>NC_044369.1:14294189-14598078 GCF_007364275.1 Archocentrus centrarchus
ACCCTTAAAGGACTGAACCAGTCCTGGGCTCATTTGGACCACATGGTGAGCTTCTCACATCTTTAATGTCACTTTTGGTTGGTCCCTGAATTTTCCTGCACTTATATATGTTGCCTCCCACCTTTCCTGTCAGATAAGTCAGATGAAAGTGAACCTGCGGTCGGTGCTAGAGCAGTGGACGTTGTACCGGCGAGCTTCAGAGGAGATTAATGGCTACCTGATGGAGGGGCGGTATTCTGTGTCCAGGCTGCAACTCCTTAATGGGTCTCTAGAGGCAGTTCAGCAGCAGGTGGAGAGTCTCGAGGTGAGAAATGCACAAAATAAACTGCCCTCTGTGTTCTGTGGCACATCCTTTAAAAAAAAACAAAACAAAGTTTAGCCAATTTTTATTTATTGTGCGTGTCTGTGCCATTTAGAGCCTTCAGGAGGAAATGGATAAACAGGAAAGTAGTTTGAGGAAATTTGGCTCCATAACTCACCAGCTGCTAACGGAGTGTCACCCGTCGGTGGCGGAAACACTCAACAAAGCTCTCCGGGACGTTAACGTCAGGTAACCATAACAAACAACAGATTCTCTGAGTGACTTTGAGTTTAATTTTTACTTACAATGTTAAATATCAGCTGTACACTGAGGTGATTTCAGTATGTAACCCCTTATTTTCTTCTTCAGGTGGAATCATCTGCTAGAGCAGATCTCAGAGAAGCTAAGGAGCAGTAAGGCCTTGCTCGGACTGTGGCAGCACTACAGGTCACTGTACAGCCAGTGTGTGACTGCAGTCCAGAAACAGGAAGAACGTGCTGATCGGCTTCTGAGGAGCGCCACTGACAGGGAGATAACAGAGGAGGAAAGCAGTGCCTGGATCAAGGACTGCAATGTGAGTAGAGCTGAGACACTGCAGCACAGCTGGCTGGCATGTGATAATATAGGTTTTTGTAATGCTTTAAACATTCTCTTCTGTAGTTATCTTCCAATGCCCAAGCTTAGCATTAGGTTATTACTGCATCCACATTTTGTGTGGCTTGGAATATATCCAAGGATTTCTCCTGCTATCCCTCAATCTCCTTTCCAAGGAATTTGGGAATAAGCTCCTAAACTGCTTGTCAGCTCACTGTGAGGACTCACAAAGCTTCTGTCCCCACTGCAGAATACCTCCCTGTCCTTTTGTCCGCTTGAATGTAGATTCATGACACAGTCTGACAAAAGCCTTTTCAAGGGAGACTGCATAGGGAAAGACAGACCCCTGATTTACACTACAGGGGTCCCCCCGGTGTCACGCTGGGTTTGTAGGACCGTACTGGGGCATGTCTAGAGATACACAGTCTTAATACTGTAAGCAGACTGTTTTATTTTGACTGAGAATCACTGATGCAAACCATTGCCAGACAAAGTTAAGAATTCAGAGCTCCTTTATGCTTTGTTTAAGAGTTTCTTAATTTTTGTTCCTTACTCAGTCTTGTTTTAGTCATTATGAATGCGTTTACAAAATTTTTATTTTCTTGACTTCCTTGATGAAGGCCAAATTATACTTTGATCTCACTAATAAAAATTTTACTTATAAACTCTCGTGTGTATGTCATTAAGTTATTCCTAACCTCTTTCTCTCTTGCTGAAAATGTTGTCGCAGGAGTGCCTTTGTGACCAAGACTCAGTGCAACAGTCTCTCCATCAGCTGCAAACATTGGGTGAACAGCTGAGGAGCCAAGTCGATTCCTCCTCTGCTGCATCCCTCCAGTCTGACCACTTGTCGCTCACACATCGCCTAGTAGCGCTAGAGCACGCCCTGCACAGGCAACAAGATGTACTGCAGGTAGGGTAGTGGGAATTAGAGGGAAAAGGCACATCTCAAAGAAAGGGATGCAATTGGTAGGCCATTACTTTTGTATTTACCTGGTATCCACCTGTCTGCTTTTAGTCTGGATCTGTGACATGCGGGGTTTTCAGAAAGCAGCTAGATAAACTGATCTGTATGGCTGAGGAGGCTGAGGAAGTGCTGAAGGAGTCGGACCCAGTTGGTTCACCCGACCTTAATGTGGTCCAGACGCGTATAGAAAAACTCAAGGTATGAAAAATTGTCTCCATTAGAAGATTTGTGTTTTAATTTATGTGTCTTTCTGTATTTTAATTTGACTCACTAAGTTTGCATCTTTTGTGGCCCCTAACTGGAAATGTGTAACACTGTTTTTCCAGGGTCACCTGTTGAAGCTGAGCAGCCTATCTCCAGACCTGGAACGTGTTAATGAGATGGTGTACAGAATACCAGTCAGTGACAGCGACATTAAACGGTTGCAAAGTCTCAACAGAGCGTGGGCCACTCACTCTGCTCTCCTCACTGAGAGATTCAGGTACCCAAAAAAACTCTCATTTTACTTTTAGTTTGTAAAATTTGGACACCAAACATAAATATAAAAATATGACTTACACTACTCCACAGTGTAATTGTCAACACACTGGCTTGTGAGTAAAAGGTCACTGGTTCAATTTCAGACAGAGACACAAATCCCCATTGGTATTGCATCAGGAAGGACATCCAGTGTAAAACTACTATAGCTACCTGCTGTGGTGACAAGGGAGCAGCTGAACGTAGATTCTTATACAGTAAACCTTAAGTGGGAAACCCTAACATGGCTCATCAGTGTGTGCGTGAAAGCATTCTGGCATTTGTTTCTTTAAGTTAATGTTTCTCTGATATGTCATTATGATATGACATGTCATATCATAATTTTGTGCGTGCCTGTTTATTAATGTGAGAGTATGCAGTCCAGTGGATCTTGTTGAAAGTGATACGTAGATGTTAGTAGGTCCAAAGGAGTGCATGTCAGAAGGTCAAAGGTGCTTGAAGAACCCATTAATAAAGAAGTTGATAAAAACAAAAAGATGCTACACTGACATTGATTGAGATACCTGAAAATGTGTCCGTCACTTATGAGATTACAACCTGCCAAATCATAAAAGATATATGTATATGTAAATGTTTCTAATGAGGGCTCTTTTCATCACCAGTAAACTGCAGTCGGTGTTGCTCCAGCAGCAGAGTTTCCTTGAGAAGTGTGAGGCCTGGATGGATTTCCTGTCTCAGACTGAGAAGAAGCTAGCTGCTGAGATCTCAGGCAACTACCAGAGTCTGCTGGAGCAACAGAGAGACCACGAGGTCAGTGTGTGTCTGTATATATCTGCTCATTTTTTTTCCTCTATCACTGTGTGTTTTATTGATTTATATGTATATATATGCAGTTGTTCCAGGCAGAAATGTTCAGCAGACAGCAAATTCTTTACTCCATCATAAGTGACGGGCATCATTTGTTGGACCAAGGACAAGTTGATGATGGGTAAACACACAAAGACAAATGTTATATCACTTTAGGGGTCTCAGGAAAATAAAACCTGGTGAGAAGCTAACAAGCTTTTCCTACTCCCATTACACTAACAGGAATGACTTCAGTGTGAAATTGGCCCTGCTGAGCAATCAGTGGCAAGGTGTAGTAAGGCGTGCGCAGCAGCGACGGGGCATCATCGATAGTCTGGTTCGGCAGTGGCAGAACTATCGGGAGATGGCAGAGAAGCTGCTGCGATGGCTACAGGAAGTGACCCGTGATCCAGATGTGCATCAGCCAGGAGAACCTGTGGCTCTGCAGCAGGCCAGAAACCTGCTAGATCAGATACAGGTAACCTACAGCAGGACTTTTACAGCCTTATTACCTTATTAAATAAGTGCCTCCAATGATTGCCCTCAGAACTTCTTCAGAAAAGATGTTGTAGTGGTTAACACATTTGCTTGCCAAGCGAAAAGTTGTTGGTTTGATTCCAGCCAGAGACAAAATGAACTTTGGTGTTGTTGTCAGGAAGGTGTTAAAAACTCAAATCAAGCGTGCGGAGCTGCCCAGTGTGGTGACCCCTTGTAGGAAGAGAGTAGCTGAAAGCTTATTACTTTATTAAAATATGCTTTTTGGTTTTTTTACTGCTATTTTGAGTTTTCTTTTGAAATCTTCAAAACTACTGTAAAAAAACAAACAAACTTTATATCCTGTCTTGAGTCTTTCAGTGTACTGCTTTTCACTCATCAAACTCCAAAGCTTAGTTAAGCACTAAATCAACCTAAAAAAAAAAAATATATAAATCCTATTCTAATAATAAATCTCCACCCTTTCCCCAACTTTAGTTAGCCTCTGCACCTTTTGTCTCATGTCTCTTCCTCTGCTCTTGCAGCTGAGGGATCGAGTGCTTCAACGGCAACAAGGAGGCTACATCCTCACCGTGGAGGCCGGCAGGAGTCTGCTGCTGTCAGCTGACACCAAGGCGGAGTCCACCCTGCAGACTGAGCTGATGGAGATTCAGGAGAGGTGGAGGCATGCCCACCATCGCCTGGACCAGCAGAGGAGGCAGCTGCATGGCTTGCTGAAGGTCGGACACCAGTTTAAATAACAGCTTATCTTCATAAAATATATTTTTGTATATTTTGTTGTTTGTGCTTTCATGACCGTTACTAATGACTTGATAGCAGTAATTTTTGAGGCTGAAAAAATGCCTTTCTTGTGTGCTATCAGCGTGCAGGCTAAGCCATGTTTTCCACATGCTGCAGTGTAAAAGGTGCTGTGAAGGGTGCTGAAGGGCATTGGCCCATCCTGAGCCTTTAGTGAGCATGCCCAGTTGTACATCTAGGACAGTGAAGCCTGGTTGTCACATTAATTATGCAGCGTTGCACCTTAAGTCCTGAAAAGAAGCAAAGTACAGAGATGGAGCACTCTTCTGTCCTTATATAAATAGCTTAGCCTCTGTGCTCACACACACACACACACAGGCTCAGGCATTACAAAATGGCACCAAGATATAAAAAAAAAATGTGCCAGCCCAGGGCACACATCCACACACACACACACACACACAGACTACAGACACTGCAGTGAGCTGTAATGATGAGAACCCAGCGAGGTGGATTTTACAGGCTGCAATAGCGGCCTGTTTGAAATGGGACTGAGTGACGCAGTTTAAAAGACACATCCGGGTTTTCTTCATACGCTCTTTCCCTGGTGACCTGTGTTGTCTTCCTTGGTTTGCACTTTATTAGCTGCTGTAGCTATTCTAGTCTTGCTCTGGCTCTGCTCTTACCATGACTCTTGCTTCAGGTATGCTACTTTGCTGCATTGCTTGCCAAATATTTTAATGTTTTATACTAAACTGGACTGTTGTTCAGTCTCTAAAAATAGCTGTAATCCATGTCCTTTGGAGGAGAACCTCCGTCTTTTCATTGCATTTGTTTAGTATCACTCTTTCTCGTAGTTCTGGCTGAGAGGTTAAGTGGGCCATTTGTGGCATAATAAGTGATGCGGTCTGACTTTAGCCTTGTGATGTGTATGCACTTAGGTTTCTAAGTTTGTGATGCCATTGCTATGGCTGCAAGAAGAATTTACAGCAACTTCTCTGTAAATGAGGAAATCTGCAGTCTGTGTGTAGGGGTGTGTTTTCTGCTCTAATTCTTACTGTGTGCTTGCTTAGAACTGGGAGCGATGTGAGAAGGGCATAGATGTGTCTCTGGAGAAGCTGAGGGCCTTCAAAAGAAAGCTGTCCGTGCCTCTGCCTGATCACCATGAGGAGCTACACTCGGAGCAAATCAGATGCAAGGTGAGGTCTCACACACACTTTTAAATATTCTTCATTTTTCCCTTATAGGTTAATGTTTTACTTAAAGTGTTGATACGTAGACCCTCTCTGCTCTCTGTCTTACTGGCTCTGTCTCTCATCAAACACTTCCTCTCTCTCTCTCTCTCTGCACATTCACACAGACTCAGACTCGTCCTCTCGTTACCTCTTTAATCTGTCTGTGGGGATAAACACACAGACAGTCCAGCAGCAAAAAAAAAAGAAAACAACATCAGTCTCTATCAGGCTGCTATCTCGTTGCGTGAGCTTGTGTGCTGGTAGTCGGGGCATTTTCCTTTGAAGACATAACATCTGATTTGCAAAACTACCTTAGTATTTTCTGTTTTGTTTATTTTTCTGTTTGTTTGTTTTTATTTTTTTAAAGCAAGCATGTCTTAATTTAATAATAGTAATAATTGTTTTGAGGTTTGTTTTTTTTTTGCTGAGAGAGAAGTAATTTCATTTTTGCGTGAAAATGAATTTTACGCTCACTCTTTCACTTCATGTCCACTGGACGCTGTATTCAGTCATGTTTCATGCATCAACATCCTCAGGGAGGAGGTGGAGGTGGAGGAGGGCCGTGTGAGTAGCTGCACATCGCATCAGCTGAAGAGAAAGGGGGTGGGGAAAGAGAAGGAGAGAGAGAGAGAGAGAGGGTGTGTGCGTGCACGCTTCCTTTTGTGTGTATGTGTGTTGCGTAATGGAGACATTCTCTGGGTCTGCAAATGATTACAGCACAGCAAAACCGTCACAATGACGGAGGAGGAGATGCAAGGTTGGATGCCTCTGTTACATTATCTGCCTTTAGCCTTGAATGTAGCTGTTCATTTTTACACTGAATATGATGCGCTGCTGTAATTTTCATGCTATTTACAGAAAACCGAGATCGATTTGTTGCGTTTGGCATCGCACCTTTTTCTTATAGTCGTTGTCAGTTTGCTGTTTTGCATTTTCTTGCTATTTCGGAGGGTGCAGCTGCTGCAGCTCAGCTTCAGTAAGCGTGCTCTGTGGTTTTCCTGCTCTAGCTGACTGTTTTGATCATGAGGGAATAAATCCCTCTTGACAGGCTCATTTCTGTCTTTGTGTTTAAATCTGGGGACTGCTTGCCTTGCTTGGTTTTTCCTACTTAATTTCTTGTCATGTCATGGATGCAGGAGCTAGAGAGCAGCGTGGAGGGCTGGACCGATGACCTTACTTCCTTATTCCTGCTGAGGGACTCTTTGGAGGGCGTGGTGAGTGCTGATGACATCACAGTTCTGCAGGAACGCCTCCAGCTGCTACAGCGCCAGTGGGAGGAGGTCTGCCACCAGGTACACACAAACACACACTAAAAATGTGTTGTTTTTTTTTTATTTTTCCTCTTTTGTGTAATATTAGATTTAGATATTTGTTGTGAGCTGTTGTGTTGCTGTGATTTGGTGTTTGGTCATTTGAAGAATTAAACACTTTAGCCATGCTGTCAGAACCTTAATAATTTTGTCTGTGCTTCATTTTTCCCCAGTTATATTCTTTCTCTCGATATGCTGACTGTCTGACTGCTTTATTCTCACTCTCACCCTTTCTCTTGTCCCTGTCTCCCCCTGTGTCTCCTCAGCTTTCCCTGCGCAGGCAGCAGGTGAGCGAGAAGTTGAATGAGTGGGCTGTGTTCAATGAGAAGAACAAGGAGCTGTGTGAGTGGCTCACACAGATGGAGAGCAAAGTCTCTCAGAATGGGGACATCAGTATCGAAGAGATGATTGAAAAGCTACGCAAGGTAATTTCAACACAGGGTCTAATGCACCTATAAAGAAACTACTAAAGACTGTGCTTTGATTATACACGAGTACTGAGTACACACAAAGAGGAAAGGATTGAGTCTAGCTTGTTTTGGCCTGAATGTTGTTCAGCTATTTAAGGATTTCCTGGCACTGCTAGTCAGCAGTTTATACATGTACATACACTGTGTTAACCTGCTCGATGTTTCTACACAGGACTACCAGGAGGAGATCAGTGTTGCTCAGGAGAACAAGCAGCAGCTGCAGGTTATGGGCGAGCGGCTGGCCAGGGCCAGCCAAGACAACAAGGCGGCCGAAATTCAGCACAAACTCAGCAAAGTCAGCGAGCGCTGGCAACACCTGCTGGACCTCATCGCAGCCAGGTGAGTGTACGGAACTTGAGGTGAAGGATGCAGGTCCATGATGTGGTTTCTTTGAAAACTTAACTGAGTTGGAAACAAACCAAAAAAGCAAAATTAGTAACTGTTTCCCAAACTGTCTTAAAATTATGATCAATTCAATTCAATTTTATTTATATAGCGCCAAATCACAACAAACTGTCGCCTCAAGGCGCTTTGTATTGTGGGTAAAGACCCTACAATAATACAGAGAAAACCCAACAGTCAAAACGACCCCCTATGAGCAAGCACTTGGCGACAGTGGAAAGGAAAAAAGAAACCTCCAGCAGAACCAGGCTCAGGGAGGGGCAGTCATCTGCCGCGACCGGTTGGGCTGAGGGGAGAGAAAGACATGCTGTGGAAGAGAGCCAGAGATTAATAACAATTAATGATTAAATGCAGAGTGGAGTATAAACAAAGTAAATAAGGTGAATGAGAAACAGTGCATTATGTGAACCCCCCAGCAGACAGCAGAGTTTCAGCCACAGACTGGTGTTTGCTTTTTGCCTGAGGGTTCTTCAAATATAGGACATGTTATCTTGAATTAATATACTGTGTTTTTGTGATGTGACAAGGTTTATTTTTTCATGTTCTGCGTGTTAACTGAAAGCTCAGAGTCTCCATGTTGACCTTACACACCTTGTATCACTCCTCCTAGTGGGGGCAGCCAGACATTAGTTGGCCTGGTGCCTTTAACTGTGGGGAATTTATTTTCCCACAGTGCTGCTGAGGAATTTCCTGAGTTCCTTGCTGGTGTCAGTGGGACACTCATGTAGTGAAGTTGCAAAGCAAACAGCGAGAGAGGTCACATTCCTCATCATTCCTGCATTGTATTTCTCTGTGGGCTGATATGATGTCTCTGCCCAAAATCTAAAGTTATTTAAAAAATCCATGCTGAAACTAGAGCTGTAAGCAACATTGGATTATTATTTCCAAATTTTATGGAAAAAATGAGCTCTTTTTTTTGTAGTTGTGAATTGAAAGTGACCTGACCCAAACTTTGACTCCAGCTGTCTTCCGGCAGTTGCCCTCTGGGACTGTGCTGGGGGAGGGTAAAAAGGGAGGACTCTTTCTAACCTCATACAGACAGCTGCAGACTCTTTGTTTCTTATAGCTTTCCTTTACTAAAACAAAAACACAAAGAGTGAGCTCGTTCCTCTCATAGAGTGAGCAGAATGCCTCGTAATTTAAAAATTTCTTGGTCTCTGGCTTTTGAGGGTTTTTTTTGTGGAAGCCAGGATTTATTACTATTCCCCTGCACACTTCTTATAGTCCATTGTCCATTGAGCTGCACTTACAAGCATGAAGTTTACAGCCTTTGCTGCTGTTCACACTCCCTCTGTGTGTTCTTGATGTCTGATATTCCAGCTCTGCAGCACATGCCTCTGACTGTAAGTCTCTTTTTAGAAACAGCGGCACTTGTCACTCTGCTCGCACTTGAACACGCACGCACACACACACACACACACACACACACACACACACACACACACGCCTGTTGGGGCTTCTCTTTTTTATGTACAACAGTTGATAAGTCACAGTTGTGCCACCCCACCACTACCTGCTGGCCCTCCCACTCTGTGCAGACAGAGAGTTGAGAGAAAGTCCCATGTGGAGCTCGCAGACAAAACGGAGTGTTTGGATCGACACGCTGACACTTCCTGGGGTTAACGTTGTCTTTGGGAATTCCGCACCCCCATGGTTTTGGATTTGGGTACGGATAATATGGAAGGGTGCACAAGCGAGGAGGATTTGCCGGATTGCGACTGCGACGTCAGCAGGCAGGAGGACCTTAAGAATTTATGTTAAAGCTGTTTTTGAGACACAACAACAGTCTGTGTTCTAGTTTACCCACTTGAAAGCCTCTTTTTCTCGTGTTAATCATATGTATTTCACTGTACTTTTAGCCTGCTACAGTATGTAGGATTACATATAAATGATGTTTTAATGAGAGACATGTACTTTGTGTGCAGTGTGTTTTTCTTGATTGTTATTTTAAATTCATGAGTGAGTGCAGATCTGGTTAAACTTGTGTCTAATAGTATTTGTTTTTTAAGTCTTAATGAGCTGATATTTTCAAGGGAGGAGATTAACAGCAAAAGACACATGCATGTTAGTGTGAGAATAGCATCATTTGCTACCATGTTTGCCTGCTTGAATTAGTGACAGTCTGTGTTTGATGTTGATCACATGTCAGGCTATCCAGTATATTTCCCTGTAATGTAAACAATCGAGCCATTGCATCCTACAGTATTTTGCGCTGAGTGACAATTGGAGATGCAGTGTGCAGCTGATACCATGCAGCACCCCATGCAAAGCAAAATACAGCTGCAGGTTGCAGGACCAATGGAGCCAGCTGTGTCATAACGACCATTATATGAGGTGGAGGAGACTTGCTAACTATTTTTAGAGGATTATGGGCCTCAGTTTGTTTTTTGCAACAAAGATTAGCCACAACCCTAATTCTTACCAAGTCTGTGTGGCGACATAGAGGGTTGCATTGCTTTGCAGGGCGAGGCGCTGAATGCTACACTTGCTGAACAATACTTGTAGGAGTTAGATGCTGAATAATATATGACACATTTTATGGAATGGGGGGGTCAGTGTTTAAAAATGTCTGGAACTTGCAGATCCAGAATGGTCCCCAGTTGTCATGTGGGGGTTCAAATAATATCAACAACAAAAATATCTGCTCAGATGTGAAATAATACTTGTCATTCTCAATTTAGTTCTATAGTCTGTTATGCTAAAGCAGAGCATATATTAACTGTTTGTTATTGACTTTTTTAAAGCCTCATTGTGTAATTCACAACCAGATCTCTTTCTTTGATGTATGTCTTGTGATTTTTTTTTTTTTAAATTGCAATACTTGTTTGATTCTTTATGTATTTAATTTACCAGTTATGCTTACATTGTTTATGTTGCACTGAGTGAGCAAAGTGTACAAGAATCTGTGAGCAAATTTCCCTCCCTTACAGTTTGCAGTCTTACCATCATTGACACTGATTTCTTCTCTGACTTTGTTCCAGGGTGAAGAAGCTGAGGGAGACCCTGGTGGCGGTACAACAGTTGGATAAAAACATGAGCAGCCTGCGGGCGTGGCTTTCTCACATCGAGACCGAGCTGTCCAAGCCCATCGTCTACGACACCTGCGATGACCAGGAGATTCAGAGGAAACTCAACCAGCAGCAGGTAAGGACTGCGCACACCTTAAACAGCTCAACTTCTTTTTACTTTTGCAGAACTTGGCCGGTCTGTGGTAATGTGGTTTGAATCTTACAGTGCAAAGGCTCAGCCGCATACGAAGCAGATTTTTTGCATACTGTGTGTCATTTTCTGTAAATAATTAATTATAGTGGGGGCTGTATGACTCAGAGTGAGCTGGTGGAAAATGACACCGAAACACATGAGGAAATCAAAGCATGACTTTAGCTGTTTGTTTATGTTAAGTGCTCTGTAGCTGTCAATAGACTTCCTCCTGCCAAGATGCTTCTCTAAATCTGGACTGGATTCTGGGGCCCCACTAACCTCCTTCCTCTTCCAAAGCTGTAGTTAGCTTAAACATGGATTTACTGTAGTTTGGCAAGGGGGGACTGCATTCCTATCTGAATGAATTTATGGCACAAAAGGAGCTTGCTTTCTCTCAGAAAACTTAATGAGAAGGATTTGCAGAGCAAAGCATCAGGCGACATTTAGAGTAATGTAAAATGCTGCACAAGCAGATCAAGTAATCAAAAATCAAGTCATTGTTCTGAATGTTTTCCAGGAGCTGCAGAGGGACATAGAGAAACACAGCACAGGCGTGGCGTCAGTGTTGAATCTGTGCGAAGTCCTTCTGCACGACTGCGATGCATGCTCGACAGAGACGGAGTGCGACTCCATCCAGCAAGCCACCAGAGGGCTCGACCGACGCTGGAGAAACATCTGTGCCATGTCCATGGAGAGGAGACTCAAGTCAGTGAATCCTCAGTAAATTCTGCCTAATTTTCCACGAGATTCTGTGCTGGTGGTGAAATTCAAACGCACCTTCTACCAGCTTTAGAAACATAACCGTTTGATGAGCTTTGTTTGTGTGTTTGGAGTTTTTTTTTCCTGGGTGATGTGTTGCCAAATGTGCCCTGAACTGTTTACTCAGCATCAACCAGTTATTCTTCTGAAGTATTCTGCTTTTACTACCACCGCTCATATCAATAACACAATGATATATATTTGCTTCAGAATATTTGTGAGCCCCTACAAGTTCCCTCATACGGTATCTTATTTCTTTGCAGGATTGAAGAAACGTGGAGGTTGTGGCAGAAGTTCCTTGATGATTATGGCAGGTTTGAGGATTGGCTCAAGACCTCGGAAAAAACAGCAGCTCTGCCTAACTCCTCTGGAGTCCTCTATACTGTTGCTAAAGAGGAGCTCAAGAAGTTTGAGGTTTGTCTATTTAACATTTATTCCCTCAGTGTAAAGTAAAAGACACTCTTGGCTGCATGGTGCACATGTAAATATGATTAAATCTGAAAAGACTGAGAGACTGTCACACTGCAAAAACTTGTTTGCTCTGGTCTGCTCAGCTGCTGCCGTCTGTCACTGTGCACGTGCGCATTCCTGCTAGCTGACTCGCCTGGGCCTTTGCCATCTGCCCTACTTGTGCCTGAACAGAAAGTTAATTTTAGTTGAATGTAGAATTTTAGGATTTTAATTTGGTTCAAAATGTAACAGCCAAAACTTTGTAATTAGACAAAATCAGCTTTTTTCTTAGGATTTTGTCTCAGAATTAAATTTCTAATAAAATCTTTAGCTGACTGCTGTGACATTCACTTTTCACAGATTAATGATTTTTGATATATCAGCTTAACTTAAACTAGGTTTACACATAGGCAATGACCATCTGTAGTCTTTAAATGTTTTACATGTTTTTTTTTTCTCTTGCAGGCTTTCCAGCGGCAGGTGCAGGAATGCCTGACCCAGCTGGAGCTCATCAATAAGCAGTACCGTCGTCTGGCCCGGGAAAACCGCACAGACTCCTCCTGCCATCTCAGGGAAATGGTGCATGATGGGAACAGGCGATGGGATAACCTGCAAAAGAGGGTGGCTGCAATCATACGCAGGCTAAAGGTAGTTACCTTTGAGAACTGTGAGATTTTGAATTTACTTCTGCCATTGAGCTTGTATGTTTTCTTTCTTTGGGCACATGCTACATTAAAAACAAACATCCAAAATTCATCAAAAATCATGAAAAAATACATACAAACATGAAGCATGGCTGTTTGTCTGTCACAGCACTTCATCAGTCAGAGGGAGGAGTTTGAGACTGCGCGAGACAGCATCCTGGTGTGGCTGACTGAAATGGACCTACAGCTCACCAACATAGAGCACTTCTCCGAGTGTGATGTACAGGCCAAAATAAAACAGCTCAGGGTAAGAGGGAATCCATGTTTGATTTATGTTTGAGATCACAATACTTGGAAACTCTGGGAAACACGCAAAGACTGCTTTTGACATGTCCAGTTAAAAACACGTGTCTCAACAGGCGTTTCAGCAGGAGATCTACCTGAACACGGGGAAGCTCGAGCTGGTGTTCAGGCAGGGTGAAGCTCTGATTGAGAAGAGTGAACCATTGGATGCAGCTGTCATCGAGGAGGAGCTGGAGGAGTTGCAGAGATACTATCAGGAGGTCTTCGGACGAGTGGACAGATACTACAAGAAACTCACACGTCTGCCTGTGAGTAATGATAACAAAGCTGCACTCATTTTTTTTAAATTTTATTCTGCTCATTCAATGAACACCATTTGAAATTGTCACCGTATCTCTTGTCTCGCATGTCTCCCTCAGCTTGCAGATGATGAGCTTGATGGTTCAGACAGAGAGCTGGACATGGAGGAAGGTGGAGACCTCTCTGAGATGCAGTGGTGTGACTCCTCTTTGCCCCGGACAACAACGCGGCGAGCCTCGGGCACTACGACCCTCGTCCGGGCCGACCGCTCAGGCCGAGACACGCCAGCCAGCGTGGACTCCATCCCGTTAGAGTGGGACCATGACTACGACCTGAGCAGAGGTCCGGAGAGCCCCGAAGGACAAGGCAACGGGGAAAGAAGCCCAGAGCATGAGGACGAGGACGTGTATATGAGGACGACTGCCACAGCACTGTCAGGTTTGTCTGATGGATGATTAGCTTGACGGATATTAAGGATTCAACTATGGGATGACACATTACTTCAAGGTTCCAAATAACTAATATTTCCCAGAGATGAATTATGGTGAAAGAGTTGCTTAAATATATCTATATATAAAAAATACATTACAGTAAGCGAGAAAAGCACTAGGATAATGAGTTTGAAGCGTTGCGGTAACAGAGCGGGTGACTTTGCACATTTGTCCTGTTAGCAAGCCAAATGTGTAAAAATCTGCCCCCCAGATGTTTTATATAAATAACAGAAGAAAAACACAAAAGTGCTCATAGGTAAACATTTGTCATTGGAATCAGTGCCAACTCAATTAAATCAAAGATAGGTATCTCTCAAAGTTGTGTGTGCATTATAAGTAGTGTCGGTTGTATGTCTGTGTTCCCAGATGTAGTTATTCCAGAGAGCCCAGAGGCCTATATAAAACTGACTGAGAAAACACTGAAATCATCTTCTGGTAGGAAACAGCATGAGTTAGAAGTGCATGCCATCAACTTAACCACACTTGTTTCTTTCTATTTATTTATTTTTAGAGTTTACAAGCGGATGTGCGACTATCTAGAAATATCTTTGTATAGCTGCATGCAGGCATGACACTACTGCATACTGAGGTTTCACTCACTAAGTAACCATCACATTTTTTTGTATTGTGCATCCTCATCTATGCCTCATCTAATATCATTCATGTGTGAAACCTGAGCTCTTGGGTGCGATGGCTTGCCGTTATGTTGTGTTTCAGACTAATGCATGCTGTTTCAGCCTCATTCAACATCACCAGCATGCTAATAAAGATTTTGTTGTTGGAACTTTTGCCCTTTTATTTATGTAGACCTGCTTGTTCTTTCTGTGCAGCCGAGCCAGGCCAGCTGGAAGCCAGTCTGAGGCAGCTGGATCAGGCTTTGGATGCAGGGCGATATCACCTCCAGCAGAGAGAGGCCTCTGCCAGCCGGGTCAGCCCAGATGTCGACTCCACGTATATGGGCTACGTGAGTCTTCCTCATGCTTATTACCTCACCCACCGATGTTTTCAGTCGCATTTGTCTGTCTGTTTTCGATGAAAATTTCTGGAGTTGTTGGGGGTGGTACAAGGAACAGTTGATTAAATTTGGGCCTTGATCCACGATCCAGGAATTTTTAACAGAATTCTTTGCCAGGCAAGTTATGCGCTCTACCGAATGCCATTCTAGTTTGATATCTTAAACAATGCAGACGAGTATACAACCCTCCCAGGGATTTAAGTCCTCTCCCAGTCTTAAACTAGGGATCTTCTGTATATTAGGCGAACATGTTAACCACTACAGAATGGAGCTACTATCATTAATGATGAATAACAAAAAAAATAAAATGTGTAACACTGTCACATGTCAACGAGGTAAAGGAATGTGGCTCATGTTCTCCTCACAGATGCGTCTGATGGAAGAGTGCCGCAGTAGCATAGATGCAGTGAAGATCGCAGAGGGAGAGCTGACCGAAGATGAGGAGGACATGCCAGGACTCACTAACCCTACCAGCACAGACACGCAGAGCGCAGGTCAGTAAACACACACACACGCGCACACACATACTGAACAGTTAACAGATATTGTGTGAGCTGTTGTTACATCGTCTCTTTTCCCTCCAGGTGTGATTGAGCGCTGGGAGCTGATCCAGGCTCAGTCTCTGAGTGAGAAGCACAAACGTAATCAAAACCTGCAGCAGTGGCAGGAGCTGATCTCAGATCTGCAAACCTTGAGGGCTTGGCTCGGTCAGTCGGAGGCTGAACTCAGCCAGCTGCGGGGGCTCGATCTCAGCACTGACATACAGACCATCCAGCAGAGAATCAAGAAGCTCAAGGTGTGTGCATGCAGTGAGCAGCTGTACATAAGTCCAGCCTGTCTGCAGTAATTTGAACCACCTGTCAGTGCGGTGTGCTGACTGTTTTGTCTGTCCACGCACACACATTCGCACTTCAGCATTTTGTCTAGATTTTGATTGCTGTAAAGCAACATATCACTATGCTATAAATATACTTTTCTCAACATAATTAACCTAAATCTGCTCAGTCTGAGAATATTTTTCCCAGCTTCCACTATCTGATGCCTGATTGCCTGACTCGTTGCTGCAGCACACTTATTAATCATTTCTCTTCCATACAGGAGCTGCAGAAGGGGGTGGATGCCCATAAGTCAGAGGTCCTGTCCATCAACCTTAGCAGCGCAAACTTCCTCCAATCAGAGTCTGACTCTGAGGAGGCGTGGGAACTGAGGGACAGGCTGAAGGAGATGAACTCGTGCTGGGATCGGCTCTGTGCCTCTCTGGAGCACTGGAGGGAAGAGCTGCAGAGGGCACTGATGCAGTGCCAGGTACTAAAAACACATTTTGTGATCAGGTGCAAAAATGTGGAGCGTGGTTTCCTAACTTTAGCAGCCCAATTTTAAGCCGCACAAATTTACAACAGTAAAAACATCTTTGGGTGCCAGTTTAGCTCAGTGATTGAGCAGGCAACCATACAGTCTGCCTCAGGGCCAAATGCAGCAGACCAGGGTTTAATTCTGACCTGATGCCTTTTGCTGCGTGACTTCCCCCGATCCATTTCTCTCCACTTCCCTATCTCTTCTTTACTGACCTATCCAAAAAAAAACAACTGCATAGAAGTATCTACACTGAATATATGGCACATCATGCATGTTTTATATAGAATCCTTTAAAAAAAACACAGCAAAAAAAAAAAAAAAAAAAAATATATATATATATATATATATATATATATATGCAAG
The DNA here is from genome assembly GCF_007364275.1 of Archocentrus centrarchus. Classification (NCBI taxonomy): domain Eukaryota; kingdom Metazoa; phylum Chordata; class Actinopteri; order Cichliformes; family Cichlidae; genus Archocentrus; species Archocentrus centrarchus. The sequence goes on from NC_044369.1 coordinate 14,310,907, forward strand.
GTTACATAAAAATACCAGCCGTCTTATTGTTTAAAGGTCTCCTATTTCCTCTTGTGAAAATAATTAAATTGATTGCTTTCTTGTGTATTTGTCCATTACTCCCAGTTTTGCAATCTTAACAAAAATAACTGATAAGACGCCCTGTTTATTTTTGTCAGGAGTTCCATGAGATGAGTCACGGTCTGCTGCTGTGGCTGGAGAACATTGACCGCAGGAGGAATGAGGTGGTTCCCATCCCCCAAAAAGCAAGTCGCGAAACATTACGAGCTCATCATAAAACACTTATGGTATGTCCCTCTTGGAACTGGCTGTGTATGGTAGATTTGTATCTGTGAGTTTCACAAGACTGTTTTAGCTTTTTATATTGATCAGTATTGCTTCACAAAGTGCACTTTAGGCACATCTGACTTGTTCTGACTTGTAGCACCTTTCATGCAGAGATGGAGACGCAGAGGCCCAAAATGCTTCATACAAAAGAACTAGAACCTGTCGGATTTATTTAGAAATAACAAGCCGAGGAGGCACGATAGGTCTTAATTTCTACTTAAAAGAAACAAAACAGCTCAAGGAGAGGATTTCCAACACCGGCAAGTAAAAATAACTGAAAACACACAGTGGGTGACTCTTCTGTCTGCTTTATTGTTCTGCAGCAAATCAAGTGTGAGCTGCTGGACTCGGAGCAGAAGGTGTCGTCCCTTCAGGAGCTGTCGTCTCAGCTGCTGGTCAACACTAAACCTCAGACTATGGCCCAGATCTCGGAGCAGGTCCAGGCTCAGGGCAACGAGTGTCTGGAGGCCCAGGAGAAGGTTCATGTGATCTGGAACAGGCTAAGGCTGCTCCAGAGGGAGGTCAACTCAGATCTGGAGGGGCTGGAGAGGAGACTAGGGGCCATGGATGCACAGCAGGTCAGTTGATACTGAATTCACACTGACTTCATTAGTTCTTTAGTGGCATTAGCTTCATGTAGATCTGAACATCATAGTGTATTTTGGTGTATTTTCAGGTTCACTCACCGTTGCCTGTTGGCAGATCCGCAGCTCCTGGTTCAGAGGTGACCACCCAAAGCCGCAAACGACTGGTAATGTTATTCCTCATAATGTCCAGAAGAGAAGGGGCTGAGCTCACATTACCTTCCAAATTTTGCTGCAATAGCTTTGCTAACATGTTTGTGGGAGAAAATGTTGTTGCCCCCCCCCCTCTACCCGCCTCCTTTTTATGAGATGTTTTGTTGCCCCACACCATAATGATCTGCCAAAAATTACAAGAAAACCTGGCTTTTCGTTTCTGTCATTAATTGTTTCTGTAAAGGTTTAATTTATGTCTAACTTTTAAACTTACATGCATTTTGACTTTTATTATAGTAACAGTTGAAACATTTTAATTGTGTGAGTTTTGTCTGAGCTTGACCTTGACCTCAGGTTTTAGTCTTGAGAAGCCAGATTTCTTGGTTCTGAAATTCAGTCACCGTCATCAATTATGTTGCTCCTCTTTGGTTATTGATGATTCTTTCTCTAGCGATGTTATGGCTCTCTTTATGTTGTTTTATTCTCATCTGAGGCTTTGCCTTTATTTGCCTTTGACTGAAACATTGTTTCCTTTCTTTTACCCCTCCCTGCTCATTACGCGGTTCAGCCCCGAGGCAAAAGTAGTCAGGCCCACCCAGGACACCCTGAGAGCAGCCCGCGCCACAGGTACCTCTCTCCTGGACTCTAGAAACTCGGGATGATGGTGGAACCAAACCTTTCCTACAAGCTAGATTTTTCTTAACTCAATTAAGCACAATCAGTTTTACACATTGTCAAAGATTTGGCATTATCAGATTATTTTGATAGCAGTGTCTGTCATCAGCTGCTTTGAGATTTTAACCCGGCGTTCCATGATCTTCCCTTATTCTAGAGACCTTGTTGTCAGCTCTTAAAAGAGAGGGGAATCGCCTCCATCAGGCTGCTCCCCTTCTCCTTTAAATGTTTTATTTCACTGCTTCTCTTTGCCCTGCTGCTTTTTGAATGGCACCATGAAGTATTGCCTTCACGTTTTGCTTCTTCTCTGACTTTGTAGTACCCTTCTTGCCCACTAGATGGCACTGAGCACCACTGTTTTCCTCACCCTCCCTCCCTCCCTCCCTCCAGCCACCCCTCAGCGGTCATGTCTTTAGCTCTTGTTTTCCTTTCTTCTTTCATTCCCTTTATAGTTTTCCAGCAGGATATGATGCATTAACTCCTGGTCTTCCTTCCACATTAACTCCCACTTTCTCCTCTGTTTCCTTTCCAGACCTCTTTAACCCCTCCCCACCCCCAACTCTCCACTCATTTCTGATTTGCCTTAAATGCCAATAACAATCAATCCTGATGAAGATTCGGCCTAAACTAGTCATCCCATGACAGAGCACAGAGCAACCTTTAAGTTTACCAAAGTAGAAATCCAACATAGCGGGAACCACACGTACACGTCTCCTCACAGCTGCTTTACTGTATAATGGAGGTCGATGAAACTGGGATGTCAGCACGTCTGACCCTCAGTCTCGATGAGGACGGGTCGCAGTAAGAACATGCTGTTCTTCCCCTTGAGTTTTGGCTCTGTCAGTGAAAATCTCCAGAGAGGCTTTTGGCATTTCTCCTCCTCCTGTTTGGAAAGATGCGTGGCATTGAACTCTCACATAGTCAGCTCTGAAGCCAGAAAGCCCCCCCCTAAAAAAATACACACACACACACACACACACACACACATAGAGCCCACTATCTGTGAATGCTGTTGTATGCGTGCAAATGTGACTCTTGTATGTTTTCTTAAACTTTTCTGTTTAATGTAATTTTGGTTTCATACTCAAAATGTGAGATTTACAGACAATAAAACGTAAGGAAATAGTGAAAAATGCCCCTCAGAGTTTCCTAAAGGCCACCGTGATTTTTTTCAGATGTCTGTCAACTCACTTTTCATTTGACCAATCCTTTCACGTCTAGCAATTCAGATCCTTTCCAGTCATTTGATTTGAATCCAAAGTAATAATAAGACTCTTCATTTACTGACTTTTTAAAATCTCATAAGGTTGGAGCATTTTTCACTATATAGTCAAACATTTAAACCTTCAGTTTTGACACAAAAAAGAAAATTAGTGAACTGAGCCCTGCTCTCTGCTGTGTTTAACTTTTGTCTGGGTCTTCCTGCAGCCGGAGCAGATCACTAGGCGCCGCTGGCTGCGTTTCCTCCCGTTCTGACCTCCCAGACGCCACTTCATCAGCTTCCTCCTCCTCCTCAAAGGATAAGTCCTTCCTGCTGCGGGTCCTCAGGGCAGCACTCCCCGTCCACTTGCTCCTCCTGCTCCTCATTGGCCTGGCCTGCCTAGTGCCCATGACAGAGGAGGACTACAGCTGCCACCACGCCAATAACTTCGCCCGCTCCTTCCATCCCATGCTGCGCTACACCAACGGACCTCCGCCCATATGAAGAGCAGCTGATTTTTTTTTTTTTTTTTTTTAAATCTACCTACTGCTTTGCCAAGGACTCCACTGACTCATGTGAATGTTTCCTCTTCACCCTGTGCCCTAAAGGAACAAATTCTTCCCCTTCTGGGGAGTGAGCTGCATTATGAAGTATTTCAGAGGTGATATGAAGACTACTCTCACTAAACATTGCACACCCACTCACCTGAAATCACCTCAGCCCTTTAAAACAAAAAAAAACAACACTCTCCAGAATAGATGGACCTTGATCTGGAGGATCCCCCCCCCCTCCCCAGTCCAAATATTTCATGTTGTTTTAACTTAAATGTGTATTTTATTTTTAAGGTTTCTGAAGAAACCTGCGAAATCATTGAAAAACAAAGCACTATTTATATACTGTATGTTGGGAGCCAAAGTCAACTGTGCATTTTGTCCATTATATCGAGTGCTGCTACTATTTATTTAGTGTTCAATCCGTTAATAGATTGTTAGCATTGATTAAGCTAAAGCTCTACTGTGAGTGGGGGATATTGTAAATTGTAGAGCAGGCCTGCAGTTGGAGTAGCAATCATTCACAGCCTCGGGTGTGAAGAGTTTCATTTCAGACTGACACATCTGAACATCGACTGAGAAGACATGACCGAAGCCGCACAGAACGAGGTCAGAAGTACTTTCCGAAGGATGACTCGTTCAAAAGGAGCCTGCTTAAATTTGGAAAGGAAGTCTAAAATCTGCACATATAGCACTGACATGAGCACTGTCTGAAGGTACTGCACTGATGCCCTCCGGCCAAGATGGCAGACTTTTTTCTCCAAAAGCCAAGGCTTGTGTTTTTTATTTTATTTTTTATTTTCTTTTAGTATTTTACAAACTGGGACAAATCTGAAGAAAAAAAAAAAAGAGAGAGAAAAAGATGAGCTTTCATTTGTATATCAATGTTTGAAATGCTATTGAGTACGGGCAGTTATTTTTTTATCTTTCTGTTTGAGCATGCACTTGAAAGTCTCGCTTTTAAGAAGGCCAAACAATCTCTGGTAGTGTTTTAGTAGATGGCTGTGACATGAAATAGTTTGCTTTGTAATAACTGCGATTATTATTCTGCGGTGATGAGACATCTGGATCATCATGTTAAAAAAAAAAAAAAAAAAATTAAATATGAAAATGGTTATTTATGTATGTACAGTTTGCTAATGCCAACTTCATGGAGATACCCTCTTTGCAAATAATAAAACATGAAATATTTACTTCTGGGCATTTTGATTTGGAGAAAATCGACTCGGGAGAAACATGGTGATGAACAATACTTGTTGCTTTTATTTAGATGCACAGCAAACAAACAACAGTCAGGGCAGGCTTGGCTGGATTTACGCTTCAAAAATCTCATTTTCTGATCCTGTATGGAAGCTTTCCACACATCTCCAAGTGACACAAATCTGCAGCTGCCTCTTATTTTTATTAAATGTTTCTCTGCTGGCAACATAAATTGTAATCGCCTGCAGTTTCTACTCATCACAAGTTCCAGGTAATTTCATGTTCAAGCTGGCAGTGTGTTGTATCAAAAGCACGCAGAACAGTAGCCAGACTCGTGTTTATCTATACAGAAGCTGTGTTTTGATCCCAGATTCAGTTGCTTTATTTAACTGAAGTCGGCTGTGGGTAATGACCTGTGTATTTTTTTTTTTTTTTTTTTTGCATCAACTAAAGACTGTAAGAAGCATTTCATGTCCCCCAAATGCAATTTAATTAATGAAACAATTATTTAAAAAAATGCAACTAGAAAACCATCAAGCAAAAAGTGTCAAATACAGATCATCCCAGCCTCCCAAGTGTGATTGTGTGCAGGCAATCAGATGCTGCGCAATTGCAAACAAACTTAAGAGAAAGGTACACCTAGTGAGATGAATGCTGTATGCATCGGCTTTATTAACATACAGCGAGAGAAAGGAAGGAAGCGGGCAGAGCCGGGGTGCCATGCACTCAAACTGGTAAGGATGGCGCTAACCAGAAGTCTCCAAAAGCTAATTTGAAAAATTACCTGACGGTGTTAAAAACAGAAGCTGCCAAACGGATTGTGTGTCAAACTGGATACCAAGGCCTGTGCGAGACTATGGTCTACATCACTGAGCAAAAGTCAAGGCACCCTTCATTTATTTATTTTATTTCCAAGGAGCCAGACTTTCTTGTAATTTTTAAAGCGGTCTTAAGCAACAGCTCTTTCTGATGGTCTGTCAATGTTTTTCTTTGGACATTGGCTGTTTTTTTACTCAGTGTCAATCTAGTCTTTGTATCTGACCATTTGCAGAGGAATGTTTTATTTGTTAAGCCACTGAACACAGACCTATTCAAGCATCAAAAAGATACCTAAGTCAAGGGATGAACCAGTGTTATGTTAAACATAACCAATGTTATGTTTAACATAACACTGGTAACATAACAGACCACTTAGCAAAGAACCAATTAAAAACTGTAACTTTAGGCACTTTGTTACTGGCAGCCTGTAGCAAAAAAACATCATTTGTTCCCATTTCTTTAGTTGAATCTATCAAAAATACCAAAGATAACAATTTGACAGGCATAAAATATTATTTTGGCTAGGTGATTCCCAAAGAGCTATTAGCTGAAAACTTGGCATCTTTCAAAATTCAGGAATTTGAACTGGAGGACAAAAGAAGTAGTAACAGGTCTAAAAAGCAGATAAACAGTATCTGAAAGTCATGTCCATAAGAAATAGGAAAAAATCCAGTGAAGCCCTGACACAGGAACTGGTGAATCCAAATTTGGCATTTTTGGTTCAAATCATTTGTCAATAAATACGGAGGAGGTCAGGAGAGAGGTAACAGAGTGTGAGTGGGGGATGTCATAGTTTGATGTTGGAGAGTTTGTCAAAATTGATGGAATTATGAATGTAGAAAAGTATCATCAGATTTTGATCCAACATGCAATACCATCTGGTAAGCAGCTGATCGGCAACGGCTTCATTTTTCAGCACGCCAATGATCCGAAACACAGTAAAAATAATGTCTGGATGGAAAAAATATATATACATAATTGATCCATCTACCATGGATTGGTTTCCTCAGAGCCCGGACCTCAACATTACTGAAGCAACGTGGGATCATCTTAACAGAACAGGAAAAAAAGGCAGCCAACATCACAGAAAGAAGAGCTCTGAATGTCCTTCAAGCAGCCTGGAGAACTATTCCTGAAGCCTACGTAAAGAAATTAGAAGAAAGCTGCCTCCGAGAGTTCAGGCTGTGTTGAAGAATAAAAGTGGTCTTACCGAATGCTGACTTTCAAGCTCATTAGAATTGCACAATATACTTTGCTTTATATACTGCATTTCCATGCATGTTTGCATGTTTCAATAAATTACTGCACCCATTTCCCATTTCCTAGCAAAATAAAAACAAATGAGGGGTGACTCAAGAATTTTGCTCAGTACTGTATAGGTCTGCCTATATGCAGTTTCTATGCAGTCCAAAATGTGCATTTAATCCAATGTAAGTTACAGTTTCAACTGATTTTAAGCCTAAAAATTTTAGTAACACGTTTTGAATTTTGCAAATTAGTCACGGGCTAAACATCAAAAATCACAGTCAAAAATCCAGCTCTCAGATGTGACCCCCTTTCTGACTGCACTATTAAAGTTGGCACACTGGCTGTTAAATTTGTCTTCACTGTTTGACGAAACACGATCAGCGTGTCAGGATTTCAGGCTGTTGGTCAGACACAAGAACTCTTTGAATTCGTGACTTCTAAACCAACTAATTATAAAGCAGCTAAATGAAAAAAAAAATCTGATTAAGATTATACTGGATGTCTTCTTTCTTCATCTGCAACCAATTCAGCCGATTTCAACAGAAATTGGGTCAACGCATATTCATTTTGGTGATATCTGGTTAGCGCTGTCATTACCTGTATCAGTGCATGTGTTACAGTCTCTCCGTTAACCACACATGTGCACAGTGAACAGATACAGATACATAACAGATTAAGGAAAAAAGATTTGGTGCAAATAAAGCACAGAAAGCAATCCTCCTGTACACAAAGGTTACCCAGCAATCAAACATCTGTTATTTAGGACTACCAACTTAAAATCCACAAGTTACATCCTCAGCTGCTGCTCATTTCAAAATGTGATCACAAAAAAAAAAATTTTCTCTCAAATATATCAAGTTTAAAATTGACTGTGCACATGCACGTTACCTGATGTCTATTCGTTAGCGATGCTGGAGTCTAAGCACAGCAAATTCCACATTCATTTTAACCAGTTTTATCACTATTTACCATGTAATTTTTTTAACTTCATATGAAAATGTAAAAATAATGCCCATCAGCCTCTTAAATCAGAGAGGAAGTGCACTTTGGTCGAGGCGAATAAACAGAAAGATTAGCTGCTCATCGTTTGAAATCACCGTAGCTAACAGAGCACCACATTAAACAGCTGCTGTGCTGAAAACGAGAAGCGGTACTGAAAAGCTGATTCAAAATCACAGATATCATTAAAAGCAGTGCACAAGGTCAAGTGCACTGAGATTCACACTGCTGTGCAGCTCCAAGGAGAAGGTTCTCACTAAGCAGCTATAAAATCACTTTATTTATAAATATTCTCTCATGTGAATTCAAATATAACCACAATCTTTAATTCTCTAACCCTTTTCATTCTGTAAGACATAAACCATCAATAAAAAATGACTTTTGACCTTCACATGCTGCTCATTTCATAGGATGCGGGTGCAGTCAGAACGGGACCCTCTGTACTGCAGGACACCTGGACCCGTGGGCGCTCTGCTCAGGTTCTCATGGCACGGGCTCTTGTGACTGCCTTGAGGTCCTGAACTGGAACCAGCTGAGAAGACACCATCATCACCACCACCACCGCTGTTGGTGGTGCTGCTGCTGCATGTGGTGGGAGAATCTCTGTCACCCTGGGACCAGGATTGAAATGGTTTGACTGGCCGATGTAGGCGGTGAGCGTCCAGCATCTCCAGCAGCAGGTCGTACAGAGGCACTTTGTTCTTGCACTTTATGCTGTAGAGGTGCTCCATGCCTTTGTTGCTGCAGGGGCAGATGAGGAAATGGTCAGTTAAAACCTGCTTTCTGGCACCGCTTCCTACAACCTGGGACTCTGTTAGATTTTACAATGCGTTCTAAACCTTGCTTATATTATTACCATCATCACATTGGGGTGATTTAAACTTGACATTTAAATTCAAAGAAGTTTCCCACAGTTTTTGGAGTCTTACCTCATGTGTCTGATGTGGGAGAGCAGCAGGAGCAGCTGGGCCTGTCTTCTCGACTGCTGCTGAGCCGAGCATCCTGATTGGCTGATATGATATATGAGGGCATCAGTGATGGTATCTAGCATGTTTTGCACTGCCGCACTGTCGTGAAGGGGCTCCAGTGTACCGGTGCAGAAAGAAAATGCACCTAAGAGAAGGAAAATTATCACCTCACTGCCAACTTTCCATCTAATGTTCATTTGTTTTCTTGAATGAGGGCTCCCAAACATTTGCCAAATAGAAGTGCACCTATACTTTTCCTTATTTTCTCACAATATTCATATTAAACACAGCCAAAGTTTAAATAATGATGTCACTGTATGTTCAAATAGCCAAAAGCTTAAATGCTCTGTCTCAAGTTTTTTCTACTCTTGTCTCTGTTTGACGTCAGTGAGAATAGATATCCCTGTGCAATCTCAGGCACACAGCACAGAGCACAGCAGCTGTTTCCATCTGTTGTTCAAACCTTCCGTTTGGGAGGCACAGCCAATCAGAGGAAATTTTGATTGTGGCTCAATCCCATTAGAGTAAAAATAGGATGGCATCCTCCTTGACGCTAGGAAAAAATTGGTGGTTGCCCATGAATGCAGAAGATTTTTTTTCCCACTACTGAGCGAATGCAAGTAGCTGCATTGACCAATTAGTTGCCCACAGCTTGAGTGCAAAGGTCACCTGGTGGGGGGTCAACCCATCTCCAAATAATCACAGTGCAATTCAGACTGTCTCCAATCATCTCAAACAGACTTGTGAAGGTTTGCAAATAATTGCCATTTAATTTATGGACGCATACAGACGGCTAACACATTGCAATCAGTCTCAGTCTGCAACGGGCCTTGACTCAAGTGGTTGCCAACTGGTTGTAGTCTGCTTATATTCTGGACATATTCCAACATATGTCAAAAAATATTCAACTTTTAAAATCGAGAAAGGATCTGACTCACACACTTAAAATGACGCTCTGCAATCACAGTAATCAAAAGTTTATCCCACTCCAGCAGCTGAGCCAGTAGTGTCATAACACGGGTAATTCAGCCCTTTCATATAGAATATCTCAATCTTCAGGGCAAACACAGCCCTCTGTGCCGGCTCATGTTGTCATGGGAACGGTTATCAGGCATATTGCCGGTACAGACCTCACCAGAATGCTGTGTTTGCCTAATTTGTCTGCGCAGCACTCAGAGCATCACCTCTGTGGGTGTAGTTTGACACTGCTCAATATTTACTCCCTGGAGCAGAGAGACAAACCTGAAGGGTCTGTGGTGTGGCGTGCTTGCAAACAAAACTGTGCGGATATAAAAATAAACTAACTAGGCAGCGCACGCTTTTATTTGTGAAGTGTCCTCAATGTTTCCAGGTATCAGTTTGCGCTCTCTTGCTTCAAAAAATGTTTCACAAGGAGGTCACGTTAACATGCTCTCTTACCAGAGTTGAGCAGAATGATAGCTTTGAGACAGACAAACTCCTCAGGTTTGAGCTTGAGCACGCGGAAGCGGGACGCGGTGGCCAGCAGCATGTCGAAGATCTCGGCCATGCCTTCAACACAGGTGCCTTCATTCCTGGACAGCAAAATGAATGAATGTGTCATACAGGGAGAACTTTAAAAAAAAAGCAATATCAACTATTTAAAAACAGCTAATGGACTGAATGGCTGCAAGGCTCCATTTGTCAGCACAGTTGAAAAATGATAGAGGGATAATGTGGTTGGAGTGCAAGATAAACTTGGATGGCACAGAGCCAGGGGAATTTGTCTCCTGGCTTGATCACGACAGCATTTTAGTCATCAAGTCCAATTGGCAAAAACACTCATACAGGGACCAGGTTTTAGAGATAATACTCTCTAATACACTTTTGAATCAAATAGGACCATCAGGCACATCAGATGGTAAAAACCCTGTCTGCCCGCATGTCTCCCTCATCTCTCAATCTGTCTCTGCCTCACTCTTTTTCTCTGAGGTAGATACTGTGGTTTGGCCAGCTTGTTTACTCTTAACATGGCGGGAAAAGGAGGGAACAGGCTGTGCCTGCAAAACACCAAACAGACGTGTCTCCCCGTATCTCTATTTTCTCGTCCTCTCTGTTCATCTTTTAGCTCTCTCTCACTGTCATCTCTCGCTCCGTCCTTCTTCATTTTCCATCATTCCTTGCATTGAAGCTTTGATTAAATCTCTTTCCTGGCTGCAAGCTCAGCACTGTAATGATGACGGGGTATTTCAGGTAGGAAAGAGGCTGCTCTCTTCTCCATGGGGAACATGTAATTAGTCTTTCACTCTGTGACAGATGTGTTGGGATGGCACAATGGCTGGCAAAGTGTGAAATGGAAAATTTACAATGCTGATGTATCACTCTTAAGATGTGTCTGAGACAGAGAAAGAATGAGAAATAGGTTGGAATAGCAGGGACAGAGAGATGAGAAAGAACACATAGGTGAAAATGAGGGAAGTACACCTCGCTACCTGTCCAGGATGAGGTCCTGTGCAAAGATGAGTTTGCCGGGGCAGTGGATGGACCTCCAAATGAGCCCAATCATCAGCACCTCTAGCCACGAGCTCTCAAGCAGCAGCACCTGATCATGAAGGGACAGCTGCAGAAAACCTAGAAATACAAAATACAAAGCACACAGTGATGAACGTTTTTGGTGCCATAGAGGCGAAGCATCCACCCTGAAACAATACAAGACTTTTGTCCAACAAATTCTCACATTATAACAACCAAATAAAAATCTTCACTACAAAGACAGGGCACTAGGTGTTTTAGGCTGATTGCAGCAATTATCTGCATCCAGACACCAAGAAAAGTAGATAAGACTTTTCAGAATATCTGTGGTTTTTAACTGTGACAAGTAATGGAATATTAATGTCTTCTGATCACCTTCAACCTACTCAAAAATAAAAACACATACACACACACTCTTGTTTTATGGCAGGGAATAGCTACTTAAATGAAACCATCTGTAATCTCTCTCTGAATTTAGCCAGCTGGCTAAATTCATATATAATTGCAGCCACTTCGCTCCCATTGTCCCCCTCTGTACAACGTTTGGGACCTCTTGCAATTAAAACTGTGTATCTTTAGGCTTTTAGTGACGCACGCGGTTGTAATGCCTCAAAATCAGGGTTTACTCTCTTAGAGCTCCCTGCCAGGTTTATGTGTGTGTGTGTGAGAGAGAGAAAGCACATGCAAAAAGGCTGATGTGCCTTATACTGCATTTAGGCTCTATGGGGTGCCTGCAGATTGACCAAACAATCCTCTCAAAGGTGATGACTGTAATTACCGTCACTGTAATGGCTCTGCATTTATGTGGGGGCTCATGTTTGCTTTTACTACAAAGGCCTCGCATCTCCTTGCTGTTGCCTAAGAAGTCAAATAGACAACAACACACATATTACATCTGTAAATCTGCATGTGTAAAAGACTACGGCCAATATTCTTATTGGATGTCATGATGCTCCGACAGAAACGGCTCTCATACTTTGCACATGACCTTGCATGCATACTCACATGACAGGTATTTTTTTCACATCACTCCAAAGCTACAGACTGATTAGCTACAACTATTTAACAATAAGCAATAGGATATTGTAGCACTTGCATGATTAATGGAAACATTTGATTAAAATAGGCCCTTAAAGGCATCACTTTGACTTTAGGGCCTAGTTATGCACCAAGAGGCTTTGAGTCCATCCAACTATACCTGATTGTTTTTTCATTTTGTTATGTAAGCCACAGTTTCAGAGCCTGTTAGATGTTTTAAGCTGTTAAAATTACAGTGGGAAAATGAAGGGTTTTGGAAAATGAAAAACTGTGCATGACAGTCCTGTAATAATTTCTTACCACCTTACAGCGGGGATATTTGTTGATGTTAACAGCCAATGAAAATACCAGATCCTTGTCATAGCCTAAAGAGAGTTCTCCTCTGCTATTATATTTTGATTCATTCCAACCTGGAAGCTTCTTGGCCCAGGCGATCATGTGAACCAGCTCCTTGTCAGCCATGCTGGTGAGCAGGGTCATCATGGTGACCTCTGTGTAGGGTCGACTCATCTTCTGACGAGAGCACAGGATTGGGGGCTCAGCACCCTGGAGCAGGAGGAGCACCTGGGGACATAAAGGATCAACAGACTACATAACTGGTAAACTGTTAGAACAATTTCTACATGCACTGGAAACACTGGGGAAAAAAGGAGGATTATAAAAAATTCCCCCTAATCAACAAAACCTGAAAGTGGAGCTTCAGAAAAATCTGCTATAGACAGTTTCCTCACCTGATCAGGAGGTATGCTCGTTAAAGAAGACCTTCCTCCTCCACCACTTGTAGTACTGCTGCTTGATACGTGCTTCCTCCCATCCTGAGGGGGCACCCTTGTGTGCTCTGGATTTTTACCAGACTTGTCTCTGCCCGAGATGCCGGTCTGTCGTTTTTCACGCCGCAAAACACGTCCACGGTCCTTACGCATACCTTGAGGACACCAGGGACAATATAACATGCGGATACAAAAAATAAATAAATAAAAATACAAACAAGAAATCGCGCACATGTACATAAATCATTTGACTTTTTCCACCACATTGTTCAAAAATAACTCCATATCCTGCTCTTACCACGGATGTGCAGATTTATTTGCACTGCTGAGTGATTTAGGAAGTATGAAAACAAAAATGTGACTGAGCAGTTGTACTCCTTAACAGGAAATCTCTTCAAGGTCATGTTAAAGTTAGTCTCAAGCTTATCTGCATCCAGCAGCACCCTCAGGCTTGTGCCAAACTTTTCTAAAGCAAGCCAATTAGTTTTTAATTTGTCAAGAAGAGTGTGATCATATTGCACATCAGACTTTAAAAACAATATACAGAAAAGCAATTTTTTTTTTTAGGTTTCTTACACAGTTTTATTAAAAATAAATACATAAATAAACAAATACATAAAAAAGTACACACAGATTGGCCCTGCAAAACATGGATAATCTTTTTTCTGCTGGTATTCACGCTCACCTCCCTTCATCATGCCCACTTCATAGCACTTCCTAAGACGGCAAGCCTGGCAGCTCTTCCTCCGATTCTTGTCAATAGTACACTGATTGGTCGCTGGGCACATATAGTCATTGTGACCTGGGATGAAAGAAAATCTATTACTTTCAGCTACCCACTCCAGTGTACAGTTCAGATTTAGGTTATTTTAGCCAGGAACACTCTATTCCCCCCTTCTAAATGAATCTGAGATGGAGCAAATTAAAATGTGGCATCTTGGCTTTGTCATTGCCATGGAGACAATCGGTATCTTCATGAACTGGCTTTCACTGCGAGACTTTGCCTCAATTCACAAACTGCATCACATCATAAACATGACGCAGCCACCAAGCAAACGAAGTTTTGGTGTACACACAAAGGGGAAGGAATTTGGAAAACAGCTCATGGCTCACAAATGAAAAGAACTAATGTACTGAAACCTAAATTGTGCTTCCTCTCAGTTTCACAAGTCCCAGTTTATGACATACATCCTTCCTCTGTCTCCTGCCCGTGATAAACTCTAGTTAGACTGCTTATTTTTCTATAAAAAATTACAGGTCGTTCACTTCTGTGAAATGAGTCAATGACATCCAAGCTCCCTGTTAGGAATGTTCTTAAGATTTCGACGTCTTAAATTAACCCATATTTAATTTCTTTGACTGAAGGACAGGACACTATGTCTTTTCTGTATGATAGCGCTCTAGTTAAGAAGCCAATTACTATAGTGCACTGTGTTCTTTAATGTTATTTTCTATGACAGACACAATAAAGCACACGATTTAGACAACTTCTTAATTTAATCAACTCGAATTAATCTGTAGTGTTTAACAAGACTTGCATCCACCAGTGGTAAAACAGATAAAGCCAACAGTCTACCTACCCTGAATGCTCCTCTTAAAGAAGGCCTTGCAGCCCTCACAGGACCACACCCCGTAGTGGTACCCAGATGCGTAGTCGCTGCACACGGCGCAGAAACGTGTCTCTTTGATCATTTCAAACCCCCCAGCTCCAGCTCCCAACTCCGTCACATTGTATGCCTCGTCACGGGTACCACACTGGTCCTCTCTGGGGACCGGCTGGTGATTGGACCTGGAACGGGCCGTGAATTTTAATTTGGTAATTTCTTTTATTTTCATAAAGCTCAGTTGTGGTGTTAATAAAACAATAAAACATGACATTTTGTCAAAAAATTTATATCTTTTCTCTGAAAATGTTAACCAAGTAATTTAGTTATGAATCAGATCTTATCAGAATGACTTTAATACGACAGCAGCTGACTGCAGGAGCAGTTTTATTTTCCACCTGAGGCAGGAAACAAACTGCATGTGTGCTTCTGTTGCATGTGTGCTTCTGTTGTTCCTTTTTCAAGGTCCTTAACAAAGTCCTTAATCTCTGGAATTAGAAACCAGGACAAAGCTTGATCCTTTCTACGGAGATAATGGTTATGTTTTGTATAAAGCAAAAGAAGAAAAAAAAACAATATGGTTATATATTTATGTTATCTTAATGAGGACTTATTGCCATAATTCACTAATTACACATATTGAATTTAGTTCTGCAGCAGTATTTTGCCTTACTGTCCCCTCAACAGAAAACTCCAAGGTAGTAAATAAATGCCAGAAAACAACAGGGTTATTTATTTATTTGTGTGGTATATTCACCTAAAATTTACTATAAAGACAGCTCGAAGCAGCTAGAGCGGTCGTACTGAAATAATAAACCTGATGAACTGCTTTTGACTGTACTTATCCTATTCTTATCATATTATGCTTGCATAATCACCAAACTTTTGCACAAACTGACCAAACAATCAAAACCAAGTACTGGATGCACCACTGTGAGATACAAAACTAAATGTGTCAGCAGGGGGTCATAATTTCATTTAATGACTATAAATCCGATGTCACCTTTCCTCCACAGAAACACTGCATTTCCTCACCTGTAAACGGGTGTCGAAGTGGTTTCCAGATAGTGGTGACTGGGTGGGTGCATAAAGGGGCTCAGCCGTGGGCTGGAGGGCACAAACACAAGAGGACTGGTCGGCCCACTGCCCAGGGACTGAAGACTGCCATCAGAGGGTGGTCCGTGAGTGTCCAGAGGAGCGGAGTAGCAGCCAGTGGTGGAGTGGCTGTAAAGAGGAGTCGGAGCAGGGGTGGGGGCAGCATAGTCATAAGTCCCTTCCAGGAAGTCCATAGTAGCTACCCCTCCGGACCCCCGGCTCTCTTCGGGGTACATGTCGTTGAGGGGGGCACGAAGCGAAGGGGAGACGCGAGTTGGAGAAAGGGGCTCCAGCTCTGAAGAGGCTGGGCTATCCGTGGGTCTGAGTACTGGTCCGCACGGCTGTCTGCTCTGCGCTGGGCTCTGCCTGAGCAACATCACAGCACAACAGCACTGATAAGCAACATGATTTAGACTTGCTCTCCCATTTGCTGGGAGGGGGAGTGGAGAGGAGTGTTGCTCTCCCTCTCTTTTTTTTTTTAACCTCACTCGCTCTCTGGATCTCTTCTCTTCAATAAAGCCTGTCAGACAACTTGAAGGGACCACTATTCTTCAACTCCTTTTGCCATATCTGCCTTCAGCTTCTGCCTACCAAGCTCCAAAAGAACAGGAAAAAAAAAAAAAAAAAAAAAGATCTAAACAACTCTTCCCTTCATTTTTTTTTTGTCAGCAAAGCATCTCCTTCTTTTCTATTTTATCTTCACCAAAGTGTGGGAGGAAGGGAAGGCTGGTGGGAAAAAGGAGAAAAAGATGGCCAGAAATAGTGATTCACAAACAACTTCTGTCTTCTCATGCACGCCACAGTTCCAACTTGTCATTTGTGTAATATGGAAAAGCTTTCACTGGTTGCACCTGGTTTGCTGAGAAAAGTTGACTGTATAGTCGTTATTCACTCAGACGACAGCAGCACAGGACAAATGCGATGTACTGCAGTCTATTTAGAGTCAGATTTAAAGAAATCACTGTGGACCAGTTACAACAACAGAGGCTACAAGAAAACCAAAATCTACCACAATACACTACTCACCTCTTATTTACGAATCATCCTCATATGTGCTGTCCAGTACAGTATGATTCTTCTCTCTTTGGCTCTGCTTGCCTCACAGGCATTTAGCTGGGCTCATTGGATGCAATGGGAAGAGTGGAAAGGTTTGAAAAAAGGATAAACAAATTAAAGATACAGCCAAATCGATAACAGTGGTGTGTTTAAGTGCCAGGTCACCATAACACAGCAAACAAACATAAGGTCAGATCTCATTCTGACAGTCTGTAATTACACAATCAATCCCCAATGAAGAGACTGATAATCATTTTTATATTTCACATTTGTTTCTTCTTCTTAAACATTTCAATGAAAAAGAGAAATTTTAAAAGATAGCTTCCAAGCCATATTTCATTAAAAGATGGTGGGTATATGCTATAGAACCACAGCATGGGCCAGTTAATATTCACTTTATCTGTTCAAATCACAGCACACTATATATACATAAACAAAACAAAGGGGTAAACCATTGTTGATAAAACTCAAATGTAGAAATAACTTATTGGCAACAAATTTCAGGTCAAATGACAGAAAATGCACAAAAATTATTTGGGCCATTTGAGTGTTCTTGCTACTCAAGTGAGACACATTGCAATTAATATGAGAAATTCACAAAGTCAAACATGTTCTCATGCACTAATTGATGGCTACACCAAGGGGGGAAAAAAACTTGACACAGAGCCCTAATTTTCCTTTCCCTGTGCTACATCTTTCTTGTGTAAACAGCCCAATTTTCAGGACATGTCAGGTCAAGTGGAAAACAAGTGGCTGTGATGATTTTTTTTTTTTTTTTTTTTTTGTATTTTCCCTAGAGTAAAATGAAGACATTGTTACACCAGGGGAAAAGAAAATGAAGGCTGAGAAATGAAACAGCTAAATCACCTAAATGACTCGAGATGGGATGCTTCCTGCAGTAATACGTCTTCATTTTCATAAAGGACCACATTCACAAAGCATCATAGCAGCCTAAATTATGCCACTGAGTTTTTACAGCTCATCCAGAATTGTAATGTACATGCTGCTGCATTTCCAGCTGTTTTGTTGGCTGTTTCTCTAGGTCCAACCCGACCTGCGTAAATGAAAGGTCAACAGGCAAACGCTCATTAAATACAGATTAGAGGTCACACTCCTGATGAACTCTGAAGCTACCTTATGACAGATTATTTTGCGTGTTTAATATGTATTTGATCATTGATTTAACATTAAGATTAAGGTTAACTGGTTCATTATATTTGGGTGTGCATACATGTAAATCAAACTCTCTTGCTGTACTGTCTTGATTCAAATGCAAGATAAGAAAAAAAATGCAGGTTAACTTTAAGACTGACACTTGGCCCAAAACCACTATTAGTACTCAAACATTTTTCTTGCCTGTAAAGTATGAAAGAAAGAGGAAAGGAGTGGTCATAGTAGCGATTTATTAAATCAAAACAATTAATCAAAATATTTTCACCCAGCAGCACTGTGAAGAATCCAATAAACATCACCTGTTGAGTACTGACAAACGACATAACAGTGTGCACAGAGACATCCACTTTTATCTATGGAGATAGGGGTCTGGGTTCCCATTTTAAGAAAAACAAGCACATGCCACTTATTTTTACACTGCTCCAACAACAACAAGGTAGTATCTGTCAAAAAAATGTTTTTGTTATGATCTGCTTTGGGTGAATTTACCTGTTTGTAATCACACATAGCAAAAAAGTAAAACAACCTGAGCTGAATCAAGAAAAAAATAAATACAAATTACATTTATCATTATTCTCTGCAACTGCATGCAAAAATGTTGCTGCTATAGTACTCATTTTCAATTTTCCCTCACAGCATTAACCTGTAAACAGCATAACTAAATTCAGGGTGTACAACACATTAGCTTTTGGGATCAAACGCAAGCTGTGATGCTTGCTTTGAGGATAAACAACTGTTAAGATTAAACATGAAACAATACAATCTAAAAGTGCTAACATTTTGATATCAGATGGTGTAAATGTTTGGAAAATTATTGAAAATTATTGTGCATTCCTGAATCAAACTTGATGAAATGGTAGTAAACAGCATTTAACAAAATATCCCTTAACTTAAGTAGTCTAATGGCTTAAAGGTACCTCCTGCTTATGAAGCTTCTTTTTAAACCCACGTTGTCAAAATGAGATCTCGATGTGAGTCTTGCTAGTCTGACTTTGGGTTGTGGAACTGAATGACAGCGTACTTGCCGTTGGTCATCCAGCTTGGATCTTGGGAGGTAAGCTTCTCCCCTTGTCCTGGCTGCAGACCAACCTGAACATTAGCCTTGAGAGTCCTCAGGCTGCACAGTGGTGCAGGCCCAAAACCTCGCAGTGCAGTATCAAAGCTCACTGTGTGCTCCCAGTCCCTGTCCCCAGTCAGCTTCCTGTAGTTGAGATCACCTTTAAACAGCACCAGGTCTGCCCCCTGCAGGGTTGCATACAGGTCAGGAGCATCAGGTGCCATGTCACAGAACTCATGGGGCTGTGTCCAGAAAGGATGGTCGTGATAGCGCCACAAGCCATCTTTCAGATACCCCTGCCACTGAACCCCACACTTGGAACCCCACTTGTGATTGGACGCCATAGTCTGCCGGATGGTCCACTGAAAATCTTTAGCCGTGACATCAGAGACAAACCACGGAATGGTTTTGCCATGAAAATGGATCTGACGTGCAAGGCCAGAGGAAACCAGGAAGTCAGCTAAGACCAAGTCAGTGACCAACTCAAAGCCAGCATTGTCTAGTACAATATCCACTCTGTCCGCAGTGGTTTTCCCTGACTGTCCCAGCTTCTGCGCAGATAGTAGAGTTGACCATACCCTTTTGGTGTCATCCACTAAGATGAAGGTCTGCAGGCTGTTGAGGGAATCTAGTGGACTCGCCTTCTGGGAGTTTTCTTGGCCAGCAGATATAGACAGATCACACTTGTTTCCCCACAGCGATACCTCAAAAGAATCACAAAATGTATTTAAATGAACAGTAATTAATTAATAATGGCACAATAACTGTAAAACATCAAATCTCCAAGAATTAATGCCCCATATTTATAGAGTATTATAGGTTACAATAAATCAGATCTTATAAATGCTGAAACTGGGTATTGCGCACTACATATTTTGACTGATGAAAGGCACTTGCCAAACTACATAATGAAGCTCCAAACCTACTGGCATTAGTGGTTTCATGTTAAATAAGAGGAGAGCTCATGTCAAGTGTAGCCATAATCACTCACTTCTTCATACTACAATACTACAAAAAAAAAAAAAAAAGGAAAGTGTATAGCTTCAAGGATATAAAGTAAACTGACCTGTACTAGTTTGCTGAAAAGCTCAAACAGCTGACTCTCAGACAGCTCCTCTACGTTCTTTTTGATGCCCTCCAAGTAGGTACATAAAGCCATCACAGCCTGTGAAGACTCAAAAAAGCTCTGAGTCTTTCCCTCATTAAAGACATCGAAGTCACTGATGGGAGGACTGAAATAAAAGAAGAAATAAAATCATGACAGGTGCAAAAAATAAACAGTATAAAGAAACTAGAAAGGGAGCTGGAGAGCACATCCTCTATCACAGACAGAGCTCAGATTTTCAAAGAGACTGATCTGGATCTACACTACAAGTAAGTGGGTGCTTCCTTTTCTCATGCTCCACCTTTGCATAAAGTTTAATGAAATTTAGTTAGGTAGTTTTTGTCTAATCTTGCTAACAGGCAGACTACTGCAAGCCTTGACAGGCGCAAATATTTACAGGGGATGCACCAGTTGTGAAATTCAAGGCTAATACTAATGGTCAAAATAATTTATCCACTACCCAATGCCACTCTTTAAAAAGTACACCACTATATACACCATAAATGCATCCCCATGTACCTCTTCTAAGGCTGGCAATATACTAACAGTTATTACCAAATTGCAGGATTTAGATCTGCAGTAGCTTCCATTGTAATATGTAAATGCTTCTCACTTGAGCAAGAGGGCCTCATGTATCCTACGGTACATGTAGCACTCCACGTAAAGCCAGGGAGACTTGAACCAGCTGACAGGCTCCTGGTCCCCTTGCAGTCTCTGTTGCCTGTGTAGGTACTGGTTCCATGGCTCTGTGTCCACTAGGCCGTCTGTCAGTGCTAGCACCGGCTTATCAGTTTGCAGCTCATTCCTCAACTTAGACAGCAGAGATATAGCTTGCTTCTCTGCCTGGATACCTTCCTAATTTAAAATAAACGGGAAACTCTGGCAAAATCCAACTCAAGTCTTAAAATTAACCTTATAACGGCCTCAAATGAATGATCCATCTTACCTCTCCATATTCTTCAAAAAACTTGTTTTTATTGCGATGAATTGTGTCTATAACTTTGGTCAGGATGGTGGGTAATCTGTCTCTTACGGTCAAATAAGCAAATGACCTGTAGAGAAAACGTAAAGTTATTAATGTCACACACATCTCACTATAAAAACTGCAACACTGACTAGTAGGCTAGCCAGCTAATTAGCAACATGTAAGCTTAGCTCTTGCTTTGTGGGTATTTCGAATACAAAAATTATACTTGCTACTGTTATAGTTCCTCAGTATGTTTATCTTGGTTTAACCATAGCACTTCAGGTTTAACCGAAACCACGTTCTGCGCTTGAATGTCTACACCATCACTATCAACTTAAAGTTAGCAATGAGCTAATGCTACTGCTAGTCTGAACTCGTCGGTCCTACCGTTATGAGGCTGTTTAGTTAAGACAATGTAACCCCCCGCGTTATTAAAAACACTGTGAAAAAGTCATTAATTCAGCTGTCAACCTACCCAACCACTCTGGCAGACAATGAAGGGGGAACTCCGTGCATAGTTTGATCCGCCGCCATGATGTTAGCAGGGGTTCAAATTCAAACTTTATCAGTAAAAGCACCGGGACAGGAACAGAGTTTATGGACTAGCATGGGAGGGTAAAAGTTATGGTAGGAGCAGGGCCTTTTCCTGTGAAAAAAAGACAGGCTGCCCCAAGCTTCACTTATTATTTTTAGTAACCAATATTTAACATTTTAATATTTTCTTCCTGGTTGTAGACCGACTTGGGCTTTTAGCAGGGATCCGATGCTACCATCTAATGGTAAATGTGGAAACTACAATGCTGACAACGTGCATTTTAAAAACACTATCACGTATGATGTATGACAACTGGTTCAGTACTACATATTATCTTAAATATTAAAGGTTTCAAAGTGGGTATTGTCTGCGGTGGGCCAAAGGTTGGTGCGTGCTGTCGCATTGCCTTAAGCTACTGTGGCAGGTAGCACGCTGAGCATCACTTGTTCTCCAGGGCAACAGTTGTCATGGAGACATTGATTTGCCCTATTAGAAAAAGCCAAAGGCTTTTTGGCGGCAAAAGGGGAAAAGGGGGGTGGGTAGACTGGTTTGCGTAGAGGGGAAAAAAAAATCTCCAGTGACTTTCTTTTGAGACCCTTATCAAATATTAATAATTAGCATAATACATGAAGGTATACTAATGCAGACAGATGTCGTGTCGTGATTGCTGATGTTTCAATGTGTTTTTATATGTAATATCTATAAAAAAAAATAGACTTGTCAACAGAATTGGATCAGTCAGAATGGATTATATAAAATAATTACCTGTATCTTTATATAAAGATACTAAATATGACTGAATTACTGTACATATTCTGTGTTCTACATTGTAATCAAGCCAGTCCTTTTTGGGCACTTAAAATATCTTTATAGAACTGTTATATATGTTGCAAATTCTGCTGCCCTCTAGGCTCTTCAAAAAAAGACGTATTTAATGTCAGTGAGACTTTTTGCCTGGATGAACAAAGGATGTATAAAAATGACTGCCAAAATAAATAAATAAATTGCAGCTTCTACCTTGTGTCAGGAATGTGCTTTCTGGCTCAAAATAACTTGATATCATTCCTGAGAGCTATGTTTGAGATGTGTTTTACAGATTATAGGCCAACAAGTTTAAATATAATTTTTGGCATGACAATGGCTATGTCGTTTGTGTGTTTATCCAATATCTTACAGGCTATTTCTTGTTACAAACAGCATATTTTTGATGACCCATAACTTAGATGGCTTCCAAAACTCTTTTTTCTAAACCATTAACTGTTAAATTGTACACTAATAAAAAGCAAAACAAAAAAGCCTGTTCTCTCAAGGAAGTTTTTGTAATTTTTTTTCATTAATTTTCTATCCAATGTACTGACATTTAGAAAATAGGTATTTATATATCATTTGACTATTATTTTCATATTCTCATTGCGATCCTGAAACTGATCAATCGAAAAGTTCAATGAAAAGCTGACCCACTTACACACTTTTAATGACAGCTCCCTCACATGCAAAGCCAAGCAGATTAAGTAAAAATAATATAAACAGAAATACATTTTGGGAACTCAAGTTGACAAATGCAGAGGGAAGGTTACACATAAATAAATACATAAACTCATATCAAAATGATCAAATCAGTAAAGAAAGTGGAAAACCAAATGGAAAAGTAATGGAAGAGCAAGTAAATACCGAAGTTTTTAATTAATTATTTTTGACACATTATTTTTGATACATTTAAAGGAACATTGTAATGAGTCATTCATTTACATTTGCATGACAGGCAACATCAAAGTACCGACGTAACTTCGTAGTTGATCCATTCGAATGCGTTGGAAATGAGCCAAAACATAGCCAACTGACTCTGTGGCCACGATTTCTGGCTTGGAAAGATGCGCATATCAATTAATTCAAGCGGTGTTTTCCCCTCTCTCAAATCAGCCCCGGTCACTATGGGAACACTGCCGGGCCGTTGTCAGGATGTGGGGGTCCCTGGGAGTGGGAGTCCAGCTGCGTCCACCTCCGGTGTTCATCCATCGCCGGCTTCCCATCCCCCCACCGGGCCCCAGCCTGGCCGGATCTGTTTTTCTAAACCGAGAGAGCAGTGACTCACCACTCCGGTTTCAAAACAGGCCAAGGACGGGGGCAGGGCGGCAGTTAACGTTAAAGGCCCTGTTCAACTGGGTGTTTCAGCTCCCCACACGCAGTCACGCTGTGCATTGCTTAACAGCACGATTTCATTTGAGCGACAATTCCCTAGAAATTGTGCACGAACAGACACAAACCTCACAGTATGCTGGTGTTAAAAAACAAAACAAAAAACGTTTTACAGCAGGACAAATGAATTAAATGGTAATATGTGGCAGGGCTGCAATGTGAAAATAAGCTGTTCTGAGAGAGGCTAAAACAGATTAAGGCCATATAAACAAACGTGGGCAACAGTCCATTCATCCCAATGACAGAGCATAAAGCTTGAACGTATTGATCTTCACTGTAAACAGTATAGCGATCCAGTGGTAACAGTTTATCTGCTACATACAGTACAACCCAGCTTCTGTGGACCTTTCAGCAGTGCAAACAGGCTTTTGTACTTGATGTCCTCAAACCCTGTTTAAAATATTTTGAAAACCTGACCTTAATCTGACCTTAATTTGTATTTACTTGCTCTTCCATTACTTTCCCATATGGTTTTACACTTTCTTTACTGATTTGATCATTTTGATATGAGTTTTTGTATTTATTTATGTGTAACTTTCCCTCTGCATTTTGTCAACTTGAGTTCCCAAAATGTATTTCTGTTTATATTATTTTTTACTTAATCTTAATCACAGACCTACATTTTTATTAACTGGGTAGATTCAGTAACGTTGTGAACAAGATCAGGTTTGGGTTTTTTTTAACGCCCTTAGGCTCCACTTAATAGCTATTTTGCCCCCTCCTATAACTCCATTACAGACTCCACCCAGCCTCCTGCAAAGCAGGGATTTTTAAAGAACTCGCTTAGCCTCACCCTCCCTTACAGACCCCATGTCCTAAGGCTTAAATGCAGCTCAGTAATAGCAGGACTTGAAAAAGGGGTGTTTACACTGGAACAATATCCAGCAACTCACTGATGACAACATCTGATGACAAAATATTGACATGACTCCAAAGTGCAATAGTGAAAAGGTCCACATACACTTTCTGTGTCTCTGGTTTGGTTAAAATTCAACTGAAACTAATTCCCTCTCTTGAAACTTTTTTCTTTGTGCAGGTATTTTTGAGTTTAAGTTGTGTACCTGTGAGTGTGCTTGGTGTTGCCACAACCAAACCATGTGTTTGCAACTAGGAATTTACACATACCTCTGTAAACCTCTCACAACTGTATTTTAACATTGTGTGTAGAGCAATGGTGTATTTGCCAAATTACTTTCACTCTACAAACTAAAGAAAAGAAAAAGTGATGACTACACAAATACAGGCAGTTGATGATGCCTAGATGATTAATTTTTACAGTGATCTGTATAGATCACAAATCAGTATTTAGCAGTGATGAATAAATGTTGGATAAAGCATTAAAATATAAGTTTAACCGAACACCTGACATGATGCAGAGTTGTGTAGCAACCAAGTAGATAGTATAAACAGAGTTTATTTTTTAAAGATTCTACTTAATATAGTTCTTTGTTAAAAGATAATTAGTTTAAAAGTAGGCAAGACAGACTAATGTGGTTGTAATATAATATTATTCATCATCATCATACATTTAGGTTTTCAGCTGCACAAATAACGAAAAAAAGGAGCCCACTATACAATATCACTATTATTACTGGATTATGAACTTAATAGGTAAATTAATTGTGGTCTGTTCCTCACAATAATGTCCACTTTTCTTATTCAACTAAATTCAATAAATACTTATCTGATTTCACAAATACCAAAACTTATTTAAGAGTTAAAGTGGTAAACAAAAAAGAAAAATCAGTATTTTGCTGAGAATGAGCATCATACTCGCGTCTGTTGGAAAAAAAGTCAAATGATGACCATTTAAACACTGCGTCTTCTGTAGATATTTTAATTCGTCTTTCGAACTTTTATTTGACATCAGCAACAGCGCCCAAGATCCACGGGTGCCTTAAGTATCTCTATCCTACCTTTTAACTTGTTGAAAATCTACTTTAATCGAATATGCAAATATAAGACGACTTTGCAATGTGGCCCAACGAAGTTTGCAATGTGGCCCAAAAGTAATGGCCAACACACACACGCAAGCACACAGCCACACTTTGGTTTTATGTTTACGTGTCGTTAATGGTAGCGGCACAATTATTAACTCGCAGACCTTGTGGAGCTGTTGGCTGTTTATATTCAACCTCTTCAGCCGGCTGTCAAAAAAAAAAAAAAAAAAAAAAAAAAAAAAGACCAACGAAAAAAAAAGCTGGCAAGCGGGGGTTGATCTCGCGGCGGTTACACAGTGCGGGAAATTAACGTTAACTCAAACGCCCCCTGCTCAACGGATTTTACAACGGCTGTTTTTTGGCTGGCTTTTACCCACAGTCATGTGATTGTAACGTAAAACCCCTAACCGGAAAACACCGACGGACGACCCTCTCTCCGCCGCCAACGAATGCAGCGTTTACAAGGAACAGTTGAAGCTGCTGCGAGCCTAGAGGACGGACGAGTCTCCGGTAACAAACAAACAACGGCGACACGTCAAACTCCGTCAGTCTAAGAGAGAGCGCAGGTAGGACTGTTTTCAGCCACATACCCTCCAGTTCGTTTACTTGTGTTGGAACATTATTGCGCTGCTCGTCTGTGCTTCGGCTAATACTGTAATTGTCACGGGGAAGTTAAAAGAAACGCGTTCGTGACCAGCCCCATCCCCCTTGCGTCTCTCGCTCGCTTAACTCGTGCGTGTGTGTGTGTGTGTGTGTGTGTGTGTGTGTGTGTCTGTGCGCGCGCGAGCGCATGCACGCATGTCCGATTTCTCGCGCTAGCAATAGCAACCGAGAGAGCCCCAAGGCAGGGGCAGGACTCAGTCCGGGCGCGCTCGTTTTGTACGCTCCGTCTGGGCTTCTTTATGTACTCGACGTGTAATTTTCTTTTCTCAGTGATGAACTGCTTTATTTCCCCTGCGTGTTTGCCTTCCTCGCATGCTTCCCTCACGCGCAGTTCTACGGTGAATTTTTCGGAAAATCTCACTACGGAAGTAACTGTTCCACGTGTCTACATCACAGCAGGGGCGGTGCTACATTGTTAAAAACAAGTTAGTATTTTAAGATGCGCAGTATTGGCTGTAAAGTTGCCCGGATTGTGGTTAATCAGTACTATTGTGTTACAGAATCGTGTGAGTTGAGTGATGCGCAAAATCATACTACTTTAAGAAAACGAATGGATTTGGAGGCTCACCGTGATTTCTGTAGTTGCCTTGGACCATAACTGCAGCATTAAAAATGTTTATAATATATATCTCCCAATTAACAGTCTTCAACATTGTCTTTAGGGAACAGAACACAGTAAAAACTCATATTGTTTTATTTTTACAATGTTGCTTTTAGGCCTGAAAAATAATGAAAATAAAATATTACATATTTTATTAACGATGCAGGTCATTGTAGTTAAAGAGACAGCTAATGGGTTGCGATAGAGAAGGTACCCAGACTAGAAGGCTCAGGGCAGCTATTAATAAAACCATTTATTGATTGTTAGATGTATAGAGGTACTGTAAAGCGGCCATGCAGCTGTAGCACACCTAGATAAAAATAACAACCCTGCAATAAAACCATAAAGATTATGATGTTCAGTTTTTTCCAACTACCTAGTAGAGGCATGCTTCAAATTAATGACAGTTTTGAAGAGCATGGCAATTTTGAATTGTAAAGTGAGGTATTCTTAATAATAAAGACTATCTTCACTGTTATGAATGTGTAATACTGTGAGATTATGTGTTTAAGGTGAAAGGCCCCATCTTTTTGTGCTGTTGTGATGTTATAGAGAAAAGCAGAAGGTGTCACTTGTGAAAATGGAACTACAGATTGTTTTGCAAATTTGACTAAAGATTCAAGACCCTTCATAAAAAGATTAAGCTAATATATGCATCATATATATAATGACCCCCCCCCAAAAAAGGCAAATTATAAAAAAAAAGTTATTTCAGCTCTCATTTAGTCTCAGCTAGCAGATATGAATGAAGAAAACGGAATAATTTAGTCTTCATGGAGGTTGGGTTTACTGCTGTGCTGTTATAATTCTAAGGTGTACTTAAAGTGGCAGCTGGATGCATGTATGTTATGCATAGCAGAATCCAGGTTGGTGTATATTGTAATTTAGTCTTCAGAGTCTTTTGTTACGGTTTTAGTTGTAGAAGCTCTGGTGTGCTACAGTGCGTGCATCTTTGCACTCTGATCTCTGATGAAGTACATATGTAGAGGGCTTTTGAGTGTTTTGGGGGGTGTTACACGTTCTGATCTGTATGAGGCAACTTGACTGATGAGGTGTCCATTATTGTCTGCTTGCGCAATGTGGAGAAAGTGTTGGAGATAGGAGATCCACCCTTTCCAGACTCTTATCCACTGGAACAGGAGTAGAACCAGTTTGTCTTAAGAATGTGTGCCGACACCCATAACCCTGGTCATGTGATGGCCCGAAGCCCTCTCAGTCCTCCAGTGACCTGGGGTCAGCAAAAGCTCATCTCATTGGTTAGATAAAGTCGCAGACCTCAGAAATGCCCCTTGAGATTGAATTCCCAGGACATGTGCTTCCTCAGAACAGAGTGCTTCAAAAAGTTATTAGCACACAGAAATGAGCTGTAGATATAACAGTTACTATGTAATCACAGTTGGATGCAGTTTTTAACAGAGCTCAAATGTGTTTTTCAGCCCTGAAAATTATATGTGGCTATCTCCTGTAAGTTTTAAAGGCTCAGAAATTCTGGAAAACATAACACCAATTAAAAAGCGTGAAATTTCTACCTACTATGTCATTTGACGGCCTGTGACTCAAATTTTTTCATGGTATGATAATAAAAATTTCCATACCTTCATTAAATATTCTGAGGGTGTCAAGTGGGAACTTTTTTCAGATTTATTTGATTTATTTTTTTTTTATTTTTTTATACATGTTACTCTCGCCTACTCTTGGTGGATAGCTTTCCTGTTGTAAGATTTTAAATGCAATTTAAAGGTGTATATGTTGAACAGACTTAACATATTTCATCATCTCTATCATTAGCACACAACCTTGTATTAGACATTTTGCAGTTTTCATGACTAGGTTTTTTCATCATCTCGGGGATTAGGTAAGAAGGGCATTTTTGAGACTGTCATTAGAAGTCAGTCAGGGACTGAGTACAAAGCTAGTTTGAAAACTTCAAAGGCAGCCGGATCAGTCTGGATAAAATTGATTAAAAGTGTCTGGTCTCTGAAGTTTATTCAGAACAAGAATATTTTTTCCATGTGTCTGATGTTTTGGATGAAATTTAAATTAAAAACCAACTTGTTTTCCCCCATATTTGCCAATGCAGAACACTCCATATCCACAGGTGTTCAATACAGTTAACCAGTCAGATTAAGATGTTTTGATCTGCTAAATCACACCTTTGATCAGCATGGATTTCTGTGAATTAATGCTAGGCAGATTGTCTCCAGTGTCACTAAATGATTCTTTACTGTTACGTCAAGTCGGCCTTTACAAGGTCGTTAGATCAGCACTGTCAGCCTAACTCTTTGTGGTCACAATAAACTCTGGTCTGCTTCCAGACAGGAAACTCACTGCCGCTACTGTGTGTGTGTTTTTGTGCGTCTTTGTGCAGGTTGAAGAATGGAGTTGGCCAACCATGGTCTTATCCTGCTGCAGCAGCTTAACGCTCAGAGGGAGTTTGGCTTCCTGTGCGACTGCACCGTAGCTATAGGAGATGTCTTCTTCAAAGCCCACAAAGCCGTCCTTGCTGCCTTCTCCAACTACTTCAGAATGCTCTTCATTCACCAGGACAGGTACAGTAAGAAAGTCTGAATAATGGTATCAGACTCAAGCTTAGCATTAAAATATTTTACAGTAATCACATCAGATAGTTTAGCACAAAACCATATTTGTGTTCTAGTGAGAATTCCCTCAGTGAAGAATATTTGCATCCAGAGGGATTAATGCATCTGTTGTTCTTCCTGTTGAGAACTGAAACTTTTATAAGCTGCTGCTGCTGTAGCATTTTGCTGCTGCTTTTGATAATAGACAATATTATCTAATGTTGGCAAGAGCTCAAAAATCATTTGCTATTAGCTGACTGTAGTCTGTATGTGTTTTAGTGACTGTGTGCGTCTTAAGGCTACGGACATCCAGCCAGATATCTTCAGCTACCTCCTCAACCTGATGTACACAGGCAAACTTGCCCCCCAGCTCATAGACCCTGCACGACTGGAACAGGGGGTCAGATTCCTGCATGCCTATCCACTCCTGCAGGAGGCAAGCCAGTCCGTGTATTCCCACCCCGAGCATAGCATCAACCTCTCCACCTCTCTCTATGGCATCCAGATCTCTGACCAACAGGTGGCACTGTCATCCCGACTGCCCAGTCGGCGGAATCTCTCTTCACCTTTTGATACTGAGCAGGTTAGCTCAGAAGGGAAGTATCCAACCATGCTGGCTGCTAATTCAAATACAGATTCCTTACCACCCAAGCAAGCTTCCTCACCTCCAGATGTGGAGGCTTCAACCAGTGGCACCAAGCCTGCTGTTGAGGATGGGGGAATGGATGTGCTAAGTCCAGACGGTTCATCAGCAGGTGCCATCCTCCATGTAAAGCCCAGTATAATGAAGAGGAGTTCCTCCTTTAGGAAGCATTACTCCTGTCATCTCTGCAGGAGTCGATTTACCCAGAGAAGTCTCCTGAGAGAGCACCTCCTGCT
Organism: Archocentrus centrarchus; assembly: GCF_007364275.1. Lineage (NCBI taxonomy): Eukaryota > Metazoa > Chordata > Actinopteri > Cichliformes > Cichlidae > Archocentrus > Archocentrus centrarchus. The sequence continues at coordinate 14,341,380 of NC_044369.1, forward strand.
GCACACACAGGCTCTTCAGCAGACCCTGACAGAGCCCAGCAATTCACTCTCACCTGTCATAGCTAAAGAGCATGGACTGCCACCTGAGGGGATTCTAAAGGGAAGCAAGGCTGGGTCAAGTGCCTCGGCTGCACCGATGGCGGTCGAGATTATTAGCGACAGCGAGCAAACCCCTGTTTCAGGTACCAATTCGGACTCTCCTCGAGCAGAGGTGTCCACTTCTAGCTGGGGAGTAGGAGGGTTAAATTCTCAGGCCGACACACCTCCTCCTTCAGACATAGCGGACATTGACAACCTGGAGAGCGCTGACGTGGACCGGGAAGTGAAGCGACGGAAGTACGAGTGCTCCACCTGCGGCCGCAAGTTTATTCAGAAGAGCCACTGGCGTGAACACATGTACATCCACACAGGAAAGCCCTTCAAATGTAGCACTTGTGGTAAGAGCTTTTGCCGTGCCAACCAGGCAGCCCGCCACGTGTGCCTAAACCAGGGAGCCGACACGTACACCATGGTTGACCGGCAGAGTATGGAGCTGTGTGCTGCAGGTGATGACAGCAGTCAGATGGAGGCTATGTTTATGGGCTCATCGAAGCCTTACAAGTGTAACATTTGTGCAACTACCTTCTCTAGCCCCAATGAGGTGATCAAACATCTGTGTTTCACCCAAGGGGGATTAGTGGGGCTGCAGGGAAACACGGGTGCAGGTGCGCTGCTCCAGCGTGAAGAATTTGCCAAAGATGAAGGCTCAGATTTGTCCAACTCTGGTACTCCACTAGAACCCATAAAGACTGAGGAAATCCTCGTAGAATAGTGCCAAGGCTTGTGCATTTGTCCCTTTTTAATGTGTGTGTTATCTAAATTATGTTCAGTAGGTAAGCTAAGGGTCAAGCTAGTTAGGTATGTATGTTTGAGGCTTTCTTAAACTTTATTTTTAATGGTGCAGTGTTTTGGCCCTGTAATTCAAGATTTAAAGTAAAAAGCCTATAACTCTCTCTATCCAGAAGAAAATTAAATAACAGTGGCATTTGGCTTGAGGCTAAGTTGAGTACCAGTGTTTCATGTTATCATTTTATTGTTTGTGCACATTGGTGGTATATCACACATGTTAGGGTGTGCCACACTCTCATGAGTTACTGTTGTGTGTGGTGAGGCAGTTTTTTTTTTTTTTCTCTATAAAAGGAAGAGGAAGCTGAGGCAGTTCCGGAGGAGACAGCATGTTGCGAGATGAGTTGCCTGTGCTAAATTTGAGCTAAGAGGTACAAACAGTTCCTCTGGACGTGCACAATAGAGTTGTTTCTACATGGCCAAGAATGAGATGCTGATTTTACAAATCAGGTATAGAATAAAATTTCAAGCTAAAAGCACACAGCCCTGCGACAATCTGTGCTCTTATTTGAGTAGATTCTTAATATGCATCAAACTATGTTTGTCTTCCATTAGTCTACCTGTGAGGGCTCAGCGGATTGAACACATAATCGCCATTAATTCTCAGCAACGATTTAGTTTCTTTTCTGTTTTGCGGCCTGTGATTGGGGTTCCTGTGTCAGTCCTGTCACGCCACAATAAAACATAATGTGTTTGGCTACCTTAAACACAGCAGTTGACATGTCTACAGCTGTGCCACTTTGATTTTTGTGTGTGTGTGTGTGTGTGTGTGTGTGTGTGTGTGTGTGTGTGTGTGTGTGTGTGTGTGTGTGTGTGTGTGTGTGTGTGTGTGTGTGAGTGAGAGAGAGAAACATATTGTATAACTTTTTAGTTTCTGATTGAAGAAATAACATGATCTATCCAGACACACAGACCTAGATGAAAGGCTGTACAATATTGTACATCTTTATAATTCACTTGGATCATCTCCTAAAAGTCCTTAAATTTTGTCCTTAAATGTTTTTTTTATTAATATTGTTTTATATACTCTGCTATACTTGCAAAGATATTATATTGCAAAGATGTGTGTATATTAGTAGAAAAATAAATGCATATAGGGATGGGCATGATAAATGTATTTTTCCAGAAAAATTAGGCTCTGATTAAAAATATGGGATTTTAAGCCTCTTTGCCAAATTAGTGCTAATTACTGACATTTTTTGGAAATCATTTTGTGAAAAGGGAATTTATTTGGGGAGTTGAGGGGTTTTTCTTTTTTCTTTTCCTTTTCATTCTTTAGCTCTGTCCATAATTAGAAAACAGTAGTGGCACCAACACTTGTCCTTCCTAGAAAAACCTTGAAGTTGTTTAAGCTGACCTTTGGATACAGGAATAGTTTTGCATTAATAAGAAGTATGCAAGATGTATGAAATAACAGGGTTATATAGTTATATGGAATTATAAAATGTGCTTTTCTTCAGTTCCTTGGGATATCTAAACACTTTGTATGTACTACTGATGACTGGAACTTGTGAGACATATTTGAATAAGTGTGGAATAAATGTGAAGCCAGGAAAAGTGTTTACTTGTTACATAATTTCTCATACTCAAGTATAATAAGTTCCACTGCTGTAATTTGAGTGATTAAAAAATTATTAGCGAGCACATTTTCATTTCTCTTTTGCAAACCTGAACTCCATTTTAACTGTGATTAAAAATGTACTCTTAGAAATATGTTTAATTTCTGTCCTTGCATATATATATTTTTTAAATATTGTAGTGAAGTCAGTGCAGGGTGCTGTGTAAACATGTCTCAGTATTTTATAATGTTCCTTCCAGCAGGAAATTATTCATTGTTACAAAATTGCCTTTTTAATTTACTTTTAATTGGTTGTCTTTCTAAATTTCTCAAATATGCTTTTAAGAAATTCCTGTGTATAGGATAAATAAAGTATTTCCAGCCTGTTTCTCATGAGGTTTAAAACAAACAAACAAAAAAACAAACAAAAAAAAAAACATACTGTACTCGTGCTTTCACATATCTTTGGCATTTCTGTGACAGTTTAATGATTTTTTTGTTTCCTGTTATCCTCTTCTATGAGGCAGTAGTGGTGGTAGTAGTAGAGGCTAATTTAGCAGTTTAGAAATATGGGAAGAAAATACAACTGCAAACTAACACAGCTGCACTGCCTTTGTAAAATACATGTTTTAAGTGCCTACATATTGTAATTATTTTAGGAATCAATGAAAATACTAAAAATGCTCATCCCTATTATGTTTAATATGCTTAGTCTGTTTTTTTTTTTTTTTTTTAATAACCCCAGCTCTTGAATTTGTTTTTAAATTTGTTTGGGTCTGTTTTTCCTTCCTGAGTAGCAGAAAGCAGTTGCCGCTTTGATGCAGTTGGCCCAGTGATTAGCTAGATGGCGCTGTTTGTCTTTACTGTCTGCTCAGGCCTAACAAGGGGAAAGCTATCAAACTTAAAACAGTGATATTTATACCAGTCTGACTATGTGGTTGCCATTTACATGACCTGCTTTGCCATGAATTATCATTGTCATGTTAATAAAAACACAAATGTCTGTGATTATGTACTTGTGCAAATGTTCAGTCTTATAACAGGGAGCGGTTCTTGCTTGTCTGTCTCACGTGAGGCAGTTGAAATGCTGTACTACTGACATTCATTTCTCTGAGCTACAGTTAAAAAAAAAAAAAAAAAAAGACTAGATCCTCCCTGAAGTTATAATTGTTTTTTAGACACATCAGTCTTGTAATTTAATGGATGTGTTTGTGTGTTGTTAAACAGCTCAGTGTCTCAGGAAGATGAAATTTTTGTCTTTTCGGTTTGTCCGTTTGTTTTGAGATGAGAAACCCCCAACCCATGAAACATGACTGCAAATAACGTTAGTCTCCTCCCTGGTGGCCATCAGACATCTACTGTGATCATTCGTATTCTCAGGAATGTGAGTAACTTTTCTGTACAAACTTTTTTTTCTGTGAAGAAAGAACAATAAAAAAAAAAAATTCTTTTTTTTTATGTTTGTCTTTTTTTTTTTTACCACTTGGAGCAGCTCTTCAATTGTGTTTCCACTAGTAATAGTAAACTAGTAAACTTCTGGGTGACACATTTTATATTGTAACTGATTTACTATAAAATTAATGATTGTTTTAGACCAGCTTCCTTGTGTGAATGTCTGCTGTTGGGAGTCAGTTTTTGACATATATGGCACTGTGCAAAAGCCTTAAGTCAGCCCTCATTTCTTTATAACTTGCTAGGAAAATGGGAAATGGGTTCAGCGATTAATTAAAAGACGCAAACATGCGTGGAAAGGCAAAAACAGCATTTGTACAGTTCTAGCAATCTTGAAAGTCAGTATTTGATGTGACCACCTTTATTCTTCAACACAGTCTCTCTGAGGCAGCCTTCGTGTCATTTCTTTAAGTAGTCTTCAGGAATAGATCCCCAGGCTTCTTGAAGGACTTTCAAAGCTCTTCTTTGGATGTTGGCTGCCTTTTGTTCTGTTCTCTGTAAAGATCCCACACTGCTTCAATAATGTTGAGATGTGGACTCTGGAGAGGCCAGTCTATGACTGATAGTGTTCCATTGTGTGTTTTTCTATCCAGGTGTACTATTACTGCATTGTCAGTGTATTTGGGATCATTGTCATGCTGAACTATGAAGCCGCTGCCAATCAGATGGTATTGCATGGTGGATCAAAATCTGATGGTACATTTAGGTGTTCATAATTCCATCAATTTTGGCAAGATCTCCAATACCACTGACTGAAATGGAACCCCAAACCATGACAGAGCCTCCATTGTGTTTTCCAGATGGCTGTAGACACTCACTGTTCTGCCTCTCTCCTGACCTCCATACATGTTGACGATAATTTGAACCACAAATTTGAAATTTGGATTCATCACTCCATAAATCACGCTGCCACTGATTTTCAGTTCAGTTCTTGTGTAACGAGGCTTACCTCAGCCTTTTCTCCCTCTTTCCCTTCCTTAAGAAAGCTGCCCTTCAACGTAGACCATTTCTGGCACACTGTGCTGACATCCAAAGTTTTTGGCTAATAGCTCTGTGGGAATCACCTTGTTGGTGCAAAAATACTATTTTATGCCTGTTAAACTGTTATCTTTGTCTCTTTTTTATGTGTAGATTCAACAAAAGACAAATTGTGTTTTTGCCACAGGCTGCTAGTAACAAAGTGCCTAAAGATACAATTTCTATTAGTTCATTGCTGGATTTTCTGTAATGTGTAGACTCAGCATTGATTGAGCTCTTGAATTAGGTCCATTTTTTGATGCTTGAATGATTTGCATTAAGTGGCTCAAACAAACAAACAAAAAAACATTCCTCTGAAGATGGTCGGGTACAAGGACTGGACTGAAAATGAGTGAAAAATCAGCCAATGTCCAAAGAAAAACTTTGAAAGACTTTCAGAAAGCCTGGAGAACTACTGCTCAAGACTGCTTCAAAAACTACAAGAAAGTCTGGCTCCTTGGAAGCAAAATATAAAGAAATGAGGGGTGGCTGAAGGCTTTTACACATTACTGTACAAAAGTATATACGTTTACTCTTAATAATCACTAGATAGTGTCAAATAATACCTAACTGTAATTCATCGTACTTCAAAGTATTCACAATACACACTGTTTTTCTCTAACTTTATTGAATGAAATATAGACAAGTTTCTGAATCCTTACTATTAACAGCTTGGGAAATATAAAAGACATGCTAGGTGAATATTATGCTAAATGGCTGCAGGTTATTAGTTAATATTACAACAATATGCTTTAAGTACATACAGTAGGTATACAATCTGTACAAATGTTAACAGGTTCACAGTTAAGAGTGTTACAAAAAGCAGGGAGGACTGAAGGTGGGCGGGTGCCCCTAAATGCTTTACAATATTCAGCAATAGCAAAAGTCTTTAGTTCACTGTTTTGCTGTTAAATCATTTATTTTACATAAAGCGTATATCACTAATGTGACAGGCCCTCTAGAGTCAAAGTAAAGTGAAGCGGTGACCTAGATAATGATCCAGACCCCCTGATCCTTGACTTGTTTGGTAATAAAGCTGAGTGAAAGGGGGAGCCTTCAGAGCTACTAGCATCAGGCACCAAATTAAATTGATCGGATGAAAGAACTCACATCTAAAAGAGGTTCAAATTAATGACACAGTTCAGTTTTTTGTTTTTTTTTTAGGAGTTGTAATGAACAGATGCATGATTACTTTGGCGGTAATACTGCATCACAGGAATGATGCAGATATTCAGAAATCATCTCCCACTTTGCCAATAAATCTCCAAAATAAGTCCTGACCTGACTCAGTTTTGAGTTTTGATGCTTGAATCAAAGTAGCTGAGTAGACGCTTTGGGAATCTTAATTGGATGCAACTGATGTCCTATCCTGTGAGCAATGGAAACCACGACTCCCTGATTTATCCTAACTTGATTTGGCTTTTAAACTAAGAGTAAAATGAGCTATTGTTTTAATTTCTGGTACCATGCATCAGTCTACGTCCTCCCTGGTGCCATTTTGATGACCCTGAGCAACCATGCGTGGTGAACGAGTGCAGGTCAAGACTGAGCTTTAAAAACTTTAGTTTAAAACAGCTGAAAAAAAGGACACTGGCTGATGACTAATGGGTGTAGTACTTTTTGTAGACAACAGAGGGCGTTATTATACTTTCATTTTATTACTGACTGTGACTCTAATGCAGCAAAGAAAGTGTTAAACTGCTTCACATCAATTAGACATATTTCACAGAGTAGCTGAGGAAACATGGTCATTAAAAACTGCAAACAAGTGCAAGTGTTTCATGAATGCAAGTTTACCCAGTGTCAAAAAATTGCCATCTATATTCTTTGCACTGTTTACGGGACACCTATGTCACAGTATCAAATGAGGTGGTTGTAATAGTATTTTAATGTATTATTACATGAGAAAATGAGTAACAATGTCTTTTTCACAGTAAATCAGGCAGTGATTGATTTCTTATCTACTCAAAGCTGCTTTTAAACATTTTGATTGGGTGCAGAGTGGCGAAGGACACACTGTGACAGAAGAAAGTCAAACACGTGATGCATTTCTGCTAAGTATCATCATGCTCTCTGCCCCCTTATTGTTTTCTCTGTCAGAGGAATAACACTTGTACCATGGCTTAGTTGCAGTTGCTACAAAATCTTGAAATAATCTTTGAATATGACAGTTAAAGCTGTGATACGCTAACCACTTTTATGTAACACTTTCACATTTGTTTTGGTAAAATCTGATCAGATACATTTAATAATACTGTAGAAGTTGGTGTGGGTGCTCCAAAATACCTGTTACATCACAGCTTAATATTGGAATTTTAAAAACAGGCAACAACGTTCATACAATAACAAAGCAGAGCAAAATAAAGAAAAAAAAATGAAGACCTACAGGTGAATGGAAGAAAAATCAAGATATAAATATAATATACAAGATAATAATCCATCTCGTCACTCTCTGAGGCCATCTTACTCTTGCTTCTGTACACATACACACACACACATATGCACAGAAACACACTCAGCCAAGTTGCAGACTTTCACTGTATGCAACAAAGGCAATGGAAAGTCAGTGAGACACTGAACATACACTGCACTGGCTACAAGCCAGATGGGATGCTTCTGAGGCGCAAGACATGCATGAGTGTGTGTTTGTGAGAGTGAGTGAGTAGGTAGGTGGGTGGGTGGGTGGGGTGAGGGTGCAACACTGGGTTGACACATTGTGGTGACAGGGTTGTGGGATGGGGTTGGAATACAGGTGGGAGGGCAGCTGGAGAGAATGGCGGTGCTGTTGCTCTTCTCTCTGGGCGGGATGGCCGAAGCCATATTCAGCATGTTACCACAGAGCAGCTTCTTTTTTTTTTGTCTCTTACTGTCTCTCTTTTTCTCTCCCTCATCACTCATGTCCTGGTCCAGACAAAGTGTCTCCCAGGCATCAGTCACCTCCTTTCTGCTGTGGTGGAGAAGCACATAAAACATAAATGAGGAAGAAGAAATTTCTGGATCTTGCACACTGTAGGACCAGAATATCATCTTAAAGCTGTGTTAAATGTGGTTGAATTAGCATTAGCATTGTATTGAATTACTGTGAGATGCCCGCTTTCCCCGGTCAGGAGATTTCCTGCCCTTATCTCCCATTTCTGTTCCTCTCCAGACTCTCCTCGCATCACTTAATACATAATAAAGCAAACTACGCCCAGTCCCCCTCCTCTCCTCCTCATATCTGGTTGTATCAGGTAACGTCACACTGTATTTCTAAAACTTTGCTCACTATAAGAGAGATAATTCGGTCAAAACTGAGAGAAAAAAAAAAACTCCTGCTCTTTGAAGCTTTGTAATTGAGTCTAGTAAATGCGTACTCCGACATGGTTTCTTGACTCCATACTGAGCCTCTGATAGAAGAAAAACAGAAGGAGGGAGCGGAGGAATCATAATCAGCCTTTCAACACAAGTTCATCTGCCCCTCACACACACCGCTTCCCTTTAAGACCCCGGCCTACAAAGAAGGGGTCAACGACGGCATTCCTGCTTTGATATCAAAGGTCCCCTGGTTACTCATAGCCCGAACAAAAGCTTTTTCATCTAGTGAGAGTGCAACCCCCCCGCCCCCCTAATAAAAGCAGGACCCATTGATGTTTCAAAAAAAGCCACTATGAGAAGATTGTTTGATAGGCCAACAAAGGAATTTTGTAAACCACTACCCTTTTTTTTCAGTCTCATCGTGGGTTTTAAGATACTGAAATACTACAAAAGCTACTTAAAGTTCTGAGACATTCAAACATGCAGCACAGCAATGATGTAAGATTAGTCTCACCTGTTCATGATGCTGCTGTGATCTCTGTGGACACAGGCTCGATCTCCTTCACAGCCTCCTCGATCACCTCAATCACCTGCGCCATCACTTCTGCACACTTTGAAGATGTTTTCTCTGCCTCTGATTGGCTACCCGCTTCATCTGTGACTCGGCTTGAAGCGGTGTCCTCTGCTGAATTTGTCGCTTGAGGTTCTTCTGGCAGCACTGGGAGCTTCTCGCTTCCACTGCTCTTGGGTGGCGCACTGGTGTCTTCAGTTGCAGGACCGTTGCTGTCAAACTCTTCAACAGCCTCTTCTTCAATTGATGGTTCCTCAACCACATGAGCTGTCTGCAGGACCACCTGGACTGGCATGTGGACTTCAAGCACTTTCTCTTTTTTCTCCTCTGAAGGAGCTTCAGACTTGGCTTCCTCTGACTGTGATTCCACCTTCTCGGGAACTTCTTTTACTTCTGCATCCTGATCTTTGCTCTGTTCTTCCTCGACCTGTTCAGGTACTTTGCTTGTCTGACTCTCTTCCTTTACCTCTCCTGCTTCTTCTACTTCAGCTGTTTTTTCACTTACTTTAACCTCTGCATCTTGCTTCACACCTTCTTCTGGTTTCTTTTCCACCTCTTCAAGGTTCTCTGTGACCTCTATTGAGATTGCATCCATAACCTCAATGGCAACATTGAGAGGCTGAGGTGACTTTGTTACTGGCTTTTCACAGACAATGGGAACAGGGGTGTCAGTGATAACAGGGGCTTCAGCTGCAATGTCAATCTCTTTTTCTATTGTTGCTGTTGCCTGGACTAGTGTTGGGATGGTGGCTGATGGTGTGGAAGGCTTTTCTGGCTCAGGTGCATCTTCTGAAACTTTATCTACAGCATCCTGAATGACAGTCTGGGCAATGGCCATGCTCTGAACCTCAATTTCACTGACATGTGGGACTTCCACTGCAGTCTCTGCAATGTCCTCTGTGGTTTCATGCGCTTTGATTTGTTCAACATTGGCTACTTTTGACTCTGATGCAGTCTGATCCATCACCTCCTCTGACTCCACCTTGACTGGAGCGACAAGGACAACTGTATCTTTGATAACAGGAGCCTCCTCACTTGGAAGAACTACAGGGATGGAGGCTTCACTCTCCTCTGTGAGGGTGGCCTTTGTTGTTTCACATATATCTGATGACATCTCTGCAGCCACAGCCTGAAATACCTCTTCTACAGGGATATTTTCTTCAGTGGCAGCAAATTGTTCCATTTCTATTTCCACTTCCTTGATCTCCACAGTTACCTCAGAGACTTCTACACTCTGGGTGCAGATAACTGCTTCAGCGGTTGCAACAATGGGACTGACTAGCACAGTTTTAGGAGAGTTCTCGCTCACTGTGGTGGGCTGAAGGACCTCAGACTCCTCTGGAACAGTGTTCACAACTCCAACCTTCTCGATCTCTGGTTCTTCACCCAAACTGGCGACTTGAGTGCTTACAACCTCACTTTCCAAATTTTCAACAGGAAACTCAAGCTCAGTGGTTTCTACTTGCTGCACCTGGGCTCTCAACACTGGGTCTTCTGTGAAAACTGCTTCCACTATAGGTGGCTGCATCTCCTCCACTGACACCTCAGAGCTCAGAGCATCACGGATCACAGCCACAGTCTCTACCATAGGCTGTGCAGGCTTTTCCAGAGCTACTTTGGCGATCTCCTTGGTGCCAAGGCCAGTGCAGATAGCCATGGCCTCTTCACGAATATGTGGCTCCAGGATGACATTTGTTGTGGCCTTAGCATTCTCAATCTGTGGTTCAGGCTCTGTTTTTTCAGCAGCTACCTCTACTGGTACATCTTCTACAGCCACACATATCTGGGATGGGATTTCACTGATTTGGACCTCAATACCCTCCATAACCTCTTCTGCGTTCTCCGACTGTCTCTGAGGAACAGGGGTGGTTGCTGCAGCTGGAGCTGGATCAACAGGCTTCACCTCAGCGGTGGACAGTCTGCGCCCTGTGCGTCCTGGAGGTTTAGGCAATGTGGCCTGGTCTTCAGTTTCTTCCTCTGCAATGTCGGTATCAACAGACTTTGGTGTAGCAGCATTCTCTGCTTCCTCTGGGATATCACTCAGCTGGTCATGCTTATCAGCAACGTCTTCGACACCAGCTGGGATCCATGAAGGGGATCTGTCTTCAGCGGACACTTTAATCTGGGCTGGAGCTGCTTCTGCTGGTGCTTCCTGTTCAGCTTCAACTTGCCCATCATACTCTGAAAGAGGAACCACAGCTGGAGTTTCAGAGTCCTCCTCTCCTGAGCTCTGGTCAGTGGAGGATTGTTTTTCAGCCTTCTTCTTCTTGCGTCCTGGGAAGAATTTCCTCAGAGAGAAGGCTGACTCATCTTTTGGTGCTTCACTGTCAGACTGGACTTGGTCTGCAGCCTCCTCGGGCTTTTCCTCAACTTTGGCCTTAATTTTTGGCATAACCATGCGTTTTAGGGTACCCCAGGTAGACTCTCTTTCAGGGGAGCTGGGTAAAGGTTCAGGTGAAGAAACAGGTTCTCCTTCGGTGTCAGTGGCAGCCTCTGCTTTACCTTCCTTTTCTCCTTCTGCTGATGCTGCTGGTGTTTCCTCTTCAATCTTGGTCTCCTCATCATCAGAATCAGAGGTCTTCCTGCTCCTCTTTTTGGGTCCACCCATACACATTAGAGCCTCCCAGGAAACAGAAGTGTCCATTTTCTTTTTGGGCTCTTCAGTGCTGCTGAGCAGCTTTTCAGTGGTTTCGGTCTTTGGCTCTTCCTCAGAGGGCTTATCTTCTTTAGCTTCCTCAACACTCTTATCTGCTAATGCAGCACTCTCAGAAGAGGACAGTGTGGCTGACTTGGCTGGCTTCTCACCAGTTGTTTCATCTTCACTCTCAGATGATCTTTTTACACGCTTCTTGGGCGTCACCAGTTTCTTGAAGGAGGACCAGGCCATGATCCCCTCCTTTTTCTTCTCTCCATCAGATCCAACTTCACCTTCAGTCTCTTGGCTAGACTCATTCTGGGACACCTCCACAGCTATAACATGCTCTCCTGACTCCTCTGGAGATGAGGGTCCACTATCAGCTTTAGGAGCTTCTGCTGACTCTGTGGAGGACTGGAGTTGCTCAGCTGCCTGCTCCCCAGACTCAGTGAGCTTGGCCTCAGTATCTTTCTTGCTTTTCTGTTTCTTAGTTGAGAGCTTCTTCAGGCCAGCTCCAGTGAAAAGCTTTTTCAGGGGGCTTCCTTGAGGCTTTGCCTTCTCCTGGGATGATAGCAGCTCAGCTTCAGACGTCACCTCAGTTGGAGCTTTCTCCTCCTCTTCTGTAGTAGCTTCTGCTTTTTGGTCTTCTTGTTTTGTTTCATCAGTAGTAGTTTCTGCAACAGCAGGGGTTTCAGCTGTGACCTCAGGCTCTGGGTGATCTTCTGATTTTGCTTCTTGTGGGGTAATCACAGCCTCTTCCTTGGGCTCAGAGTTTTCCTCCACAGCAGTCTCTGACACTTCCTCCTTGGTTTCCTCTACAGTCGCATCTTTGGCCTCCTTTTCTTCAGCAGCAGTAACAGTTTCCTCTGTCTTTGCTGTCTCCTCCTCAGTAGCCACTTCCTTGACCTCATCCTCTTTTGGCTTCTTTATGCTCGCTTTCTTTCGCAGGTTCGAGAAAAGACCTCCACTGAAGAACTTCCTGAAGGGGGACATGGCAGACTCCTGAGGTGGTGTAGTGGTCTCACCTTCCTTCTCAGCACCTTCCTCCTGGACTGCTTCATCGGTAGCTTCAGCAACAGCGTCTTCAGGTGTGGCTTCAGTGATTTCAGCTTTCTCAGTATCTGTAGTGACCTCAACAGCAGATGCATTTGTATCAGCCTCCTTTTCTTCAGTTGTGCTTTTCTCTTCAACAGCTGCAGCCTCCTCCTCCTCCTCCTTTGCAGGTTCATCTGCCCCGCTGCCCTCTTCTCCTTCTTTATCTTTGACTGTCAGCAGCTTCACAGGGTCTTTCTCCTCACTTTTGTCCTTCTTGAGTGTGAACTTAAAGCCCACAAAGCGGAAGATCTTCTTGAAGCCAACTTCACTTGCATCATCAGGTTTTTCCTCTGCTGCCTTCTCCTCAACAGCTGAAATATCATTTGCATCAGGGGCCTCTTTATCCACTTTCTCTCCATTTACTTGAGGAGTCACTTCGTCCTGGAGGGTTTCCATGGTCTCAGTAGCCTCCTCTTTCTGACCTACAGACACCCCATCTGGCTGGCCAACTGAAAGGACAAGAGAAGAGAAAGAACTTTCTGTAAGATGTTGATCAAATTTCTCACTTTAGTTTACGATTTGTCTCTCGTTGCAGAAAAATCACAAATAACATTCCCATGACATTCATATAAAGTTATAATGTGCAATATTGAATTTAACAAATTCAGGTTATGTTGCGGAAATCAAATTACTGGTTGAGACAGCATAAATCCATAAACATTTCCGAGGAGATGACCCAGTAAAAACAACAAAGAGTTTTGTATCATCCACAAAACTCTCACCCCAATCTGCAGAAAATAAGAGAAGTTAAACAGAAAGTATTTGATGTTTGACTACTTAATTGCAATCAGACTGCAATTTGCTCCAGCTAATCCTTTGCTATGTAAACATGCCAAAGAAATAAAAGTTTAAGGGTTGACATAAAAAAATAAATAAATAGTGGTGATCCTCAAGTGGAAATTAATTGGAAACGCTGTGCAAGCAATCCTTTTGACAGTTTGTGGATTATTGTCCAGAAGCCTGTAATGCAACTCTGCTATTGTGTAATGTGTAAACAGCTTCCAGTTGCCTTTGATGGTCAAACTGAAACACGCTTTCCATTATCGTGAGTGATTTTTTTGGTAGTGATACAGTTACAAGACAAATGAGGCTTTATAAGCTCAGATAAGAGACAAAAACCACATGCGCAACACACATACACGTAAAATGAACGTCTGCCATGTCTGTCTGTGTTTTGACAGAGGAAGGCGTGGGGTGGGGGTGAGGACTTGCCAAAGAGTCCTCAGATCTCACTACAGTCTGGGAAACCTCACATCTAACACCCCTAGACTCTCGAAACAAATTCCCAGAACTTTAATGCCTGGATATCAGGTTACATGATTACACAGGAGGGCACACAAGCATTCCTCAAACCACGCACACTGTGGGAAATATGCCTTGCTCTTAGCTTGCGACTCACCAACAAGGCAGACTTTCAAATATGGAAGGAACAAGACAGGATATGAAAACCGGATTCAGCTCGGAAGCAAATCTCTGATCTGTGAAATATGACTTTTCATGTTGCACACAAAAATGTACAACCCTGCATCTGCCTACGTCCTTTTCCCAAATTATAGGCACGAATCTCCATCCGCCGCATTCCTTGAATGTTTTTGCTTTAAAACAAACAAACAAAAAATTAGTAATGTAACAGTTTAAAAACTGTTTTTGTATGGTAACTTGTTAACAAGGGCCCGCCCATATCTTATGCACGAATTTGACTTGAGAGGAATGCGAGCTATGTGGTTCACCCTATGTTTAGGAAAAGAATTTTAGGATATCTAAACATAACTTGAAATTAAATCCCAGCAGATTTCAAGAAGGCTTATTTGTTTTTCAGTTAAATCGTGTCTCGTCTGTGCCCATATAATACACAAAAAAACAAAAACAATACAGTCCTCTGCTACCCCTCCTTAGAATAAGTCCCAATCCCCTTGACCCAAATTCCACCACAGCAGGATGGATGGGGACCCACCCCCTTCCCAAAGCAGATACGCATTCAAACACAATAGCCTTCTAACCCTCTCTGGCCTCTGAAAATAAAGGAAGGGGGTTGGTCAACTTTCCTATTATCAAGAGACACTGCAGCCTCGAGGAAGTTTGAAATTTACTTGGAGTTGGCTAACTTTACTTAGCTGATAATTACATCAGTGTCACACAGCAGTGGGCTCTCTTCCTCTCAAGTAGGTGTAATTTTCAGGGTCCGATCACACCCTTGTTAAATTGGCAAGACAACACCAACCCCCCCCCCCCCCCATCAAAACAGACCAGTAGAAAAAAATTTCACATAATGTTAAAACGTTCAGCTTAGGTATGCCAGCAACAGAAAATCCCCTAGTGTACATAACTACACCAGCTCCACTGAGCTGTCCTCAAGGACATTTTGGTGTAGCAAAGACTGTTTAGTGTATGGAGGAGGGGTCAGACAGTTAGTGAGTTAGTAAACCAGGCCAGCAACAGCCGTGTGTATCTACATGGATAATAAAACAGGAACCATGGTGATTTAACAGACTACTGGCATCTCTCTCTCATCTTTTTGATCTCTGTTTGCCAGCCCATCTTTTTTTCCTCCAGACACACAACTGTTATCTGGGAGGAGGAGGAGGGTTTTTAAGTAACGACTGTACCAGAAAGAATGTGAGAGCGAAGGGCGAGGTGGCTGTGGGGGGGGGGTAAAAGATGAAGGAACAGGGGTGGTGGTGGTGGGGTGTTTTCACCCTCTAACGCACTTTAGAGGGTGTCACATATCTCAGACACACACATTCATAGCTGAAATGCTTCTCTCCACTGGAGACAGGCTTTGTTTATGTGTGAGTGTGAGTGCATGTGGTAAGGCGAGGCTCTCATATTAAATATCATCACTACTGCAAAAAACTGGAGGTTGTTGTTCATGTACTCCACTCTACAGATCAGATACTGTTTGTGTTGAGGCTGCTTCAGCACCACTTTGTGATTGTATGGATACGGGGTGGGGGGTCGGGGTGGGGGGAGCGTTAGGGAGGGAGGTCAGTTAGGAGGATGAATAGCAGCTATTCTTTCTACACAGTATGTAAAACATTGTAAAATATATGCAAATCCTTGTTATAACTACTGTAGTCTGGGCCAGAAGCTTTAAAACAAAAGAAGTCAGTTGAAACCAAAGTAGGGACAACCCCCCCACCCCCGTCCTATTAACAGGAGGAGACTAACAGACTCTGCCTTGCACCCTCTGTCTATATCAAAGGTGTGGCCAGAGTGTCTCTGTGTCTCCAGGGGGGGGACACATCAACAGCTGCATCACTGCCTCCCAGAGTAAGCCAAAGCCTAATGTGAGTTAATCTGAATTAACCAGCAGTGAAATATAGAAACTTGGGTCACTATGAAACAAAACAGTCCAATCCTGCTCATTCTGAACCTTCACACCCAGTTAGATGGCCTGAAGAAGGAACAGTCCTGGCATGTAATTAATTCCATACGCCTCTGTCTCTTCCCTCCCTATTCACTTTGGCTACATTAAATAACCCTACTGGGAATTGGGATCCCACTCTAATCTAATGAAACACTTCACATGATTGGATGCAGGGAGCAGAGCTGGATGAGATGGTGACACGGTCCAAAAGTAGGGTTTCAAAATATGTCTGCGCATACATCGTCACATATCTCCAGCCATCAGCTGTCTGTGTGAATTATTTCCTCACTAAGACGTTTGGCAGTAATGTGGGATGTATACTTTGGGATCAGGGGAAGTAGGAAGTAGGTCAGTAGTTTGAGGCTGAGAATATTTGTTAGAATGACTGTAAAAGTGTAACAGTTATTATTTTACTTACTACAAAATGAGGCTCTACCTTACGGTGATCAAAGCACTCCGACTGAAATCACTCATCTGTGTCGGGGAAAGCTACAAGCCACAATGCTCATTTAACCACACCCTTAGGACACCAATGCCTTTGACAATACACCCTCATACAGTAAAATAAAAATATGCTTTAGGTTTCAAAATTCCCTCAAATAAACTAAAGCAAAAGACGCAAACAGAATATTTTACTTTTAAACATCATCTCGATCAAGGACAGTAAAGCAGCAGCCACACCTCTATAATTCATGTATTTTTTAAGCACGTATTAATGCATTTTGTACTGAAAAAGAGCTCCAGATTTGTCCACATACAACTGATCAGATCCTACTTAATCATTGTCCTTACCTGTTAGAGTGATTGTTCCAAGCATTGGTAGAAGTCCAAAAATCCCTTCTCCCAAAAATTCCAAAAATAAAAAGATGCAAAAATAAAATTGGAGTTAAAAACTATAAAAGCCTATACTCTTTAGCCTTTTAGCGTTGCTTTCCTTCACTCCTCTACACACTCAGTAAAACCTCTCTTTCACTTTCGTCCTTACTATTAGACTCAGAGCTGTGTGTGTCTCTCTCCTTCAGTGCTTCTCAGTCAGTATGAACAGCAATCAGTGCTCCACACACATTTCAACAGTCCCACACACATGTCATGTTAGGACCACCCCTGCCTCCCTCTTCCTCCCACCTCCCTTTCTTCAGCTGTTCTGAATGACCCCCCCCCCCCCCCCCCCCCACACACACACACACACACACACACATACCCACCTCCTCCTCCTTTATCCGCTCACACTCCCTCAGACCTGAGCATACACCCTGAACAAGTTGAGCTCATCATGTGACCTTTCGAGGAAGCATTTTTTGATTTGTACTATTGTACATGTACAAACCTCCAACACATACACACACACACACTCACACACACACACGCAACCCCCCCAAGTTGCATCTATTCTCCGCACTGTCACGTAGACACAAACTTTACATTGTTTCCTTGGAGGTGGGGAGCTCTACAGGCATCCTTTCTGGCCTTGAACACCAAAGTCTGTCCTCAAAAGACAGACATGGGTGTTTATGAATATGTTATTTCTAAAAAATAGCAATTGTAAAACAGTCTTAAGGACCCCAGCCCCCCTCAATCCCCTTTACTCCACTTCTTCAGGGGATAAGCAGGCTCTCCCTTGCAGTATGTCGTGGCTCACATCACCAATCATGTAGAGGAATGCCGATGAAGGGAACCAGAGGGAAATCCAGGACTTTATATGGATGCTAAGTGTACTGTATGAAAATTGACAGAACATTAAGACCTAACTTACAACACTGACCTCAAGTGTTCTTGTTTAAAGAAAGGTTGGTACAAACATCCTACATCAAAATCATGAATGGGGGCTACCATCAAGTTCCAGCGTGCCTCCTGTGAATGTTAATTGGGCTCCATCAGTTGCTCCAATACAGACACATTTAATTCAGTCTTTGTCTGTGGGGCAAGAGAGACGTCAAGGAATGCAGATAAATCCTCAGGTAAATACCAACATAATCAGATCTGTCACACTTCAACATTGTCCCACAGGAATGTGTGAATTCCACCTAGTGGGCCCCCCAAATGGGTGATAACAGTAGTAATCAAGTCCCGTCTGAAAGCAGCTGCCGAAAATGTTTATGTGCGTGAGGTTCAAAGTGTGGGAGAAGTGTTCACACAGGGGGAAGTTAATCGACAGCAAGTCTAGCTGAAGTAATCGAGTAAAGCGTCACCTCCCAGTGTGAGACGACTGAAGAGTCTGCTCTGATTTTTCAGCATAAGCTATTAAAACAGTTCTTACTGCTTTCAAACCTCCAGAATGTCAGGCTAATTTAAAATAAACCAGTGGGAGAAAACAAGGATCAAAGACAATACACGTGTAAGACAAATCTGATTTTCTCTTTATCCAGCACTGATTTCTGTGAATTTTTCATGTGATCCACTAAACGGAGACAGTTGTGAATCTACAGTGTAAAGAAAAAATATATATGTAATGAGATCCAGAAAACCTGCCACCTTCTCTGAGCCCTAGCCTGGTTATAGCCCACATTTCAGATGCCAGCATCCATTATGGTATGTGGGTGCATTAGTGCACATGGCACGAGTAACTTGCACATGTGTAAGAGCACAATTACGATTTTTATTAGATGGCAAATTATGCTGCCATCTAGACAACATATTTTAAAGAGAAGGCAGTAAAAGAGCCCAGGTGTTTGCCTGCCTGCAGGTCAGAGCTATCACACTGTAAACATTTTGAGCTTTCTGAACTGAGAAATCTAATATCAGGCAAGGACGGGAAAGCATTTAGCTTGAAAACTATAGAAAACTACTTCTTCGGTGCCCAAACTCCTGATGGTAAAAAGAAACAGTTATGCAGTACAGTCATAAGAAGGCTGGAAAGTACCTCACATCATAATTGAAATGAGAAGATGGCTTCCAAAAAGCACCAGAATTTCTCAGTTTCATTATTTCACATTTTGAAACATAGGTTTTAGTCTCAGTGACTGGACTATGTTTTATTTACTCATTTGGAAATGAGGTTATAAGGTATTATACTGGGGGAAAAAAAGGTGCAGAGAATAACAGAAATTATTCTATATAAAATTACAAATAAAACCTTAAGATTCTGTTTATGAATGCCATTTCCCTTATCTGGTTTTTTGTAATGTAGAGACATGTTTTAACTCATAGTTTTATTCCAGTGGTGCAATAATAAGTAATAGCCAGTTTAGAGTGAGAAAATCTTACTATGCCATAAAGACTGATTCATCTGATGCCAATCATTTGCAAAGAATGTCATTCAGACACACCAGAGAGTCTTTCAGTTATTGGAGTGACTCATCCAAGAGTTATTTCACTATCTGTCCGGTACAAAGTGACCATTTTGACAGGATACTGTGCTGAATGAACACTGAGTCAGACTGAAGGGAATTTAGATAGAGTGCCTCTAGCAGGTCAAACCACGTCTTCCTTTTCCCTGCCAGCTTCCTTCGTGTGACTCATCCACATCAATCACATTCCTGGACTTCCATACATGCTGAGAGATTTTTATTTAGACTACACAGTATGGGAAACACTGAAGACAATAAAGGAAAGCTCCATATGTATTTTCCTTTTTAAATTACAATTATTAAAAACAAAGCAGACAACAATCAACTCTAAATTTGTCCTGCTGCTAAAGGCGTCTACAAAATATGTTGGATTGGCCTGACTTGATATTCCTGCAATACAAAAGTACTATGTATTTGAACTGGATGTTATGTTCTTCATAAAATAGCACTAAATAATTAAGTCTTACAGAGCTTTTGTTGCCAAGTCATTACAAACTAACAGTTTGCGGCCAGAAATCTTTCAAAACCGCAGAAACTGATAATTTTGTTTTCTTTTTTCAGTCAGTGTTCATTCAGCGAGGAACAAAGAAAACATAAAGCATTTACATTTGAGAAGCCCAAATCAGATTGTTTTACATTGCCTGTTTGAACTTTGGTGAAAGTATAAAAAGTATAAAAAAGAGTATAAAAAAGATCAACAGTGCTGTGAAAAAGTAATTGCCTCCTAAAACTAATAACTGGAGGGTTTTCAAGCATGAACGGCCTGTTTAAGGTCATGCCAAAGCATCTCAAGAGGATTTAAGTTTGGATTTTGACTAGGCCACTCCAACACCTTCAGTTTGTTTTTGTTTGTTTTATTTTTTTAGCCATCCAGAGGTGGACTTGCTGGTGTGTTTTGGATCAGTGTCCTGCTGCATAACCCAAGTGAGCTTGTGCTTCAGGGCATGAACTGATGGCTGGATATTCTACTTCAGGATTTTCTGGTAGCAAACCTTGTAAAAACCTTGTCAAAAGTTCAGTTTTTGTCTCATCAGTCCACAGAATTCTGATCTTAACTGAGGCGAGGGAGGCCTGAAGTTCTTTAATTGTTGATCTGGGTTCTTTTGTGACGTGGTGGATGAGTCGTCGATGGGTTTTTGGAGCAATTTTGGTAGGCTGACCACTCCTGGAAGGGTTCGCCACTGTTCCACGTTTTCTCCATTTGTGGATAATGGTTCTCGCTGTGGTTCACTGGAGTCCCAAAGCCTTAGAAACGGGTTTGTAACCCTTGCCAGACTGATAGATATTTCTATGTTTCTGTGATAGCAGTTTCTTTAGATTGTGGCATGATGTGTTGCTTCATTCAACAGGTCTGGCAGTAATCAGGCCTTGGTGTGGCAAGTAAAATTGAACTCAGTTTTCAAAAAAATGTGGTTAATCACAGTTAATTAATAATTTAACAAGTGAGGGGACAATTACTGTTTCACAGCACTGTATTTGAATGGTGCAGCAACATAAACATGGAGTCTTTGGTTTGAACATTTCATTAAATGCAAACACTGTTTAGCTTTAATGAGGAGGTGGAACAACCTGTGTCTTTTCCTTTAATTTAAAATTGTATTTTGACTACAGACAAACTACAGGTGTACCTTTATGTCACGCTCTGCCTCACGTATCTTGATAAATTGGAAAATGTGCCTGAGTGGAGGAATGTTTGAGGAGGAGTTCTGAATGGTTGGACGGGTGGGGGTTTAGGGTGCTGGGTGGAGAGGCTTTTTGTAGACTGTAAAGAAATGAATGACATCATTAGATAGCGCAGAAGAAAACGCCTCATAGTCTTCCAAGAACTGGTTTGGATGATGTTGAAATAATTGGAGGAAAGGGAAACTAGAGCAGTGAGTGTGTGAAACTGCCCACGAGACCAGACAGATTTTTCATTCAATGACTTTCCTTTCTTCCACATTTTTGAATTCTTCTTTGCTCCTTTCACACTGTAGTTTATTTCCCAAATCCACACCCCAATCCTCTTTTATCCCTCTCCACTACTTTCCCCTCAGTCTCTGCTATCCGCTTTAAACCCCATCCCACCCCTCCCCCCATTTGTGCGTGCACCAGCGGGATGGATAAGAATGTCGGACAGGAAATGATCACTTCTTGACATCACTGTTTCCTCTTCCCATTTCCTCAAGTTACACTCATTCTGTACTCTACACAGTCTGTCCGGCAATCTTTCCGTGTCCTTTATGAAACTGTACATTACGTGATGTCGCGTGATGAAGCGTGCAGCGTGGCTGTGATGTCTCCCATGTTTTTGTTTATTTTTGCTGCACAACAATGGGACAGTCATGTTTACAGCTTTCAGTAATCAGAGAGAAGGTTCTGACTCCACTAAAGCAAATATTATCTTGCACGCAACTGGCTAATATTACATTTGAGCCAATTAAGCTCTCTTCCAGTGCTGCTGGTCTTCCTGAAGTCCTACAAAGACAAAAAGGGAGTATAAATTTGGGTGAGGCAGTTCTCACTAAGCAGTATGTTTAGCCAACAGCTGCCATCTGATATACACTTTTCTCTGCATTCCTGAAATATCTGGTCCAGCAATTTGGCATTCCAGTTGTTGTTATGCATCATCTTCTCTTGCAGTACAGACTGGAATGTATAAACGGGGAAGTGGAGATCTGAAGATCTCCCCCTGGAGCTTGGAACTTGTCAACATTTACAAATGAATGGAGATGAATGGTGTTCCTTTATATCAGCTGCCAGGTCAACAAGAATGCAGGCTTTCATGTGCATTTTGCTTCCCTTTAATTCACATTTCAAATGAATATGTACATTGAAACTAACTCCTGATAAAACCAAAAAGTAGAGACATTTTGAAATAAAATAAAATTACGAAATATTGCCCAACCCCAAGGTGGCTCACATGTTCAGGCTCCATTATGCTCTTCCTGGCTGCTCATCCTGTTTCCTTGCTTCAGTTGCTGTTTTATATTAGCGTCTGGCAGAGATCTGTTTACTTGTGATTGATGTGCACTCAAAAATGCTCATCCTAACCCTACTTTTAATTTCAACTGAGCGTTCAAATCTAATTTTTCGTGAACAGGCTTGCGGAGCGAAATAGTTCCACATCAGTTTTGATTAAGTGGAATGAGGCAGACTGCATAAGTATCAAGTATCCTCCACCACAACGATTTCACTAAATTTCTGCATCAGAAACAAGTGAAAAACCTCACCTCACTGGCACATCCCTCTTGAAGGAACATTTTATCAACAATATTAAGGTACAAATGACTAATCATAGTATATGACCAGCTGCTGCACAGCAAAAGGATTCATAATGGCATTAAAGAAGGAGGGGAGGACGGGTCAGACACATTTTTGGTCCATTTTCGCAGTCTTCCATGTGCCTGAGGGATGTTGGGGTTGAAGAGAGAGATTAGGTTCCCTGATGCTGGGAAAGATGAGAGAGGAGCGCCCGTGGAGATGAGCAGGTCCTTGGGGGGGATTCTGAATGTTCTGATGGGAGCCTACTATAAATTTGACATTATTACTGTACTGTTAGGCTCAGTGCACTGAGAACTATTATTTAAAACTGCTGGACTGACAACCTAATTTAATGATTTCAAATGGTTTGGTTTGGCTCACAAACGTTTGTGTTTTCAATATGTTGGATTCTGAAAATAGTATATGTTTCACCTCAGGCGGACCTGACTGTTTATTTTCTTACATGAATGTTAATAAATGGTCAGGCTTTTGAAGCTAAAATGTGAAAGAAGGGTTGGGTTTGAGGCACAATAAGATAAAAAAGATTCCTAATGCTCTGGAAGGTACATTAAGGCTACTCTAATCAATCTTTTTTTTTTTTTAACGACTTTAATCACAGACAAAAATATCTTTGTTGAATGTTAAATTAGGGATGTAAGTTTCAAAGCACTGATAATTAGAAGTCAAAACTGCACTCGCCCTCAGCTCTACTAAGCTCTTTAACCTCTTTTACTTTATTCTTTAGAGTTGCTTTCATCTACTAATATAAACCCTGCTTCCAGTTATAACACGGATTTGTTTCTAGTGGAAAAATCCAAAAGAACTGGCTGTGCAAACAAGAGTAGGGAATAGCCAGCAAATATAGTGGAGCCAAAAAGATGGCTATTTCGGTCCAGAGTAAGTGGAAAATATATATTAGACTTAAACTGATAATGAATTTATGTGTGTGCCTCCTTCTGTTAAGGTCTGCTCGATGTGTAAAGACAGACTTGACCATCAGTGTTTTTGGTAGATCAGTGTGCTGTCAGCCATATATTTCTTAAGCATTTTTTTTTTTTATCAGCCAAATTAATAATAGATTCAATTCAAGCCTTAATGACACTAAAGATGCCTTGATTTTGGAACAGAAAAATAAAAAAACAGAATTCTAATTTAGTCTAAATGCTAATTTGATACTAGGGATGCGCCGATCCGATATTCAGCATCGGTATCGGTCCGATCCTGGCCTAAATACTGGATCGGATATCGGAAAGAAATAAAAAATGCAATCCGATCCGATCCGACCCACATTTGTTGCATTACAGTTCTCCGTCGTCTTCTTCTTCTTCTTGTGGGTTTGCAGTTGACCAAACCAACTTAGAGCTGCATTACCGCCACCTACCGGAATGGAGTGGGGCTCAGGAAATAACCCCCTCAGTTCTCCGTCGCTGCGATGTAATGGATGATCACTGACATGTTTTTCCACGCTTCCACTGCTCTCTGCGTGTTTGTGTGTTGTGCTCGCTGTGCTGAGAATTTGAGCTGTTATTTTTTTTCTCTACTTCAGCTCCCGGACATACTGCTAGCGAGTGCCGCATCCGGTACCGTAAGGACCCCTTCCCCGTCAAAATATTTTTTATACTTTAATCCCTGATTAGTGACTAAACATAGACCTGCAGTAGAAACGTACTTAGGAGAATGCTTGTGAATATAAAGCATTACAAGATTACGCTCGCAGCCCCCAGTTTTCCAACATAAACACTGATAGCACAACAGCAGCAGTCAGCTGATTTACCTGCAGTCTGTCTGCACAAGCGCAAAGAGGCGGAGCTGGTGAGCTCAGATGGAGCGAAAGAAAGCTTTTCTCCCTGTAAGCACCATTAAACCTTCAGTGGGAAACAGCTGGAGGTCCTTCATCAACCAACTGATCAGTAAGTGAAGAAAAGAGAGCTTTGTAGCTGCTCCATCCACCCTGTTTGTTTCACACAGGGAAAAACTGCAGTACGGAAGTTAAAATATGCAGATGAACTGTTAATATGAAAAAAGTATTTCTTATCCAGTTACGCAGGTAATTGATGGAATAATTGATAGAATACTCGATTACTAAATTAAGCGATAGTTGCAGCCCTACTGAAATTTGCAACATACCATAAGCCAATGCATCACCTTCTCACATAGGAGCAGCAGGATTCAGGTGATAGAGCGATTGTTGTAAGTAAGTAAAGTTTATTTATTTAGTGCTTTTCACAGACAAAAAGTCACAAAGCGCTGTACAATAATTAAAACACAATATCAAAACCCCCCAGATAAAACACCATGTTAAAACATATTAACATTTCATATTAAAAGAAAAAGAATAAGAATAAAGTCAACAGAAAGCCTGGTTAAACAGAAAAGTTTTCAACTGCTTTTTTAAGATGCCACAGAGTCAGCTAAATGGAGCTGGAGTGGTAAACAGTTCCAGAGCTTTGGCACCACTGCCTGAAAAGCTCTGCCCCTCCCTGGTTCTTAGTCTTGTACGTGGGACAACTAAAAGATTTTGATTTTGTTGTGTGAGAGACTGTTGACTTATGTAAAATGTATCCAGGCATTTGAAATCAATTGTTTTTTGTTTTTTTTAAAAAAAAGATTGGATTTGTATCGGTATTGGCAGATATCCAAATGTAAAATATCGGTATCGGTATTGGACCTAAAAAAGTGGTATCGTGCCATCCCTATTTGATACTAGGCTTTAAGCAGGCTACAAAGAGATGCTCGGTTTTAGAATCAGATATTTGTGCTTATATACATGAGGACAGTTTATTAACCCCCCTGTGATTTTTTTTAAAGTATTTCCCAAGTGCTGTTCAACACAGCAAGGAATTTCATACCTGCTGATCTTTTATCTAGAATACAACCTGGTCCAGAGCAGTTCACAGCACAAGTTACTATGATGCTGTATCCCAGTAAGAATCATTTTCATAGTACAGAAAACACTAAAGTTACCCAAACATAATCCTGCTTCATACTACTAGCCTCAGAGTTCAAATTCAGGGTAAAAAACTGAAACACAGTAAAATGGTACCCAGACAGCAGTTTAAAAGACGGGTCTTCAGCTGCTTTTTTGAACCAGTCCGCTCAGTTCAAGGCTAGACTGGAGGCTTTAGTCTAGGGATCGATAATAAGGCCTGATCAGAAAACCTGACACTCCTGCTGGTGACATGACTGCAAAAATAGATGTTGGTGGGTGCTTCATGATGCGGAGCCCTAAAGGTGAAAACCAGAACTTTTTGAATTGAATTCTGAATCTACCAACCAAATGGAAAATCCTCCCACGTTTGGTGCTTGGTGGGACCCCGCTGTCCACTTATCTGCCTATTGCTGATGATGTGGATTTCCAAAACATAGCTGAGCATCAGTTAAACAGCTGAAACATTAGATATTTTGTTGCCCCTATGAGCTGTGTGTTTGAGTAGGAGGCAAAAAGCCCCCTGCCTGATCAGTGGAGAGGCTGAGATAGCAGCTGACAAAAGAAAGCTTTCTAATAGGGTTCTCCTATTATCTCCTTCTCTGAAGTGTGTCCTTAAAACACCCACTTCATACCAAGGGACTAAATAAAACATGCAGAACAAATGGACATAATTGCACTTATAACTGGACAATGATGGATCTTGGGGGACTGAGGGGCTTTCAAGCACTCTGGTCTAAAACTCTGCCTCCCTAACACTTTCCTGTGGGATATCTTCCTTCATATGTAGCTAGAGAAATCATTTTGACATCTCAAGGCTAGTTAATGGATCACAGTGTGCTCGCACTCACAGTACAAACCAAGAGCACACAAATTCCTTCCAGTACTGTAAGGATAGTTGAAAAAGATGCACACACTATCTGAGCCCCAACTGCGAACTGTAATGAGTATTGTCAGTTGGAATGTAAAAAGAAATATGAAGCAGAAATCCAAGAAGAATGATCCAGTGGCTGGACTGTGTTAGGAGCTTGAAGCCTTACTGGCAGAGATCAGATGGAGCTTAAGTGGAGGGAGAGGTCGCTTCCACAGGCATGATGAACATTTTGGCAACATAGCTATGTATTCCCCAGGGCCGAGCCTGAACAAGTCCATCCTGGGATGAAATCATGGCCACACATAAAACACAATCATACACATGCCTACCAGACTGCAACATGCTGTAAAAGTTTACACCTGCAGCCAAAAAAATAAAAAAATAAAAATGAAATGCAGAAAGACACATGTGAACTATTTCTGCAAATTCATAACAAACCACAGACCAACAGAACTTCAATAACCTCGCTTACTTTGTGACGGCTACAGTGTGTGCTACAGTAACTGGGCTGTGACTAGAAATTGTTGCCATTATTTATTAGTATGTTGACTACTTTTATTGCTTAGTCTGTAACATGTTAAAATAAGGCAATGGCTTTAGCTCAGAGCTGTCTTTTTGAACAACACCTAAAAACTCAAAAGCGATTCAGCCTAAAGATTATAAAGATATTTCAACATAGTATTTCTAGAGCAGTATGACAGAAAGATTTAAATCCCTCACTTACAGCATCCAAAACTGATATGCACACACGTTAATGAAAGTATTCTTCAAATCGACTTCAATTTGGTGAACCCCACCCAACTAGTCCCGTGATTGGAATGTAACAAACAGACATGGACAATTTGACCAGCGAACGATGTCCGGTTGCACTACAAATAAACACAAGCATCTCCAACACAGACTCACACAGTCAGCAGTATCCCCCTCTCAAGTCTTCCACATAACTTCATCTGTCCTCCTCTTTGAGCCTGCGAGCCATCTGGGAGGGTCAGTCAATGCTCTCGCCAGTGAATTACCTCAGCTTTTATGTCATTCTTTGGGCTCCCACTACACCCCTAATGCACCCACGCCTCTGAATCACACATGCAGGCTTTTACGCAAGTCTACATGGAAAAAAAAAATTCTCTTGTTGCTAATATAATTAAATGCTGTACAAAAAAAAAGCAATAAGGGAGACAAAAGCTGAATCGATGTTGATCCATTTGGAGTCCGTTTTGTAGGGTTTTGTAGGGGTTTTGCAGTGGGTTATGTAATAGGTAGCTGCATCATTTATGTCGTTTCCTCTCTTTACCTATTTTTACTTCTCCTGCCTCTAGCTTTCTGCTCCCTTCTTTTTATTTCCTTGCAAAGAAACATTTCTGAGTGCTTCTTCAAAACTCTAACATGCAATATTCATTGAGCTCCTGTCTACCTGGTAAAGTGTCATAAACCCTTCATTTCAAAGCCTTTGGCAGAGTTAAATAAGGATTTTCAAATATGATTATAAGGAATTTCTTATCATTTTTTGTTTAAAAAACTGAGGGCTTCCAAAAATGTAGACTAGACTATGTATTTCCTCTTTCACAAATGAATACTGTACCAAGTTATGAGTATCTTTGAGCTTGATTTCAGTTATTTATATACTGCTTACATGACTGTTTCTGACTGTTACTGCTCATCTGCTTCAGAAGATTCAGTGTTTGCATTCACAAAGGGGTTGACTGGTGACAAATGCGCTGGGAAATGTAACTCCCGACCATTTCATAGATTGATACCAATTCACAAAGTGCCTCTAAAGCATATCTTTTGCTACTTGTTCACCTATTTGTGACTTTTATCACATTACGAGGTATCTCCGAAAAAGGTCACTATGCTAAACATGTTGGAAACATGTTTGTAGGCTGATGTGTGACATGTTTGGGGAGTTTCATGCCTGGGCTGGCCCACTAACCGTAAACACTCTTCTTTACCTGATACAGAGAGATTATAGTCATAGTGTTTGCAGTATGCGTTGGGTCTTTTGATCTGAAGCCAGTCTTTTGTTGTTTTTTGGCGTTATCGGAGAGATTCCTCTTCTCTTCCTGTCTCCCACAATCCATTGGTGTCTTTATCAGGCTGTCTATGAGGTAGAGTGCTGCTGCTTACTCCCCTGGACTCTTCTAATCTGTAGCCTTGAAAGTTCTTCAGAACTGTTTTCTGTTGTTTATCTCTCTTTTTCTTTTCTTTTCTTTTTCTTTTTCTCATTGAGAACACCTGGCGGCGCGATGGGAAACCAAAAATTATTTTGTTTTTTATTGGTCAAAGTCAAAAGTCAAACTGGATTTCTTTTCTTTTGAAGAATTAATATATGAATGTTGGGTTCAGTTAGGTTTGCATGTCTATTTCTAATTCTGAGGCCTTTTGGTTTAGAACAATTAACAGAGCCTGAGACTGGATATAAAATAACTTTCAGATCTGAAAAGTGAAGCTAATGCAAAAGTGCTTTAAAACCAATTCTTAGTAATAGACAGCACAGGGCAACTCCTCTGGCTTTAAAAAGTCCAATTATATAGAGATGTCCTTCAATACACACTTTCCTGGTGAATTAATGGTCTTAATCGCTAGTTTCAAAGCGGAGTATGCTTTAGGTTGATCTGCCTTGAGTTCAGTCTTCTCTGGTTCTCAGTCAGAGAACCTCACTCGTCACATATGCAGTACAAACTGAGTGCAGCCAAAATGATCAGCTGCAGACTTTTAAAAAAAAAAAAAAAAGGTCTGCACCAGCAAAGGAGCTGCTTGTGTTCAAAAAAATAATTTTAACCTAAATAATATGAAATGATATGGTTTTGTATAAATGAAAGTAACCAGGCTGCAGCTTCTATGTGTGCACAAAATCCAATTATTTCTAATAAGTGAATACCTTGTTTTCTGTTCCACATACTAATTAAATTACAGTATATAGCCAGAGAAGGAACTACTTCACCAACAGAATTGCTCTCTGGTCTACATGCCACATCAACCCATTCACTCTGTACTTCTGCACTGAAACGGGTATTGGGTTACTCTGTGGATGGACAGGATCACTTCATTAAATACCTTATTAAATATGTTATTTGACAGAGTGGTATGTGACATATCTCTGTGTTTTAAGTAGTATAGGGTTACTCCTTCTCCTGGGCCGTAATATATTATGAAGTGCACAGGTTACTTTGTGCAGGGCCCCGGGTCACGGCCTGATAAATATTTAAGGAGGGTGTACGCACCCCTGCAGCCCTCCCATACTGAGGGGGACATGATAGATATAGTATGAAAAATAAACAAATGCAGCTTTAGTGATGGACAGGCACTGCAGGAGATGAACAGAGCAGGTTGGCGCACGTGTTAAAACAGATTTACACAGTTTATTACTGTTTAATGGTTATAAAAGATAACTGATTTATAATGTCCTTAGAGTATCTTCCACAATGAAACAGACCATTTTAAATATCCCCATTTAATGAGAACAAAAATTCACAAAAAAAGATGTATATAAGTTCAATTTGAATGCAGTCACCTGATAAGTTAAATAATAAAATAGAGAGAAAAAGAGTATGTTGGTATGTGGCCATGTGGAGTGTGTGTGTGTGGCTCCAGTGGGAAAAGCTCATGTAGGTGTCCCCTGTGTGTTGACCAAGGGATTAGTTTAGTATCAAGTAGATCATGCAAAGCCATGAAGACATTTGCACACAAGAATTCATCATGCACACACTGAAAGCAGACCCCACACAAACAAGCTTACCCACTGCCACTGCTTAAGACACAGTAAGAAACCCCAGACACAAACACACACAAACATTGCCACCACTTAACCACATTCACCAAAGAAAAAGCAGCTCCCAAAGTCACACACAGTAAATAAACACTACTGACAGGACAAAACATGCACACACACACACACACACACACACACACACATACACACCTTCTGCTAGCGTGTTGTCCTCTGAGTGTCCATTCAGGCTAGTCATGCTGGAGATTTGTCCATTTTTCTGCAAAGACTGAAAAAAGAGAGCAAAGAAAAACAGGTAAAGAAAATGTTCCTTTTAAAGGGACAGTTTGATATGTTATCCACATATTTCCTGACTTAGTGAGAGTTACATAAGAAGATTTATCACCTTTGTCTGTGTGTTAAGTATAAAGCTGTATTAGCTTATGTTAGCACTTTAGCTTAGCACAAGTTAATATAAAAACTGGAAGAAGAGGGAATAAGTAACAAAATCTATTTAGCAGTTTCTATAATGCTAGTTAAATTATCACTCTCATATGTGTGTGCTCATTGTGGAGCTATCGGTAGCAAGAGTCTAGCTTAGTTTTCTGTAGCTTAGCGTAAAGACTGGAAATAACTGGGCACAGGGCAAAACTCAAATATACACCACCAAAACCGCCAAAGCTTTCTAATTAACAGACTGGATAGTGTTTGTTTGATCAGCAAATGGGCAGAAAAGTAAAGCAACAGCTGGTTTAGCAATAGAAGTGACTTGCTGGAAGTATTTCTTGGCAAACCGCTAGCTGTCTGACCACCCACAACATTTGTTTAATTCCCCATAAAACCACCGGTTGTAACTGTTTGTGTATGGATTAAGCGAACAATATTCAAAATGTTGGCCAGTGAGCTTTAGTGGTATTGGTATGAAAATTTTAGAGCTGTAATTGGACCCAGCCAGCTGTTTCCATTTGTTTCTGGTCTTTGTGCAAGAGAAAAGCTCAAATAATGGGTGCAGATCAACTGCAGGTAGGCTGCGAGTAACAAGTGAAAACATATAAAATTAAACATAGATCATTTTTACGTTAAGATGAAGTTTAAGTTTTTATTGTCACTGAATCATTAAATATTTTGTAGTGATAACTTTTTTCCAACTTTTTCAAAGTATCCTAATGGTCTCCTTGCTTGATAGCGTCACAGCCACCATAAATCTTTTCATCTAAATCTCTGCAAGGATCCAAGTACATTTTTTTTCTCCAGATTTCTTTAAAACATTCAGGACAGTGGCAGCTCTCACTTAAGTACTGGAAAAGAAACAAGAGTAATCCTGTTCAGCCACATTTCCTATGCACTCTGGCTTTCAAATAATCCAGCGCAGCAAATAAATGTCTTTATCAGAACCAACTCAGGTTTACAATTTGCAAATAAACCTGTCAGGATACCGAGAGAGAGCCTTAAATGGTGTATACGAGCCACTGCCAGTATATCATACATCATCCACAAATAGGTTTATTAAAAGGCAGAGAAATTTATGTGTAAGACAATGGATACACTAACATCAAATTCACCCCCCTGAAATAATTACTTTGTAAGTATTTTTTAGAGTATGCTTATATTGTTCATTTCACTGGCAGATAGTGACCAGATCTTGAAAACAGCTACAGTAATACACCACAAACACAGCAAAAATGAACTGATTAAAAAAAAAAAAGTAGCTTTTCCTACTTTTTTTTCATCGTGAACACGTGTGTAAACAAGTTAACAACACAAAATCTGGCTCACAGGACTCTTATCAGAGGATCTGAGCCCTGACAGTTTTTCTGGCAACCACCAGCGCTGACTGACAGGTGGACAATTGCAGGCAGGCCTGAGCTTTTGTCCTTCCCAGCCTGGGGAAAGGGAACCAGAGCCTCCCCACTGAGATGCTAATATAACTAATGGACAAGTCAGGTTGTATTCCCAGCAGCCCAAAGTCCTCTAGGAAAGCCCTGAAAAATGACACCATGGAGGAAACAATCTGCTCGGGACAGGTCAGAGGGATGAACTAAAAGAAAATGGGATCAGATTAGAAGAGTGCAGGGGGACTCAATCATCAGGTGGAGGGATGGTCTACACGGTGGCATAACTGCTTGGTATCCAAGGACAAATGCAAAGGACAAGCACAGCGAAACCGAAATGGAGATTAAAAATGCTTAGAAAGGCGGCATATATTCTCATTTAAAATGATGTGGCTGATGTTTGATCAAATAAATTCCCTGAAATGTTAAAGATAGTTGGATCAGCCTAAACTGCTAAATATTTTCTTTTTTTTTTAACCAATTCATCATGAATCTTTAAAGAAACAAGAAGATGCTCCTCACATTTTCTCAGAAGCAACAACTTCAATTTCCAGGTTTTTATTACTAAGAAAGGCAACAAATTCTAACATTTGAGAGACTAGAATCAGGCAATGTTTACCGCAACTAAATAATCAATTATCAAAATAGCTCAATAGGTTCTAGGAACCAAATAATAGGGAAACTTTAGCATCTTAAACGAGGCCTATGAAATTTAGCTGCATTATATTATATTAAGTTCTAGATGCACAGAAATCTCGTATTTACTCCTGAATTCTGTCAACACTGCAGCCATCAGCCATGAACATTTCAGAACTTGGCCAGTTATTTCTTGGATCGGTAAAATATCACATTTGTTTGTATTGGCTTATAATGATCTGGCTGGCTTTGATTGGAAGGGGAATCAGTCATCTGAAAACATGTTTACATCAAAAGTTTTATCCACCGCCTACCTCATACAGCAAACTTCCATAAAGAACTGGAAAACCTCGTTGTGAAGTCATGAACAATTTGGTTATTTCACTCATACTAAAAAGTTCATCCATCTAGAAACATGATACTCGATTGAAAAATTGCCATCCGCTTGTGCAACTTTTCATTCTTCAGTAATAGAGGAAAAAAGAAAGTTACCAATCCTTATCTGATTCAAAGGTTGCTTTGAACTATCAAATTTTAAAAAAACAAACAAAAAAGCTCAAAGCCAGCAGATGTGATTGGTTTTTGGAACTGGGAAGCCTGTTTCACAATATGTGCATCATGCAAGCTGCAATTTGTAACAAGAGATCATTTTTTCCTATAATTTTGACATCTTTCAGTAATTAAAACGATAACTGCAACCCACACAAGTTTGCGAGTACAGCTCTCAAAAGTAAATGTAATTTCTGAGTAACACGTGTCTTTAAAATCCCACCATCTGTGATCTGTATTTAAACTTTACTCTCAAAACATGGCAAAAAAGTGCCCCAGTGGTTTTCAGCAAAGGAGCATTTACACCTCATTTATATGAAAAATCCCCCCCTCTCACATGCTTGCACACAGGGGAGGATGGTTCTGTAATTTTAGTCCTGTTCAAGCCATCAGAAGCTACAATCAGATTTGGGATGTGAGCCACCAGCTGACCTCCAGACCTGCAACATTCCTGGCATTCCTTGTCCCCTTCACCAAAATTCCACACCTGACTCTACCTACCCCAAATGTTCACCCCCTGCACTCCCACAGTCCCTTAGACTGACACTGGGTGCTTGGGATTAGCCTAAATTAACCTCCGTCCAATATCCCTAAGAATTGTGTCCATATTGGAAAAATTTGCATCTCATAATTTTGAAATGGTGGCAGTCATGGTGGTTGTGGGTGCA
The DNA here is from genome assembly GCF_007364275.1 of Archocentrus centrarchus. NCBI lineage: Eukaryota > Metazoa > Chordata > Actinopteri > Cichliformes > Cichlidae > Archocentrus > Archocentrus centrarchus. Next base: position 14,374,975 of record NC_044369.1, read on the forward strand.
GCATGTCTGATCATCACATAACAGTGACCCTGCAATTAATGTGGGCCTTTATATTACCTTTAACATTTTCTTTTCTGTTTTCATTTCTAATTCCAAACAACCACAGCTCATTACCTCAAACTGCTAACTTTGTCTGCCTTAACTACAAGTAAGTAATTAAAGTTTATTTACAAAGTGGTTTTCAGACATAAAATACAATCAAACTACTAAAAACTAGGAATAATCACAATAAAATGCAATAGAAAATGTAAATACAGTTAATAGCAGTATAAGACCTTAAATGCTTTTTAAGGAGTCCACAGCTAAATGAAGATGAGTTGGACACTGATCCAAAATCCTGGTGCCACAGACTGAAGACTGCAAGCAGCAGTGTGTTTAATAAGAAGCTGAGATCAATAATCTGGAGCTTGTCCATTTAGTGATTTATAAGTACAGGAATTTTAAAATCTACTGGGAGCCAATGTAAAGAATATAAGATAGCAGTAATATGAGCATGCTTAGTAGAATGTGTTAGAAGTCTGGCAGCAGCATTTCGTATAGCTTAGAGGTGTGAAAGAGACAATTTATCTAAGCCAGTAAACAAGGCAGTAATCTAGGTGCAATGACACAAATCTAGTTCAGCTGAGGAGACTATAGCTTGCAGTTTAGAGATGTTCCTTAAATGTGAGATAGATTTTACATGCGAATCAAAGCCCAGAGAAGTATCAGATATTACATCAAGACTATGAACACCGGACTTCACAGATCAGCTGAAGGAAGCAAACGCTTGACAGATTTTTGGATGTAGTTTAGGAAGAGCTTTAATCATGGCCTAAATCTTGTTGGAATTTACTTTTGGAACTATCTATATGTCGACAATATACACCACACATCATAGTTTCTAAGTTATAAGGCTTTTTGTCAATTTTCAACCAATAAATCATTAAGTTGACCTTGAAGGTCTTGGTAGATATAAGCCAAATTTTAATGGATCGTTAACATGACCCCACTCTACACCCCTACAAAATTTTATTAGAATTCATTCAAAACTTTTCAAGCTATTGTGTTTACAGATGGAATGTCATGCACACAGGCAAACGCTACCACAAATATAACCTCCTAGGTGGAGGTAATAATAATGGGCCGAGGACTGAACCTTGTGGAACCCCACAGGTTAGGGAGCCAGTGTTAGAGGAGAACTTTCTCACCCTAACAAAGAAAGCCCTGCCAGATAAATATGAGGAAAAACAATTTAATGCTGAGACAGATATGCCAAACCAAAGCCTGTTAAACAAGATATGGTCAGTGGTATCAAAAATTAATCAAGTAAAATCAGCATCTATGTGCAACAACAGATCAGGTAAGGAAAGACAATAAATATTATCATATTCCACACCTCTAGAAATGATTAGGAGTGAAGATTTTGTTGGTATTAAAGGAATTTTATTTGCATTTCATTGTTGCACTGAACTGAAAGTGAACCGACCCAAACACTGAAAAGTGGTGTGACGCCTGAGTAACTCTGAATACCTTTTTTGAGTGTTTGGACACGATCCGTTGCCGTTTCACTGCCAGTTCTGCATTTTTGATGTCTGGTCAGCATGGTCTGCCACAAAGATCTAAAGGCAGACTTCCTGCTGAAAAAAGTGCACAAGGAATGGTCGCATAACGAAATGTCTGCTTAAGAAAACAACAGCAAGGAAAACAACAGCAGGAGATTGTTTTTCTTTTTTTTCTCTTGTCTGGTCTCCTGTGTAATATGATCAAGATTTTGCCCGTTGAAAAACATTCGAGAAGTCGCGTTTCTCTCTTTGAATAGATTTGATTAATTCTGGTGTCTAGATTCGGAGTAGGCAGCAGAATTATATATACAGTACATATGGAAGCATATGTTTACTTGTAGCATTCATGCGGTAGAGCAGCACAAAGTCACAGGGAGCAAATATTAGTAAACACCACCTTCCTCTCTTACAGCCCCTTTCTGCACTTCTAATACGTTCTTGGGCTCATGTTCATTTATCACAAGGAGCCTTGCACTCACAGTGATTTCATCTTCCCTTCCCTTTTCTTCAGCCTCTTCCACTTCAGGGATTACACATCCATTAAGCACCTTTTCTGTGTGGCACTTACTGTACCTGCTGAGTCACTGTTTACACTTGCAAATAAATGCTGCAATTTGTTTTAATTGACCTATAAAATCGAACTAGGTCATTAGAATCACTTTATAATTACGTTAGATGAAGGAAACATTCTTAATATTTTGGTCCATATTGACACGATAGCATCAAACGATTCCTGCAGGTTTGTCGGCTGCACATCCAAGATGTGAATATCCTCTTCCGCCACATCCCCAAGGTGCTCTACTGGATCGAAATCAAGACTCATCAGACCAGGCACCATTTTTCCAATCTCCTGTTGTCCAATTTTGGTGAGTCCGTATGATCTGTACCCTCAGTTTCCTGTTCTTAGCTGATAGGAGTGGTACCTGGTGCGGTCTTCTGCTGCTGTAGCCCATCTGCTTCAGGTTTCAACATGTTGTACATTCACAGATGCTCTTCTGCATACCTTGATTGTAACGTGTGGTTATTTGAGTTACTGTTTCTGTCCTATCATCTCAAAGCAGTCTGGCTATTCTCATTCTCACAACATCAAGGCATTTTGGCCCAGAGAACTAATGATCACTGGATATTCTCTCTTCTTCAGATTATTTTCATTAAACCCCAGAGATGGTTGTGCAGTGGTTCTGAAATACTCAGACCAGCCCTGACACCAACTACCATGGCACGTTTAAAGGCCCTTGAGGAGTTGAACAGGTGTACCAAACAAAGTGGTCGCTGAGGGTATAGTTTAAAACTAGAACTGTGTTTTTCGCCATTGTTGCTTTTATTTATTATATCAGCATAAGAAAAACAAAAAGGTTGCCACAGCAACAGCTCTGCATGTTTGAATTGGCAGAGATCAACACTGGATACCTTTCCTGACAAAACCCCAAAGGGTTTAATTCCAGCTGGAGTTAAACCCACAACGTGTGAAACCCACTACACTGTGGAGCCACTATATCACTATATGAAAGCAATCCAATAATTTTCTTACACACCAAGAACTTAACACTGTTATTTATTGTCATGCTCTTCAGGCATCAGCATCATATTTGAAGTCTGGAAAAGTTGGGTAGTGAGTGCATTCAAACGTTACAGATTGATTAGTTGTATAACTGATGTGTAAGAAAGCCCGCATATGAAACTACCTCTAGTGCACCTTCATTTATGAAATAATTCCAGCTGTAGTTTGCGAAAGCAAAATGATTCAGATTAGATTTTCGCCTCTCATCTTTTCTCTCACTTCTTTTCTAGTCTTGGTGCTTTCCTTTTATCCCCATTTATCTTTTTTTTTTTCTAATTCTTATTCCTCTTATCTACCTCTTTCATTTACTCCTTGGCTGCACCTCTACTCATTGGCTCCAGGAGAGAGACAGCCTGCTGTCTTCTAAACCACTTCACAAAGGGCTGCAAAGGAGATTTATATCCTTGGAGCTAATGGAAAAGAAGAGGGTGACACAAATGGCAAATTATGTCTTAAAACCAAGCATCTAATCTAAGATGCTAAGCTAAGCGTGTAAGCAAAGTTTGGTGACCCTCTTAAAAAAAAGAAAATCTCCAGATAAAACGGTGTGGGGAACAGGCTACAGTTCAAATGACCCAAAAATTTTAGGTGAAATTGATTTAGGAGCTCACATGTAGAGAAACAGTGGGACGCTTCGGGTTTAGATTTGGATTTGTTGCGGTTTAATCTAAAACACCTGTTGCTTTGAAACTTTATTGCAATTTATGCAATACGTTATATCAAGCTGGCTTAAAAGACTGAAGTCTTCAAAGAAATGGTTCATACAGTGAAACAATGGAGGAAAGTAGCTTTTATTGGAAGTTGAAAGATACAGTAGTCTAATATTTTCAGTCTCACCAGGAAACAACCCATAAATGTGAATCATAACACACAATAATGATGAAAGGCAGTCGTAAACGGCAGTCGTAAATGTACTCCATCAGACCTTTATGGTTATTTTGTTGCCAATATATTGACAATTATGCGGTAAAGTACACAGAGAGGAAAACCTACCCTAAATATTAAGAGGTCTTCTAGATGTTTTGATGAATGGCTGTGTTGCAGTTTAGTAACACTAGCTAAGATGTTAGGATTATTCTCAGAGAGACAAGTCACACAAAGGCAAACTGGCAGCATGAGATAACAGGCTTAGAGTTTCTCAGTGGGGACATAATTTGTCCAGGACAGTTAACGTGTCAACCTCTGACCTCTGAGGTGTGGAAAGGGTCTCCGAGCGGACCAAAGGAGGATGATGCGGGCAGAGGGGGCGACTGGGAAAACGGAGACAGGAAAGATAAAGACTGGGGTTTAAAAATTTCCAGCGCTTTTTGCGACAATCATATCAGTTCCCACCACGTTAGCTACAAAAGGTGCAGATTGCACTGGAGGTTTCTGGGGCCTGCAACACCGTCATGTCAGCCCCCCTCTTACGCCCTCCCTCGCTCTTCATGTCTCTTCACCCCTGTCAGCCCCCAAACTATTATCCCTGACCTCCACATTCAGTGCATACCAAAGATCAAAGCCTGACAAGACCCCCGAAGAACACTCTCACTGATTCCACAACCCATTAACTCTGCTCAGGTGCTCAAGCTCAGCACCTGTGCTTCTGCTTTTACGCTCTCTAGAGTGTTTTGAGGTGAACTAACAAAGCACTAAATAAGTCTAATATTTCAGGAGTTTCAGACTAGTTTGTGGAATAATCTCTCATTTTCAGCTACACAATGTGAAATGTTTTTTCTTCCTTCTTTTATTCCAGTTGTCTCATACATTTCTGCTCTATACACAGAGCAGGTTTGCCACAGTGAGTATACTTACTGTGGCTTTCGGGAAGGCATCCATTATAATAAATTTGCCAATTTTTTTCCCAAACACACAGGCAAAAGCTGTATAAGGAAATACTCCCCTGCTCCTCGGGTTTTGTGAGAAGGCCTGTGTGTTTCTAATGTGTGGAGGTGTAGCTGCCAGTTTTTTATACCAGTTTATCTTTAATGGGAGAACATCACATTTAGTCCTGTGTTTGTGGGAAAGTTCAGTAAAGTCCTGCAAATTGCAAAAAATATAATTTAGACGTTCAGAATTGAATTACTCAAACTCAATAATATGCTTTTAAAACTTGATTTGGATTTCGCCACCTTGAAAGACCTCACAGTAAGAGAGCAAATGACTGCATTGGGTCAAACTTAGGTGAAAGTATGAATTTTAGATTTTACTTAATATACACTTCACAAGCAAATGCCTTTAGTTGCATTGGTTCTATGCACTGAGGTTAACCATGTGACATTAACTTGTCTGCCACTTTGGATAAGACAATCATGGTGACAATGTAGGATCAAGTAAAGCCCCACTCACATAGGCTTAAAGAACAGTACATTATCATCTGGTAACCACCGATCATGAGGGAAAAATGAGTATTCCTTGACCGGTTGCTGGAGGTTGATGGCAGTTGCTGGAACAATGTTTGGGGTCGAGGGATACACATTTTTCCCTAGGTACATTTGGGTCACAAGGGGAAAATGGCAGTCACTGACCATTCTCTGGCAAAAAAACCCCTTCGTGATTGCTTTGGTTGCTACCATATTGCTGCAGTCACCCGCAGTTTGCACTGAAGCACTGGACTTGTCTACAAACACAGTCCAGCTACTCTCCAAGGTGTAGTGAAACTGCAAACAGCGCAGCACAAATGGGAAACGAGGACTATTTGCCTTCAAAGTAAAGGTGCTTTTTTGAAAGCTGCTGGCTGCAGCTCAGAGGCACAGCTTTTACTTTGAAGGTGAACCTTCTCATTTCTGGTTTGTGCTTCACTTTCTTAAGTTTTACTACCACTGAGCCAGTAGTGAGTGTTTGCAGACAAATGTGAAAAACTACAGGGAACTGCGAGTAATCAAAGCAATCACTAGGAGGTTTCTAGTGCGGCACCTTCTTAATAACCAATTTCACCCAGTGACAGCCAGAAACCTCTGCCAACCAGCGAGGAAATACACATTTTTCCCTAGCAGTGGTTGTGTCAATCTGGCAAATAAATCTCGTGCATTTAAAGTTTCACTTTCCAAGTCTGGGTGTGCTTGTATTGTCCTTTTGTCATCTATTGTCAGGTTTAAGTTTGGTGGTGAGAGGACCCAAGTGCAGGATTTAGAGGCAGGTGAGGCAAATAACAGAAGAGCTTTTATTGACCAAGAAACACAAAGTCCAAGGGAGATAAACTAAACTGGCAACTAGCAATGAAGCACGAGAAACCATACAACAAGAGTTTAAAAAAGAACAGTATTTCAAATCACAAGAAACATGGGGAACATAAATGGATAATTTGACGAGGGGAAAAACAAGATTATAAATATACACGGGGTGATTTGGGAATGAGACACAGATGAAATAAGTTAAATTAGTGTTGGGTAAGCAATAAAGGAGGAAGAAGAGGGGGAAAGTAAAACTAGAACAACACACATGAGAAACTAACTTTCAAAGTAAAACAGAAAGTTACTAAGAGACAAATTAAGACTGAGACAACATAAAGACTAACACTAAACGCAGAAACTGCACTAAAAACCAACCAAACTAACAGGGACCAAAACAGAACAACTACAGAGAAAAACTGTGACAACTATACAGTGAATCAGCTCTTCTGAAATACTGTTTGAAACCTCCTCTAGTGTGTAGTGCACACCAAACTGTGGGGCAGCTGCTGTGTGAAAATCTAATGGTTATGACATTAATTCGCAATCCGCGTATTAGAATAATTGTACAGATACAGCTGCAGTCCCCATGTCATGTGTGGACAAAATATTTTGTACTGAAAAGAGATTAAATATTTTTCATTGTAGTGGAGAAATATGTCACTTATAATGTGTAGGACCCACTTATCAAAAAAAAAAAAAAAAAAAGCAAAGTTGTGGTGTCCCTGACCTCACTGTGGTACAAAATATTCCCTGGTTGTTTATGTAACAGAGAAAATAAAGAATATCCACTCCATAATTGTCACTGTTACAACCAAAGATTGTCTAAAATGTACCAACAGCTGTCTCCACTTATTCTCCTGTGAGTCTTCTGTGGGTGAGTGAGAGGACAGACATCTTGTGATCATGGCAAAAAGTGTAGCTGAAAGTTTGTCATAAAGGCAGTTTTGAACACTTTGACAGGTCTTTAAAGTCTACGTCTCTCTGTGGCTAGAATACTCAATACTTTGTAGATAATTAAGAATATGGTCTCAAAACTTTAAAGGTGTGTAGATGAGATCAGCTTCTGCAAATGGGTGTGGCTGGACCATGAGAACCTAATAAGGGCTGCACAGACAATGAGAGGACAAGGCACTGTTGCCTCTCTTCCCATCTTCATGCCCTGTTACACATTCTTTGTAATTTGCAATTTAATTGAAACACTCTGTTATCTGTTACATAAACACACAATATTTTCAAAGATGGGTGTGGTCCGAGAACTCAGTGGCATAGAGCCATGGTCTATGTACCGAAAGTACTCAGTCTCAGATACATTGAATACTTCAGCTGAAGTCATTTTAATGGTCTGGAGTCAGAGATATGAATGACCTGCACTTTAATTTTAATTTCAACTGTGTGTGATCAACACCTTATTATATTGACTCTGTTGGTTTCTAAGAGCTAAACTGCATAAGATGCAATGCTGCCTGTTTATAGCACCCACTGATGTAAGTAGCTCATCCGGTTTATGATCCATCACAATTCACAGGTTATTGTAATGTGTGAAGAACAGAAATAAGTTATGAGTTGTGTTATCATTGGTTGCCTGTATTGCACAAAGTAAGAAGAATGAAAATACAAGACAAATTAATCTAATTTTACTAAAATCTGACTAATACCCTAGAATACCCTAGGAAGAGTGGAATAAATGAAAAGTGCTTGTAAAGCAATAACTATGGCCTTGACCTTTAAAAGGAGCAGGGATTCCTGTGAACTATGGAGGAAAAGATGGACAATGGATGCCTCACTATCACTGAAGCTCACCAGACCTTAAAATTATATTTATAACTATTTTTAACCAATTACTTGGTTAATCATTACTTAACATGATCGCTGATGGAAACCTTTCCTTGAACTTTAAAGAGAAATGAAAGAGAATGAGAATAAAACTATGAACTGAAATAAACATGCAACAGCCTGGCTGGGAGTAAAGGAAAGAATGCAGCACAATAATCATTTCTCGTATTTTAAGATGAGAAGACAAAATTATACCTGAAATTAAATTTTAACTGCCCACTCTTAACAAGACCATATCACTGTTTTATGCTGCCCACTTCCACTCAGACCTGAAAACTTCATTAGTCTCTCTGTGTGTAACTGTCAGCTGTATTTAATTTCCGGTTCACATACATGATGTGAGAGGAGGGACCACAGGGACACTGAATTAGATTAATTAAACAAGAGAGGGATAAAAATAAACCCCATAACACAATCTTTTCTGTGTCCATGCATGCCTGCGCGTAAGAGAGAGAGAGAGAGAGAGACATGGGAAAGAGATGAAAGCAATGCAAACCGATGAGTGACACTAAAGCTGCAGCGACACGCACACCTGTTAGCTGCGATTTCAGGACAACACGAGAGGGCAGGATGTCCTCCTCTACCTACATCAGTGCATCACTAACCTTTTAACCGCAAGTCTCTATGCCTCCCACCATTTGTCTGTTTTTCATCATCCCCACCCCCTCATCTGTGCGGTTTGCTACACTTGAACAGCAAACGGAGCCAAACAACAACAACAGCCGGGCCGCAGTTAAGACCCCCCAGGACACGATCGTAATCGGGCCACACTGGCCAGTGTTTGACCCCAGGGGCCTGCCTCTCTAAATGAGTTGAAATAACAAATCCAGCCTCTTTGCTGACCCTCCTTGTCTTGAATCCGATAAGAATTTGAGCCTTAGAGTCCTATATGAGAGGAGAAGATGACTAGGAACCATAACATGGTTTTAATTAGCGAGGCACTTAAAGTAGACTGTGTTCTTTATGGCTTTGGGCCTCAAATTACTCCTAGATTATTGCTCTGTTAATGTCTATATGTTTCATCCAGGTTTTGGCACAGAAACAACATTCAGTGTCACATGATCTGTGGTGCTGAAGAGATGGATTTTTTTCATATTGGGTGTCACTGAGAAGGAGCACATATTTCTCCTTAAAGTATATATATAACACATTTTTTTCAAATTACAAAAAACTGTAAAACCCATGGCAATAACTTTATTTATTATTTGTTTGGCAAAACATTTTCAACAACAGCTTATGGCTGGGCCAGTATGGACCACAAATCCACAACAGCAAATCTGACTGCATTTGACGTGGTTATAATGACAGAGAACTTTCACAGACCTGCAGCTCTCGAGCAGCCACATTTTCCACAAGGTTCACCAGCGAGCCACTTATTTTGTTTGAGGTAATGAGATATGATTTTAAAAGTCAGAAAATCTAAAACACAGAGTTTTAAAGATGAAGTTACAGTTGTGGGTTTGTATTCGTGAGCCAACACCTTCCTCATTACAGTCAGCTGAACCAGCTGAAACACACATACTTATTTATTACTGCTTTAATGCTAATGAGAGATATTAAATCATGTTTTCTCACTTATAATAATAATAATAATAATAATACATGGAGATCAGCACTGAAGGGCTCTGTTGGATTCTGGCAAGAAAACAACCAGCTCCTCAGTGTTGGCCTCCTCATCTCATTACATTTATTTATCAAAGATATATTTCAGTTTTCAAGTCAATAGAGCTGTGAATGCTTGTTTGCTGTCACACTGTAACACTTTAACTTCAGGCAAATAGCATGGGCCCCTGGATTCCACTGTGCTATATGTTTCTAATCATTCAGAAATGGCATTTTGTGTCATAATATGCCACTTATGCTACTTTCCCACCGGAGCCGGAGCAAGTTCCCGTGCCGATCCCAAGGAACCGGCGAAACGATTAAGAATGGGCCCGCGTTCCCACCGCGTTTCTGTGAACTGCTCCTTTACGTATGAGCGTGGGCGGGTCCTCGTATGGACACGGAAGCCGAAGCGCACAAACGTGGGAGAACACGCTCCCCTTTCTTGTGCTGCAAATACGTTTTACTGCGTTCTACTACAGCATGTGTGCAGCACAGAGGTAAACACAGACAGCGATTAGAGCAAGACGACAAGTACGCACTTTGTGTCCTTTTATCTGTGATATGAACTGATACAAAGCAGCAAGTTCAGCCTTAGAGCCCAACCTAATTCACAGCCGTGAAAATCGCTTCGCTTTTATCATGTAATACACATGTAATATGGTAGAAAACTTGATGTTGAGACAGCAGAGTCACGCCCCTCTGCCGCTTTCGGCACGCGTTCCTGGTTCCAGGCCAGCTAGTTTGCACGAAGCTGAAGTTAGTTTCCGATTGCAGCTTCCGATTCAGGAAATGGCTAAAGGGCCATTCCACTTAATTTTTCGCTACCTTCAGCATCTTTAATCTGCTCTAGTTAAAAATCTACAACACCTACACACTTCAAACCTGGATTAGATTATTCTGCACTAATAGTAGAGTATTTAAAACCAAGTGTGTGATTTGTGAAACCTTGATCTGATTTGTGAAACTTAAATAAATGCACATTTCAGCACTTTTTATGCATCTGTATCACACTAGAACTGCCCCAGCTCCAAATCTACAACACCTACACACTTCAAACCTGGACTAGATTATTCTAAACTGATAGTAGAATAATTTAAACCAAATGTGTGATTTGTGAAACCTTTATCTGATTTGTGAAACTTCAATAAAGGGCGATTTCAGCACCTTTTTTTGCATCTGGATCACATTAGAACTGCCCCAGCTCCAAAACTACAACACCTACACACTTCAAACCTGGATTATATTATTCTCAACTCATAGTAGAGTATTTAAAACCATGTGTGTGATTTGTGATTTTACATTTTTGGATGTAACGCAGGCATTCATAAATGCACTGAAAAAAAACCAGAGCACTAACGAGGGCTGAGGCAGTGGAACAAATTGAACATGGCCAAGTGGAGGAGAGGTAAGAGAATTAAAATGACTGAAGCAATATGACAATCCAAAAATAATCATGTATAAAAAACAGAAAAGGAATTCAAGTGATTCATAACTTAATGCCTTTTTTGCAGTGAGAGAGGAGAGCTTCTCATGCAACTACGAGCAGAAATACAGAGACGATCAAATCATTAAACTCAAAGGAAAGCTCTGAATAAAAGTGTTTACAAATTTGAAGTTTGGCATGTTTATGGTTTTAACTAGGACTTGTCATACTAACACACACTTGCCTATTTTGACTTTTCTTTTCATTGTGCTCTAATTATTTAGCCAGTACAATAGAATAATCTAGTCCAGGTTTGAAGTGTGTAGGCGTTGTAGTTTTGGAGCTGGAGCAGTTCTAATGTGATCCAGACGGAAAAAAGGTGCTGAAATCGCCCTTTATTGAAGTTTCACAAATCAGATAAAGGTTTCACAAATCACACACATGGTTTAAAGTATTCTGCTATCAGTTTAGTATAATCTAATCCAGGTTTGAAGTGTGTAGGTGTTGTAGTTTTGGAGCTGGAGCAGTTCTAATGTGATCCAGACGGAAAAAAGGTGCTGAAATGGCCCTTTATTGAAGTTTCACAAATCAGATAAAGGTTTCACAAATCACACACTTGGTTTAAAGTATTCTGCTATCAGTTTAGTATAATCTAATCCAGGTTTGAAGTGTGTAGGTGTTGTAGTTGCGGAGCTTGATCAGTTCTAGTGTGATACAGATGCAAAAAAGGTGCTGAAATCGCCCTTTACTGAAGTTTCACAAATCAGATAAAGGTTTCACAAATCACACACTTGGTTTTAATTATTCTGCTATCAGTTTAGTATAATCTAATCCAGGTTTGAAATGTGTAGGTGTTGTATTTTTGGAGCTGGAGCAGTTCTAGTGTGATCCAGATGCAAAAAGGTGCTGAAATCGCCCTTTATTGAAGTTTCACAAATCAGATAAAGGTTTCACAAATCACACACTTGGTTTTAAATACTCTGCTATTAGTGCAGAATAATCTAATCCAGGTTTGAAATGTGTAAGTGTTGTAGTTTTGGAGCTGGAGCAGTTCTAGTGTGATCCAGACGGAAAAAAGTTGCTGAAATTGCCTTTTGTTGAAGTTTCACAAATCAGATAAAGGTTTCACAAATCACACACATGGTTTTAAATACTCTACTATTAGTTGAGAATAATCTAGTCCAGGTTTGAAGTGTGTAGGTGTTGTAGTTTTGGAGTTTGATCAGTTCTAGTGTGATCCAGATGCAAAAAAGGTGCTGAAATCGCCCTTTATTGAAGTTTCACAAATCACACACATGGTTTTAAATACTCTATTATTAGTTGAGAATAATCTAGTCCAGGTTTGAAGTGTGTAGGTGTTGTAGATTTTTAACTAGAGCAGATTAAAGATGCTGAAGGTAGCGAAAAATTAAGTGGAATGGCCCATTAGCCATTTCCCGAATTGGAAGCTGCAATCGGAAACCAACTTCAGCTTTGTCTAGTTTGCGGGCCGGAATTGAACCCATTTTTCGGCCGAGCACTGAGTGCTTTGGCAGTGGAAAACCCGCCTAACGGTTCAAATTACGGCACAGGCTCCCTGTTAGTGGGAAAGAGTCCAAATAAAGTGTAATGTATTCAGCATATGGTTTGGGCTAACAGCACTTTTAGTTAGGCACAAAAGAAATCCCAGATTAGAGCTAGACTGTTTTTTTTTATCTTTAGTTTGTGACATAAGCTACAAAATTCAGCTTTATCTGAATGACACAGTGCGTATACCTGCTGAAGTTCAAACTGAGTATCAGAATGGGGAAGAAAGGTGATTTAAGCGTCTCTGAATGTGGCACAGTTGTTGGTGACAGACAGATTTGTCTGAGTATTTCAGAAACTGCTGATCTACTGGGATTTTCCCACACTACCATCTCTAGTGTTTACAGAGAATGGTCTGAAAAAGAGAAAATATCCAGTGAGTGGCGGTTCTCTGTGTGAAATTGCCTTGTTGATGTCAGTGGTCAGCTTAGACTTCTTTTAGCTTATAGGAACACCCAACAAAACTTGTCAAACCATGAAGCAGATGAAGTACAGCAGCAGAAAACCACACCAGGTGCCACTGCTGTCAGCTGAGAACAGGAAACTGAGGCTACAATTCGCACAGGCTCATCAAACCTGGAGAACAGAACCCTGGAAAAACGTTGCCTGATCTGATGAGTATCAATTTTTGCTGTGATATTCAGCTGGTAGGGTCAGAATTTGGCTTAAAGCATGGATCCATCCTGGCGGTGCTGCTGTAAAGGAGTGAGGAATTTCTTGATACATTTTGGGCCCCTTAGAGCCAACTGAACATGGTTTCAGTCCCACAGCCTACCTGAGCGTGGTTGGGGACCATGTCCACTTAAATAATCTCAAACTGGTTTCTTCAACCTTTGGGATGTCTGTGAGTGTTTATTGTATAAATAGTGTTCCTTGTGTCCTCCTCTTCCTGTTGGTGTTCAGCATCTTTACTTCAGTAAAGGTTGTGTTACCAAAATAAAAAACAAACATCACATTAAATAGCAAAAGCAGAGTAATTTGATATAACTAAACTGTAATAAAGATATGCATTAATACAGTAACCACACTTCAGCTGTACAGATTACAGTGGCTACACTGCCTCTCACGAGCATCCACACAGCAGCAGCTATGACTCACCATTTGTCCTTCAAATGCCCCTACTCCCACCAGAGCCACACACACACACACACACACACACACACACACACACACACACACACACACACACACACACACACACACACACACACACACACACACACCATTACTGGAAATACACACAGACACACTCAAAACATGACCTCACACATCTTCCACTGTGTTCTGTGATGCAGTTAGTGCTGCATCAGGACCAAAGCTGATGAAAAATAGATGTGTTAAAAAGAGCAACAGAGAGGAAGGGAGCAAGAGAGGTGAACGAGTGCAAGAGAGATGGGATGAGGAAAACTATGACTAATATTTTGCTCCTGCTCACCTTCTCCACCATGCTGAAAACAACAGGAAGGGAAAGGTTATTTGCTAATGCTACAGAACTTGTTCAAAGCTTAAAGCAATGATGGCTTCACTTTTTCCCCCTTTCAGGTGCAACAACTGAAATAGTAGCATGCCATAATCATATATATGTGGTCTAATTTACACTTGTTTACTTTAAGCCATTGTCTCCATTAGTGTCATCACAAGTTGAACCTGTTTGAGTCACGGGATGCTTGAGTGTGAAGACCCAAATGCAAGATGCGAAGGCAGGCAGACAGAGGTGAACAAAAGGCAAGCCGTTTATTAACTGGCTGCTGAAATCCACAAGACAAACAGTTCAAAAACAAACAGAAAACAAAAGAACAACAGGGACTCCAAAAACACGAGTCCAAAAAAAGGAATGACAGTTCAGAAAGCCTGCCAGGCCATGGGGCGGGACCTGGAGAAAGAGAGTCCAGCAATGGAGGCGAAGCAACTCAGGGGGACAGCCGGGTAGACAGCAGTGGGGATGGAACAACTCAGGGGGGCCACCGAATGGGCAGCGACGAGACGGAGCAGTTCCCTCAGAAACCCTCAGAAACCCTCAGAAACCCTCAGACTCCGACTCAGGCAGCTTGGAACTCACGGGCTCTGGCTCAGGACTCTCAGGCTCAGGTGGAGCAGGACCCACTGGCTCAGGCGGAGACTGTTCAGCAGGGTGATCAGGGCCCTCTGGGTTGAGCTGGACAAGCTTTCCAGTACATGATGCAGGAACAAACCACAGTGACTGGGCTGGCCAGGGCAAAGGCAGGCAGAGAGGACCCTGCACCAACAGACACGGGTGTAGAAGCAGTCTCCGACTGGAGTCCAGCTGCATAGGTTCCACAGGTTTCTTAAGATTCACAAGTAGCACCGGATACTCTCTCTCGCTCTCTCTCTCTCCTCCAACACCTTTGGACTGCTCAGCAGGGCACACCATCTCCTCATATGACTGGGGCGCAGGCAGCTCTAGCAGCATACTCAAGCTGCACAACCTGAGTACACTGAGTATAATAGGAGATATGCCCATGCAAGGCACACAGCCATCTCTCCTGAGGACTGGGGCTGCGCAGGGGTCACAGTCCCCTCAGAAGACTGATGATGCTCCACAGGGTTCGCCAATCCCACTGAAGACTGGAGCAGATCAGCAGGGATCATAGTCTCCTCAGAAGGCCGTGGCTGCACAGAACCCATTGCTGACTCTGGAGGCTAAAGCTGAGACTGGAGTCTGGGCCCCCTCACCCTGGAATCAAATGCAGGAGCAGCCTAACCCCACTTTGGAAGCAAGGATAGATGCAGGGTGCTCAGTCTCTGCGGAGGCCCCAGGTGGAGCAACAGTCTCTGTAGGGGCCTGCACACATGCATCATAAACAGTGTCTGGGGGCATAAAAACTGTTTCAGGTTGAACTAACTTAGGAACATTTACTGACTTGGACAAAGCTGGCTGAGTAACAGAACACGTAGTATCTGACAGGAACACACAAGGAATTTACTCTGAATAAGGAACACTTATATAAGCATTAAACAAATCAGGAATCTATAGAAGATTTACAAAAAACAAAGCTGAAAGTTGAAATTTTGAGTCTTTTGGCAAACCAGGACCATTTGTACAGTTTGGTGCCTGTGAAAGGATGGTAAAAGAACTGTTCTACTCTACACGAGCACTTTATCTTTCACACGCACTCATACAAGCACTTTCTACATCTAAGTGCTTTCTATCTAACATTCACACACAATATCACACTCTGATGAGTGCAACTCAGGGCTCACTATCTTGTCCAAGGATACTTTGTCAAGTGGACGGGAGAAGCCAGGGATCAAATCGCCAACCTTTCAATTAGCAGACAATTTGCTCTCCCTCCTGAGCCACAGACACCCCAAATGATCATGTCTGTGTAATTTAAACATAACTGCTTGGTTATACAAACAGAAGACTCTTTTGGGGCTACTTCCACCCATTTTGTTTCAACAAATAGACAAAGTAACATACAGCAAAATGGAGAAACCTACTGTATGTCCACACTCGGTTTCACACTGTGCAGAGTATGAGCTTTAAGGTGTGTGGAAAGATAAAAAGATGACTTATGAAGCTGCAAAAGAAGAAACCAAAGGGAAGGCTGGTGAGCAAATCCAAAAATGCTTGAAGAGTGCCAAATAAAGGACACTGTTAGAAGAGTAACCATGTTATCTGAAACTCCCAAAATCAGCCAGATTCACTGGTTCATGCTGGTTGGATAGGTGTGGCCATATAAAGCAATTATGCTTTAATCAGATTATGTATAAGATCATAACCTAATTATGCAAGGTTGTGTATGCTTATTAATATGATGTAATGTATAAATAATACTTGTGTTTCTTAAGCCAAAAATAAAATAAAAATATTTCTGTTTCTTGAGGTGTTCCAGTCTTCTTTGTTATCTTTACTTCACATGAAGACTCAAAAACTGGTGAAATGATGCTGAAAGGCTGCACATGTTTGGGATGCTGATGTGGGAGAGTTGGCCCAATCATAATGATTGATTACGACAGAGCAGCTATAACAGTCCCTGTGGGACGGTGGACAAGACAAGTCTGGCAGGTCAGACCTAGATATTCAATAATGTATTATCACCACAAGACAACAGCTCTCAGTGGACAAAACCTCCTCCCAACATCTCCAGTTAAAGGAGAACAGAAAAGGATTGTAACTTGTAAAGTGAATAAAAGAATTTTTCAATTTCTGTTGACGCAATTCCAAATGAAATATCAATAACAGAATGGCAAACATAGCCAATAACTGATTAGGTCCACGTCTAGTTTTCTTTGCTTGAACAAATCATGTTATAATGGTTACAGGCAGTGTCATTGTAAGTGCAACGCCTTGCTGGTCCATCCTCAGGGGGGTCATGACCTAGTGTACTCTTAGTACTAGTCTCAAACCTCGATAAATGGGAGGTTTGTGTCAGGAAGGGCAATCAGTGCCAAATTAAACATGTGGATCCATCTACTGTGATGGAAGATCAGGGAACAGCCGAAAGTACCTTCTTCTATAGTACTGGTGTCTAAAATTACTGAAAAATTCACAGTTTGAAGACATGTATTGGTTGTGATCAACTTGATTAATGTGTATTGTTCTTCAGTGTGAAAAATAAAGTTTTCCAGTATCTATAAGAAATAACAAAGAAATAATCATATTTTTAGTAGGAGAAACTTTTCTTTCTGGGCTTTCTGTTGTGTTGCATGAGTGCAACACAACTGCCATCCGAATATTGCGTAATTAAGCTGGGAGAAAAGAAGTGGAAATACTGCACAGACGCTGGAAAAACAAAAACAACAAAGAAAAACAAACAATGCAGGAAAAAAAAAAGTCATTATGTAATATTTTGATGCCATTTTGGTATTTGGTATTGTCTCATGGATTCATCATTTGACAAAATTGGTGATGGGAGGAGAGGAACAAAAGAGCACTGGTTTTTCACATCCTCAAACACCCACGTCAGTTTTTATTGAATTGGCAGTGTATCTGAGAGATGGGCCATAGAAAGCTGGCTGAGTGACAGACCAATTAGAAGAAAGATACTTCCTGTTTATCCTCAACGAGAGCATGGGAAAAAAAAAACTTTCTAAATTTGATTTCCCTTTTAGAAAAACAGGGAATGTTCATTGTTTTAGTTGTCTGCTTGGAGTGCGTAGAGTTTAACTGCTGGGTGCATCTATATTATAATGAAGTAATATTATAGACTCACTTCACTTCATTACGCACACTTTTCAAAGACTTGTTAACACAAATATCTAATCAGTGCAATCACATTACAGCACCTCAGCAGGTCAAGATGACCTGCTGAGGTTCAAACTTCACACTTTCAAGAAAGGTGGTTTAAGTGACTTTGAATGTGGCATGGTTATTGGTGCCTTATGGGCTGGTATGAGTATTTCAGAAACTGCTGATCTACTGGGATTTTCCCACACAACCATCTCTAGAGTTTACAGATAATTGTCTGACAAAGAGAAAATATCCAGTAAGCAGCAGTTCATTGAGCAAAAATGCCTTGCTGATGCCAGAGGTCAGAGGAGACTGCTTTGAGCCAAAAAGAAGGCAACAGTAAATCTAATAACCACATGTTATAACCAAGGTATGTACAAGAGTGTCTCTGAATGCACAACACATCAATGTTGATAGTAGATGAAGCCACAGCAGCAGAAGACCACACCAGGTGCCACTCCTGTTAGCTAAGAACAGGAAACTGAGGCTACAATTCACACAGGCTCACCAAAATTGGACAGAAGATTGTAAAAAATGTTGCCTGGTCTAACAAGTCTTGATTTCTGCTGTGATATTTGGATGGTAGGGTCAGAGTTTGGCGTAAACAACATGAAAGCATGGATCCATCCTGCCTTGTATCAACAGTTCAGGCTGCTGCTGGTATAATGGTGTGGGGGGTATTTTTTGGCACACTTTAGACCCCTCAGTACAAACTGAACACCACAGCTTACCCGAGCACTGCTGCTGATGATGCCCACCCCTTTATGATCACATTATACCATCTTCTGATGGCTGCTTCCAGCAGGATAACGCACAGTGTCACAAAACTCAAATCATCTCAAACTGGTTTCTTGAACATGACGGTGAGTTCACTGTACTCGTTTGCCTCCACAGTCAGCAACTACAGCAACTATGTGATGCTATCATGTCAATATGGACCAAAATCTCTGATAAATGTTTCCAGCATCTTGTTGAATCTGTGCCACAAAGAATTAAAATAGTTCTTAATATGAATACGAACACCTTTATTAGTCCCACAATGGGGAATTTACGGACATTAAAGACATTAGGAAATTCAAGTTTGTACATTTCAGAATACAAAAAAGTGCCATTACACCATAAATGTACATTTCTCAATGGAAACCAACCTCATGATTATATTGCATACTGCTGTCTTTTATACTTTTTTTTACATCTTTGTAAAGACAGATAACTGGACTTTTTTTGGTAAAAGGGTTTGATTTAGTACTGTTTTGTACATTTGTACACTTATTAAATCCCCTAGACTTGCTGCTCTAAATCTATTTACTGAATTATTTAGTGCCTTCAGATTACCACAGGGTAAACATATTACTCCTTGGTGGGCATTAGTAAACATTTGTCAGTGGTGAGATATTTAATATTTTCTGTTTCAGTTTATAGCTGGTAGAAAATGCAGGTAAACTCTTAAGTGGTCTTGAGCAATAGTTCTCCAGGTTTTCTGAAGATCTTTCAAAGTTTTCTGACATTGGCTGATGAACACTATATGAAAGTCATGTCCTTAAGAAATAATTAAAAAATCCTGACAGACGCATCTGGCCCTTCACTTGATCCATCTACTATTCACTGAAGCCTCATCAGAAACGGTCTCAATGGGTAGGGTGGCTGTCAAGAAGCCATTCTTAAGGAAAGGAAACAGGAAGAAAAGGCTGAGGTATGCCAAATTACACAAAAACTGGACCAAAATTTAGTGGCACCAGGTCTTACAAGAGGAATGCAATGTCTTGACAGAGAACAGAACAAAAGGCAGCCAAGAAGAGCTTTTGAATGTCCTTCAAGCAGCCTGGAGAAATATTCCTGAAGACTACTTAAAGAAGTGACAAGAAAGCTGCCTAAGAGAGTTCAGGCTGCGTTGAAGAATAAAGGTGGTCATACCAAATATTGACTTGGAAGCTCAGAATTGTACAAACTGTTTTTCCTTTATATTCTGTATTTCATTGTATAGAAAGAAATGTAACAAGTATGTTTTTAAAATGCTGAAGGAAACCAACACACGCATGCAAACTCTGCACAGAAAGGCCCCAAACATCCAGGAGGTTTAAACCCAGAACCTTCTTGGTGTGAGAAGACAGTGCTAACCAATGCTGCCCACCTGTGTACTGATCCAAAATAAAACTTAGACGCTCATATTTTTTTGTATAAACTCTATATGTTAAGTGCAATGAAATGTTCTTGTGTGGTGGCCGTCGTTTTCCTACTTCATATTAAGTCGATAAATCTGCTGAATGAAGCAGGTAGATGTAACTGCAGAGTGGAAAATAAATCAATGTTCATTCATATTTTTACTTTGTCCTGTGATAGCAGGAGGTTCCATACCTCCACTTTCAACACCTACATTAACAAACACTCTTTGCCACCTGAGCCCATTTTCATTCAACCTCTGTCATCAGTGTCCTTTTAAAATCAGGCCAAAGGGAGGACTGAGAAAACAATCGGCTGATTCATCTGCCTTTGTGTCACACTGGCAGGCCCCCTGTAACTCTCTCTTTCTCAAACTTTTCTCTTCTTGTGTTCTACACCCGTCCCCTCTTTTCTTTGCTCACCCAAAATACTTTTCCACCCCCTCCTCTGGTGCACACAGGGGCTCCTCACTTGTCCCCATGCCGACCCATCCTCAATGGATCTTCTGTCTGATCTCTTCTGCCCCCCCCCCCCCCCCCCCCCCCTGCCCCAATCTCTCTTTCTCTGTCTGTTAAACAGGATAATCAGAGCCAGAGCAGCGTCTGATCAGCCACAGCTCATTATACAGGAACGTACAAGCCTCAATCAGCACACATTACATTACATAACATGATGTTGGATCACTGGAGTCACCTGCCGCTGCCATTGTAATGGGAGGTGGACCCGATTTGTGATTCAGGTCTCATGTCCAGGTGGGTACTTGTAGTGCATTTGCTATTGTTAATCTCAGAGTCTGTGTGGATGAGATTTAATGCAATAAGAATTTACATTTGCAACACTAACATTGTGTTGACAGACATTTCCCATCTAACTCCAATCAAACTGGGCTGCAAAAAAAAGGAAGCTGAAGAAAACGCATGCACTGTGATACACCCTCTCCTGTTATACCATATCAAATCTCTATCTCTGCCTGCTGATGCATTCAAGATCAGATTAACACCACTAGGAAAGTTTTATTTACTGATCTTATAGCATTCATACATCTCATTTGATGAGAAGAAGACACAATGTGACATATCTCACCTGTTGGTTTACCAGTAATAACATTGTTAATCCTTGTGTTGCAATTGTAAACTCAGGAGGATCCTCACCAAAACACTGCAGTCCAAGTTTAAAGTTTGGTGGAGGGGGATTATGGTGCGGGGTTGTTTTTCTGGAACTCTTAATGCTTCAGCATACTAAAACATTTTGAACAATTTCATGCTCCCAACTTTGAGGCAACAGTTTGGGGATGGCCCCTTCCTGTTCCAACATGACTCCGCAACAGTGCAGAAAGCAAAGTCCATAAAGACATGAATGAGTGAGTTTAGTGTGGAAGAGTCCTGACCTCAACCCAATAGAACACCTTTGGGATGAATTAGAGCAGAGACTGTGAGCCAGGCCTTCTTGCCCAACATCACTGTCTGACCACACAAATGCACTTCTGGAAGAATGGTCAAAAATTCCCATAAACACATTCCTAAACCTTGTGGAAAGCCTTCCCAGAAGACTTGAAGCTGTTATTGCGGCAAAGGGTGGGCTAACATCACATTTAACCCCATGGATTAAGAATGGGATGTCACTCAAGTTCACATGCGTGTGAAGGCAGACGAGTGAATACTTTTAGTAATATAGAGTATATATAATTATAGAAGCTTTTCAGATCAGAGCTGAAAATGTTTTCAAGAAACTCAAACAAGTGAAGTTTGCCTTTGAATATCATTTCATCTGGATTCATGAGAATCCTCACAGTACCATCACATTAAAGTTGAGCTGTAATAACATTTGGCCCATCTGTTCAGTTCAGTTTGCCTCAAAAAATTTCTGTTACAATTTCCAGTTCATACCATCAGCCTCACAGATCACAGTTTACCTTTTGCTTCACTTTGTGGTGCTGTAGGAAGAGACAACCTTCCCTGCAGAGATCTAATGTTCATGAACATCTTGGCCCAGGTGCTGACCCCTGGAAACTTTTACTGGCATAAGAGGATTGCTCTAATATATTAATCATAAATTCAGGTTTAACATTTTGGGGAGTTTTTCAAAAGACAAACTTACATATTGTGCAGCAGATAAATCTAATATTTGCAGATTCTATATCTGGAAGAAGCTTCTGAGGAGAGATTTTTTAAGATTACTTGTTTGCTATATTAAGTATAAAAGCATTATAGAGAGACATAACCAAACACACACACATTGAAAGAAAGGACTGTGGTGCCATCTAAAAACTAGGATTCCCGTATCTCACTTAAACTGAATTACACAGGCCAAACTAAGGCATACACATAATCCCTCACCTGATTTATCTTCCTGGTTGAAATGCACACATGAGCCTCAAAGGTCACACAGTATGTAATGTAAATAGCAGCAAAGCTAGCGGCGGTGGGTGAAAGAAAAACATTTTTGCGCTAAAAGCAAAATGTCTCAGAAACACCTACACGAATTACAAGCATAATGTGATCATTTTGATAACACTTGTGAGGCCGAGGAGGCAAAGAAGTATGAGCAAGGCGGGCTGTGGCGGTGGTGGAGAGGGAAACATTTTTAAAATTCCTCTGTGGAGTGAGGAGGATATTTATTGACTGTATATCAAGCACGAAGGCTCCAACCGCTCCAACCAGGAAAGCACACACATGCTTCCCCCTCTCGCCCCAAAATACAACATATTATACAAGCGTACATGAAAATGAACCCTTAAAGATTACATGTCGTGTTTCACACCGATGTTTATTCGAAATAAATGGATTTAAAATATCTGTTTTCTCTGTAAGTGATGTGCATCACTTACTGAGAAAACAGCAGTTTTCCTGTTGCTCCTTCCCTTTGCTGAGATAGTTCAAGAATAAAACATACTTTAAAGCCACAGTCAAGGTCATGGTTGTCCTCTGTGCTGGACAACAGGCATACCAGGTTCTGCTTGCAGCAGCTCAGTTGTTCTTTTTCAAAAATGATTATAAAGTAACAGATTAGAGAATGAAGAAAACTGAAAAACCCCAAGTTGGGACACTGCGTAAAATGTAAATAAGAACAGAATGCAATCATTTGCAGAGCTCATAAACCCATATTTTATTCACAACAGAACAAAGGAAACATATCAAATTGAGAACATTTTAAGAAATGTTTGGTTTTGATGGCAACATGTCTCAAAAAAGTTTGGACAAGGAAACAAAGGCTGAAAAAGTAAGTGGTATCATAAAGAAACAGCTGGAGGAACATTTAGCAACTAATTACGTTAATTGGCAACGGGTCAGTAACATGATTGGGTATGAAAAGAGCATCTTAGAGAGGCAGAGTTTCTCAGAAGTAAAGTTGGGCAGAGTTTCACCAATCTGTAAAAAACTGCATCTACAATTTGTGGAACAAATTCAGAATAATGTTCCTCAATGTAAACTTTGATTATCATCTACAGCACATAATTTTATCAAAATTTATCAAAAGAAATCTTTGTGCACAGGGGACAAGGCTGAGAATCCATATTGGATGCCTGTGATCTTCAGGTCCTCAGGAGGTACTGCATTAAAAACAGGCACGATTCTGTCATGGAAATCACTGCATGGGCTCAAGAACACTTCCAGAAATCACTGTCTGTGAACACGGGCCACTGTGCCATCCACAACTGCAGATTAAAGCTCTATCATGCAAAGAAGAACATATGTGAATATGACCCAGAAATGCCACAATTTACTCTGGGCCAAAGCTCATTTAAACTCTAATCAGACAAATTGAAAATTTAAATTCTTTTTGGAAAACATGGATGCTACATCCTCTGGATTATAGGGGAGAGGGACCATGTGGCTTGTTACCAGTTCTCAGTTCAATAGCCTGCATCTCTGATGGTATATGGGTGCATTTGTGCCTATGGAATTGGCAGCTTGCACATCTGGAAAGACTCCATCAGTGCTGAAAGGTATATACAGGTTTTAGAGCAACATCTGCTCCCATTCAGATGAAGTGTTTTTCAGGCCTTGCATATTTAAGCAAGACAATACTAAACCACATACTGTATCTATTACAACAGCCTAGCTTCATAGCTTAAGAGTCTGGATGCTTAATTGGCCTGTCTGCAGTCTAGACCTGTTTGACACGTGTTGCTGCCAATAAATTCAAAATAAACTAATATTTTTCATGAAACAGTAAAATGTCTCAGTTTAAACATTAGATTTGTTTTCTATGTTCTATTGTGAAACAAATATGTGTTTATGAGATTTGTAAATCATTGCGTTCTGTTTTTATTTACATTTTAATCAGCATCCCAATTTTTTGGGGATTGGGGTTGTATATAAAGTATCTACATCTGGCATTTCTGCCATTTCAGCAGAAGTGCTGTCAGCATCTTGTAGCATCATCTAGCTCATCATTATTTCCTGTGTTCAAAATAATCAGTTTAATTGTGAAATTTACTGTGCCTGGCCTCACAACAGAACCAACATAAAATTCACTGATAATCAAATCAGTGAATTTTATGGTGCCTTGCAAAGACCCTTCAGCTCATCATGTTAAAGTGGCAGTCCACTCAAAAATCAAATGTATTTTAACACTGTTTATCCATCTAAATTGTTTTGGTGTGAGTTGTGCAGCTTTGAAGATATTGGGTGTGGAAATGTCTGCAGTCTCTTTTTTCCCTTTTACCGAACCACACCCACTAAACGAAGCACTGCACAAGAAAACATCCATTCACCCATGACGAGTGGCTCGTGTTTAGGACAGCGTGACTGGGATGGCGCCCCCCTCGGCTGAGCTGCAATGTCAGCTTGCTGCAGGTGAGAGGAAAAAATATGTAGATTTCATTTTTGTCGGCGGTAAAAGATCTCTTTAAAGATCCCCGATTCTGCTAGGATTTAGGACAAAAGATCTGTTCTACAAATTTTTATGCATTTCTACAAATAAAATAACATGTGATACTGGCTGATAATTACTGATGTGGAATTAATAAACAATATGAGTGGAAATATGTTGTCAGTGGCAGAGATGAAGATCAGGAGTCGTAAACTTCTTCACCTGTGACGGTTGGAATCACAGAGGATAATAGATATACTTAAACCACACTGGCAGCTTTGAAATATTTCATATCACAAATTCCAAAGTTACTTGGAAATACAAGTGAAAACACTGCAACCATGATGACACCTGCGATAAGAGCTCGAGGCCAAGACATCCAACCGCCACACAGACGTTCTTTGGAAATAAACAAGAAGGAATGACTGTGATTAAAATCTTGACAAAACTCTGCTTTCAGGGACTGAGATGGGCCACAAAATGTGACCCTTTGACCTCTAACCTATAAAAAACTCAATAAATCCAATAGGTTATATGAGGCATGAATGGAGCAGGTGGCCATGACATAAATAGTCCTTAGTAGGCACTTTCCAAATATGCATTCACACAATACTGAGCAACTGACACACTGGTAAGAGTGCAGTGTTTGCAGGACACCTCAGATGGTGGCAGCTGGACCACAGCATGGTGCAGGGCTAAGGCAGTGAAAACAACATGTTAGCCTTTATGAATAAGTGTTGTTTATGCACTTTTAAATTCAAATGTGGAAAAAAAGAACAAAGATTAATGACAAATAACAATTCCATGCTGTCTATACTGTCAGTGTCCTGTAATTACTTTCAGTGGGACTCTGGAGTGTCATCCGCCTTAAATGTGAGAGTAGAGTTAGAAAAACGCCCGGCTCATGGGATATCTAAAGCATTTTAATATTGTTTATGCCTAGCAGTGGAGTCACGAGATCAAAATGCTTGATTTGATTTAAAGGGAAAGGTCTAAAGATTTAGACAATCAGCAGCCCTGTTCGTTTTCCCCCTCAGTTATGTTTCAAGTGAAAATGTCAAACCTCTGATTTCCTCTAATGAGAAGATCTGGTGCTTTTCTCTGAGTAAACTGAATATATTTGTCTTTGTGTCTGAGACTTTTCAAGAGGGGGCACTGAGACATTATAAGAGACATTTTAACTATTTCGTGACCTGCAGAGATCAAACAAAAACAGGTGTTTCTTCAGTGCTCTCACATCAACATCTGCATGAAACATATAATACTATGATGAACCTCATAAACTGCAATATTCGCCATTTTAAAATGATATATTTATACTACTAATGGAGTATCACATTTTCTTTCTTTTTTTTTTAAAGAAAACTTTTTTAAATGTTTTTATTTCCCTGTTTCTGTTTTCTTATAATTACTCTTGTTTTAATAAAAAATATCGATTTTTATTTATTTTTTTTTTTTAAAGATATGTGCAATTTATAAAAAAGATATGTGAAATTGTGCTGGGATAATTATAAAGCCTAAAAATAACTTTTTTGGTGCACAGGAACATGAATTGCCTGTGAGTATTAGATCCTTTACTCATCCCGTCAAAGCAGTAAAACAGTAAATTCACTGAACTGCTATTTTATAAAGAAATATACGCTAACGTTCCGTATCCAGGACTAAATGGCGGCTTGTCTGGCTGCAAACCTGGACCCGGCTGAGTTGCTGCTGGCGTTTTATTACTGCGGGACTGCAGACTCGACCCATTACTCAGCAAAAACAGCGTCAGGCTCACATGGAGCCCGTGCGCTGCAGCACATTACTCATGCACACAGTGAAAGGTTATATGAGGCTGAGGGGGAAGGGGGGCGACAGGTACATTTGCCAACACACAGGTAAACCCACAATAAAATGGCAAAACGTCAGCAGCTTTACAGCTGGAAACAGATGCAGACAGAGCCCCCCCCCCCCCCCCCCCCCCCGGGTCTGTCTCTCTGCTCACTGTGACAGGGACTGAAAGGCGCAAGTATCGGCTGTACCTTGCTGTCGAGGACGCTGCCTCCCTCCTGGTGCGCCTTCACCTCTGTACTCAGATCTCCGGCGGAGGCTGAAGCTGAAGCTGAGGCTGTGGCATCCTCCTGGCTCTTCCCATCCCGTTGCGCTGAGCTCTGTGCTCCCATGGCGAACTCTTTTCGTCTTTGGCTACTTTCAATCTAAATAAGCCTCCACAATAAACGCAACCAGAGCAGGACGACTGTGCTTAGAAAGCGAGTATCCAAAAGCGTCCGAAGAACGATGCAGCTCCGCCCCGGCGTGGCCTGGATCTGGAATGATGAAGTGTCGGGTCTAGCAAACTCTTTCAGGACGCCCCCTCCTCCTACATCTCCCGTCAGTATCACATGGGGCTCCGGTGTGCGCGGCACGCCTTGCAGCATCCGAGTCAGTGCTGATGGAGGATAAACAAACGACAGAAGAGGAGGGCTGGTAATTAAAAGCATAAAGTGCATTTATGCCGCACTGTTTATTCACACACTGCATTAATCGGTTCTTTCCGTGCAGACTGGTAAATGAAATTTGAGCCATTTTAAAGACACAGCAATGACACATGGGAAGGAAGCCTGCAAGTTTGTGCAGAAGTTACAAACATCAACAGAAGAATGAAAAAACAGTGCATTTTTATAAGAAATAAGACTCAACGAAACGCACATTATTTGTGGGGACAGAAAGTATACGTAATGTGACAGGTAAAATTTACCTGGGCACATTTGCAGTTTAGTCATGAGTATTTGGACAATGGTGCTTTTTTTTTGTAATTTTGCCTCTGTAAATCAGCACAGTGGTTTTTAAATCAAATAATTAAAATGTGATAGAAGTGCGGACTTTAATTCAAGTGGTTTAACCAAAGGGTTGCGTTAACTGTTACAGACATTTATATACACAGACCCCAAGGCTCGAAATTAATTGGACATTTGACTGTCAAGCAGTTTCATGGCCAAGTCAAGTCAAGAAAAAGAATTCTTTGGACAGATGAAACCAGCTCATAATCCAAAGCATACTATACTGTCTGTCAAATATGGAGGAAATGGGCTTGTATGGCTGCCAGTGGAATCGGCTGATAGAAGTAGCAGGATGAATTGTGACATGTGCAGGCCTATACTCTGCTCAGATTCAGCCAAATGCTGAAATGGTTGGACAGCACTTGACAGTGCAAATGGACAATGGCCCAAAGCATACTGCAAAAGCAACCCAAGAGTTTCGTAAGGCAAAGAAATTAAATATTCTTCAATGGCCAAGTTAGTCACCTGATGTCAGCCCAGTAGAGCATGCTTTTCAGTTATTAAATACAAAACTGAAGACAGAAAGACCCCAAAACAAGCAGCAGCTGAAGGCAGTTAAGGTCTGGCAGAGCATGACAAGGAAGGGAACACAGCATTTGGTGATGTCCATGGGTTTTAGAGTTCAGGCAGCCACTGATTGCAAAAGAGTGGTTGGAGACGAGTGTCAGGGGTGACTTATGACAGAAGGACAGCAGCAAGAGTGAAAGGGAAGGTTTACATGATGGTAAACCTCATGGTTTAGTTTGGAGATGGTGGCACTGACAAAAAGACAGGAGGGGGAACTGAAGGTGGCAGAGCTGAAGATGTTAAGATTTTCACTGGGAGTGACCTGGATGGACGCGATGAGAAATTAGTATATCAGAGGAACAGCTCAGCTTTGGGCAGTTTGGAGACAAAGTTAGACAGTCGAGGCTGAGATGGTTTGGACATGTGCAGAGGAGGGATGGTGTGGACATATTGGACCAAGTATGCTCAATACAGAGCTGCTAGGAAGGAGGAAAAGAGGAAGGCCATCAATAAGATTTGTGGATGTAGTGAAGGAGGACATGCAGAGGACTGGCGTGACAGAGGAGGATGCAGAGGACAGGGTGAGATGGAAGCAGGTGATCCACTGTGGTGACCCTTGAAGGGAGCAGCTGAAAGAAAAAGGATTGTTTTTAAACTAAGCATGCTTTGGGCTTTTTTTTTAAAGCTATCTTCTCAACTTAGTTCTCCCCTTGTTTAAAAATGTATTTTTCATGTCTGTGCATTTTGTGCTATTATGACACTGAGATAATTCATATTGCAGCTAGAACAATCTTTCTTGTGCTTCATGTCAAAACACGAACACAACCTTCGTAACACATGCAGCAAAACAGACAGCTTCTTTGTTATTTCAGTTGAATCCAGTCTCTGATGTAATCTCTCTCTCTCTGACATCTCTGTAGCTTCTTCTTTTAATCTTGTTTATGATTTGCTGTGAGCGGAAGCGAATGGATGGATGGATGGATGATTTGCTGTGACTCACTGTACTGATGAAGTGTATGTGTAGAGTTGCTCTGGTTTGCAGAACTGGTTTGAAGTTCTGGTTTAAACGGTAATTGCAGGTTTAGCCATGTGTCATTTTGTTTGGAATTTTTGAATCCAAAATTTACAGTCCAAGCAAAGCCAAGTTCACACAGGCCTAGACTGAGGGTCCCGACAGCTAAACCAAAACCAAAACCCAAACACGGAGTGCAGTGACACAAATGAAGGCTTTGCACAGAGAAACACAGCGAAAAAACATGACATAACCTGTCAAACAACAGCAACATGAACTGAAAGTGACTGTAGAGATCATTTTGCTACTTACTGGTAATATGCTGCGGACTCAAGTCTCACTTACAGCAGCATTAATTGATTTTCATGGACATTCACCCCATCCATGCTCTTCTGCTTATCCTGTTCAGGGTCACAAGGGGGCTGGAGCCTATCCCAGCTGACATGGGGCGAGAGGCAGGGTACACCCTGTACAGGTCGCCAGCCTGTCGCAGGGCTAACACAGAGACAAACAACCACCCACACTCACATTCACACCTATGGGCAATTTAGAGTAGCCAATTAACCTAACCCCAGTAAGTGCATGTCTTTGGACTGTGGGAGGAAACCCACACAGACACAGGGAGAAAATGCAAACTCCACAGAGACAGAGAGAGAGGTCTAGGCCAAGGTGGAATCGAACCTAACTGTGAGGCAGCGGTGCTAACCACTGCGCCACCATGCTGCCAAACATTCACCCCCTGCTTTATAAATCTTTTATTTTCCTATAAAATTACTCTATGTATTGGAGACTTGCTTTCTCTGCATTTGAATTTTTAAAATCATTTTGACTTTGTGAACTGGTTTTGACTTGGATTTACCTGAGACTTCCATAAAGATTGGATTTAAATTTGAGTATGTGAGAGGTTCTTCACCTGGATGCTACATCTAGAAGATAAGGCAATATGTCTGAATCTAATAAACAATGGAAGCAGCCATAAATTGGAACTGCTGGAACACCAGCATCACTGTCCACAGTGAAGTGAGATCACCGTGGACCGAGAGGGTGCCAACCAAGGAAGAAGCCCCTGATCCAAAAACCTTCAAGGTTGATTGAAATTTGCAGCTGCCCACATGGACAAGCCAAACGCCTTCTGAAGAAAAGGTATGTTTGGAGGGGTAAAGGTGAGGCTTTCAAACCTAAGAACACTGTACCAGCTATCAAGCATGGTGGTAGTGGCATCACATGCTCAGTATTTACAGATCACAAACAAAAAAGTGCAATAATAATGCATTAGTCTTATATAGCGCTTTTCTAGTGTAGATCTCAAGAACAACTGAACGCAGTATTACAATAACACTCAGGAGCTGCAAAGCAGAGTTGACCTTCCTGTAAAATCTCAGATTTACTGCCAGCAAATTCAAAATGATGTCAGTCTTTTTCTTGAAATTGCATACTTTCTTAAACATTTGATACGTTCTATTGTGAATATAATATGGGAGATCTGCAAATCATTGCATTGTTTTATTTAAATTTTACATGGCGTCCCAAAATTCTTTGGAACTGGGGTTGTATTGGAGTTTTCCTGCAACCAAAGAAAATCTAAACTAATTGCATCACATTTGGATGGAGGTAATACACAAGGCAAGAAGAATAAATTGAGGACCCAGTTAAAAATGCACTTTTATTGTATAAAAGCAATCAAATTGCCAAAAGGCAACTGACATAGTGAATCAGACATTTGGGGACCCTGACATTGAGGCACAGGGTCATTCCGCTTTGAATATTTGGAGCCATTTTCCAGAAACTCTTTAGTTCCTCTCACATAAAACATTTAAAGGGACACTGTCCTTGGTACTGAAATTGGACAATCTATTAAATCTGTCCAGAAGTGCTAAAAGATGAGAGCCTAAACAATTCTCAGATGGAGGCAGAAACTCAACGTAAACAACTCGAACCTAACAAAATGGGGATCTGTCAGCACATTGCAGAGCCATGACAAAGTGCCCAACTTATCAACACCACATCTTTAAATCTGTCATCAGCTCTATCACACACCCATACACACACTAAATCTGCTGTAGGAGTGCTACTGTATAAATGAGAACATTCCTAAAGCCCTAACGGTTAAAGTGCCAGATACTGCCGGGTGAACACGGAGAATAACAGACTTACAAAATGTGGAATGCCAGCTGTGACGCATGTTGAAAACCTGAACACCTCATAATGACAGAAGTCGCACCTTGGAGTGCTGCTGGAGAGGGCGACTTTCCCCTTTCAGGGACTCTGTGAGTTATATTGAGTAAATCTTAAAGGTTGCAACTGTGAAAGGAGGCATGACTGCATAGAGGCACCTTACAAAGAATTGTAGACAACAAGAAAAGCGCTCATGTGTCACTGGGGTGACATGCTAGTTGGATGCTTGATGTGAAAACATAAATGCACAGTCTTGGAGTCAAGAAAAGGTTTAATAATACTGTAATAAGGCACTTTTGATTTTTTTGACGAGTAAAGTGTTTGAGATACAGCAGCTGTCAGAATTGTACCACATGTTTTCAGAGAATGCTTTGTTTGGTTCCCACTCAGTAGAATAAAACTATAAATTCAGGGAATGGCTCACTTTGGCTTTGCTGAAGGTACTACTAAAAGAAGCTCCAGAATCTGGTTGGTTACCATTGTGTGAAATACCCACAAACAACATATATATTAGAAGAGATGCACAGTGTGGTCTTGTCATGACACAAAACATAATAGTTTACAATATTTAAAAACAAACAAAAACGTATGACTATAATCAGCATCTGTAGTGTTTTTCAGTGTATGTAGAGCACCTTTGACATTCAACACCCCTGATCGGATTAGGAAACTCAAAGTCACACGAATGCGATCAGGGCTCTTTGTGCGTACACCAGCAGCTTAATTAATAATTATGCACACTATCTGAATTTCAGTTAAAAAGCAACAGTCTTATCAAAAAACAAATCCAGGCAAACGAACTTTTCTTTACACAGAAAAAAAGTACAGAGGTCAAAAGCATACACGTGTAGCATGTATGATATATGTGGTGATATAGGACATCGTTTTGGGCGTATGAAACACATGTGCAAATACAGCATAAAGATAACGTTCCACTAATTCTCCCCTCCCCATGTTGCTTTAGTGTGGGGCTGCTGGGAACAGTGAGAAATCATTTCCTGCCGGTGATGCTGGGGTTAGATGAGTCTGATGGTGAATGCATGGAGCTGATGATCCTGAAAACAGAGCAGGGAGCCTGGGGAAAAAAAACAAAACAAAACACGATGTTTTCAGAGGAGTGTCGCAAACTGGAGCCGCGGCACTGAGTCAATCAGCCAGTAAACTGAAAACTCCAGGCAGCCAAACAATGTAACAAAACATACTGACAATAATTACTTGTAAAATATTTATAGTGACAATGCCGGCTTCTTAAGATGGGCGTGATGGCAGAAGCGTTTATATGAAGCGAATGAGATAATACCCACGAGGATAACTTTGGTGAGCATGCTCAGAAGAGCCCAGTGATCTCCTCCGTGACCGGGTCAAGGTCAATGTCGTAGAAACAGGGTCGGGTGGGCAGACCTGGCATTGTGCTCATCTGAGGGAAAACACAGCACACCAGAGAAGAACTTTAGCCCATATTTAAACTAATATTAATGTCATTTTGACTGATTTAATTTGAATTGTTTCAATGATTTACTATCATCATACACCCAACAATCTCTGATAGTCACAGAGCAACTTAACAAAAAAAACAAACAAAACAACACTGTTATGTTGAATATCAACATATGGGAATCATCAATATCCATATATTCCTATAAAGAATAAGAAAATTATAGAATTAATTAATAATTAATGCATTTACCACATACGGTCATAAGAAAAAAAAGTTTTAAGTAAAAAATTAAGTACACCCTTACTGCTTCCATAGGAATTAAGAGAATAACTAGCAGCCAGGCACTGCTAATCAAATGCTAAAGGTGGTTCTGCAAGCTACTGAATCATGGGGTGTACTTTTTTACTTTTTAAAACTTTCTTTTTCACATGATTGTAACACAATCCACATTCACCAGAAATCACAAACATGCTCAAATAATATCAAATAATAAGCAAGGTAATCTGGACAGAAATAAAGTATATGTTTATCTTTATGTAATGTTGTCCAGACTAAAGAAAGTTCTTAATGAGTGGCCATATCTGAGGAAGCAAAAACAGCTGGTATAGATCTTCTCATAAAACTTTCAGTGGCTACAAAAATCAAACAAGAAGGTAAAAATTACAAGCTATATAATGACCTCATATTAAGGCCATCACCACAACACAGCTGTTGTACACCGCCAACAATTAGCATCAAAACTTGTTTAAAGTAGACAGAGTAGGGTCGCTCCACACGAGCTCAATGACTATAATCTAGACTTAATTTAACTCAACGTTTGTAGAGATGAATGTGACTGCAGAAAAAGGCAGCTTTGTTTTTACTGTTGTCAAAATAAAGATAACATAAGGCGCTGTTTTGCAGATATGAGACAAACTTAATAAGTGGCACATAAAGTCAGAGAGAACTTCTCAAAGAATCACAGAATTTAGAGTGTAAGAGGGTGGAAATGCTGCCAAAGAAATTTGACATCACAAGGACAGAACGTGTAAATGAAGGGTCACAAGATGTTGACATCAAGCTCCCTGAGCAACTAAGAAAACTAATTTAAAGTCAGGTCCAATATAACTCAAGTGTCTGTTGGATGACAGGTGAAAGGAATGGTTTGGTTTGCACAGTTCAGCAGATCAAAGACTCATATGTGACTCATAAACCACTTTTCCTCTCAAAACCCAGCCAGATCATCTCGGCTCAAAAGTAAATTATCTTGCTCATTAGACAGGCAACGACATTCTCTGCATACCTCCCTTCTTCTGACCCAGGAGCAGTTTTATGGGCCCATAAGTGGGAATTAAACAGGAGGAAGTGGGCAGCAAGCTTCCTGTCTGAGGAAACGCGGCTCTGCAAGTAAGCCGAGGCACAAAACAGGCAGGACATGTTTTCACAATCTGAGAGTGCAAATGACAATTCCTCAAATATGACTGCTGTGACACGGGAGTGTCTTTTAAAAGTCCACCAATAATGCTTAAATCACACATGAATCCAACAAGGAGAAGATATAAAGGAATTTTAACAAAGTATTATATTAATTTGGAATAACAACAGTTATGACAGGATTACTTCACTCCATGAACTTATTTTACATCACAATGAACCAACTCTGTGGCCATGAAACTGTCTGCTTGTTAAGTCTGAGGTCAGTTCCAGGTCTAAATGTTCCTTCAGTCACCAAAAGCAAACACAGACAGACCACTGAGAATTCAAATAAGGTCAAAGTTGTTTCAGCTCCAATAATATGATCTGTGTGGCTGTTGCTAAAAGCACACTGTCCATGCATCCATGAGAAAGAGGAATTATGAGGCTAAGCCGAGTAAGCAGTAAGTTAGCCAGGTAGCTTATACCATGTTGTGACTTAAGTAGTCCTAAAAGAACAAAAATATACATTCAGGATGTACAGTAAAGTTTTCATCCTGGTTGTGGAACACTGGACCAGCTTCAAGAGTACGGGCTGGATTGTTGTTGTAGGCCATCAGGTCCCTGTATATCTGCAGTGAGAGCTCCATTTGCATTGCTGGGAATGAGCTGGACTTTTCATGGACAGAATTTCTAGTTGTAGCCAGGCAACGGTGGGTCTCTACATTAGTGATCCCCTCCGAACAGATCCTGAATGCCTCCTAGGTGAGGTGTTTTGGGCAAGTCTTACTGGGAGTGTGCCCCAGGGCAGAAACACTGGAGAGGTTATATTGAGCCCCCCCCCCCCCCCCCCCCCATTAATATAAGTTTTGTGGTTTGGGGTGTTAAATATTTTCTATATATTTTTTATAGTCATGTGAAAAATAAAGCTTTTCAGTCAATGTGAAAAAGTAAGTGCATCCTTATTGTTAAAGCCAGGTGCTGCAAATCAAATGCACTTGATTAACTGATCAGCAGCAAGTGTGAGCACCTCTATAACAGCACAAGTTTTCTCAGTTTGCTGGCCTGGAGCATTCGGGTGTGTGTTAGCACAATGACACAATCTGCTCAGGAGTGGACACTCCAGCAAAATCACTCCAAAACCAGACTCTGCAATGCTCAAAGAAATTGCAAAAAACACAAAAGCTACATCTCAGACTCTCCAGGACTTAGTTAGCATGTTAAATAGCCATAATGCATGAAGCCACATCTGGACAAAACCAAACACCTCATACCACCTTTCAAGCTTGGTGATCATTTGGGTTTGTTTTGCAGCCACAGGACCTGGGCACCTTGCAATCACTGAGTCAACCATGAACTCCTCTGTATACCAAAGTATTACAGAGCCAAATGAGGGGCCATCTGTTTGACAGCCAAAGCATGGCCTAAATTGGGTCATGAAACAGGACAATGATCCCAAGCACAGCAGCAAACCTCCAACAGAATGACTAAAAAAAAAAAAAAGAAAAAGTCACAAAAAAGGATTATTGGTACAAGCTACAAGCTAGTGAATCATTGGGTGTAGAAAAAGTGTTCAGCTGCATTTCCAGTAAGTATGCTATACATGCATTGAATTTAATGTGCTGAAAACAGTACAAGCATGATTTTGTGATGTCTGACACCAATCATGGCCCATTATACATTTTACACATGGCTGCTGTACAAACTTGGAAGCATCCAGCATGTCTGACATCGAAATCAGACTTTGGATTTGGAATTTCAAAGGCTTTTTCAGGGAATGTGTGGTTGAGGTAATTTTACATATCTGTAATTTATTACTTGGCAATAGGAATAACTTTTTAGTCATGGATTTCTGACACTAAACTCAGTAACAGTCAGTAAGCACTTTAGCCATCTATCTCTACATAAACAAGAAAATTATTTTGTTCCATATTCAAATATTAAATTATTTTTCCTGCCCCAGATTCTCTAAATGCTGGCCATGTCAACTGCGCATCTAGGAATCCTCATAACAATCAGCTGATAAATAATGAGCAAAAGCATCCAATTAAGGACTGACATTCAGAAAAATTAGGCATATGGCATGTGACCAGACAGCGTGACAGAGGGAAAGCTCTTTACAAATCTAGACTGTTTTGTGATGACTTTTGTGTAAAAATGCAAATCTTTTGCCTTCTTAATTATCAAAGCAGAGCTGCAACAGGGAAATTTCTCCCCTTGCTCCTCAAAAAGATCCCACTTTCACTTTGTTTGGCTGAATGAAAGACTACAAACTGTCAGCTCACAGGAGGAGACAACTCAAACCTTATTTAAAATAAAATTCAGATTTACAAAAAAAAAAAACTTTTCTTTTCTCACTTTTCTTCTCCTCGAATGAAATATTAGGCAGCATATTTAAATATCAAAAGATAATAAAAAGTGTATGAAAACCTTTCAAAGTTCTGAAAGCAACAAAAGATGTGGTGCTCTGCCAGTCCTCCCCTCAAGCCTGAGAACAAGTTGGCACTCGCGAAAACACATAACACTCCGTGGCTAAAGTTGGAAAGCCCATTCAGGCAAATAAGTCCCTTCATTATGCCCAAACACAATGTGCCTTTGTTGGGGAAAACCCTGGAGGGGACAATGTAGCTGGATTTTTACCCCCCACTGATTTTGGAGAAGCGTCTCGGTCAACAAGCAGCAGCGTTTCAAAAAGAACTGAGAGGATTGAAAAGCCAACAAAAAACAAAACAAAACAAAAAAAACCCCACTTGTCTCAATTTAGAATTAGTGGACTATTAAAGGAACTGAAATTCATAACAGTAAATCTTTGAAAGTCATACGGATCCTCCAGAGTTTATTTCAGTTATGGAGCTACAGGTTTTTATTTAGGCTGCATGTTCATTTTAAAATGAATCATTTGTGGCTG
Organism: Archocentrus centrarchus; assembly: GCF_007364275.1. Taxonomy (NCBI): domain Eukaryota; kingdom Metazoa; phylum Chordata; class Actinopteri; order Cichliformes; family Cichlidae; genus Archocentrus; species Archocentrus centrarchus. The sequence goes on from NC_044369.1 coordinate 14,412,076, forward strand.
TGAGACAGCAGAGAGAGGGATCAGTGGATAAAATGGAAAGAACAGATGAAATTACTGTGTAATCATCTTGATAATAGATGGTAATTCCTGTATAATATATATATATATATATATATATATATATATATATATATATATATATTTATTTATTTTTTCCATATAAATTTGTGTGTCCTTACAGCTTTTTAATTTTTTTTTTTTTATTGTTTGACCAAATTCTGTGCATTGCTGACTCCTCTTGAATCTTGTTCTGTGATGCACATCAGGCTGCATGTGTGCATAAAACTTGCTAAATAAATAAAGTTGAATTGGCAAATTTTTCTTCTTTTTGTGTCCCTCTGTTTGTACATTTACTGCTTATGTTTGATGTGTTTGGTGTTTTCCATCCTTCATTTTTGATATATCTGATACTACATATATACTACTATAGACATAGACATAGACCCACATTACACATCTGCTCTTATGCTTCTGCTGCATTGATGATGAAAGAAATGATTGAGGTGTTTGATGGATTAATGTGCCATTTCATGATGCTGTCCAACTTCACCTATCTCTGCTTCATGTCTAACCTAACTTCAGTAAAAACCACAGTTGAAGCACAGGTCAATTTCTGGATAAATGCATTTACTGGACCTGTTGGCCTGAAGGTCATTAACATAAAGTTATCCAAAATAAATTAAAACTGGGGTAGGCAGCTGGTTTTTGCCATCACTAGACAAGAAAATCCAAAATAACCTTCCAGCATATTGTCAAGTGGTCTGAGAGGGATTCCCGTGCCACTACTGGGCTTTCTTTATGAGTGGAGCCAATCACAGGTCTGTTCAGGTGAGATCAGTAATGTTGTATGATGTCAGAACAGATATATCAGAACTAAAATGGTACAGTGCAACAAGCTAAACATAGGATTTAAACCTGGGGAAAAAGGGTTTGAATCACATGTGTAGAATGTATCAAGTGTGTGTAGTAGGGATGTGTACAAAAATTCAACTGGACATTTAACTGGAGTTTATGCTTCAGTGGGAAAATCTATGCCATAATCTACGCCATAACCTGACATGAACCTCCCTAGAAATGTAACTACAGGTGAGGTCGACGCAGCCCGCAACGATTGTGATTGGCCTGTTCAGCACCGCTGATTCCTCCTGTGCATTTCGGGCTATTTTTTTGCTGCAGTGAGAGAATAACAACCATCACCTCAACATAAGGAATAACAATCATAGCACCAATGCAAGGACGCACAAATGTCAGTAAATTCCTGGTGGGAGACTGCTGAAACTATCGGAACGGACGTGAGGGAATGAAGGAAGAAGTGGAAAAAGTAGAGCTACAAATATGTTTGCACCTGAAAAAAAACTAACCACAATTATTGTAGTATTATTGTAGGGTCTTTATCTTACAATACAAAGCACCTTGAGGCAACTATTGTTGTGATTTGGCACTATACAAATAAAATTTAATTGAACTGAACAAAGAGCGAGGACCCAGGAGGGAAAAAAGTCCAAGGATTTTATTTGTTTCTATCAGCTGGCACAAAACACTGGGACACGACCACACGGTAGTTAACACATAATGCACCTCGCACAAGGATAAATGCTGTCAACGATGTCGGCCACATACACAAGTTACGCTGTAGGCTCGCCAAAGATTCAGCGCAGAAATCAGGCCTAAAACGTTGCTGCTCTTGCCAATCAGCCAAATACTAGTTGTTTAACACATTCTTCTTGTTTTATTAATGTACAGCAGCAGTTACCGCATCAAAGATGGTACAACACCACTGGCCACTACCCGAAGATGCGGCCTGGACAGACGGCTGCCACCTCCTCCACACTTTTCAGCAACATTTAAAAGTTGATTTGATTAACTGGTTCATACAGATGAAATATTTGTTCAGCTGAAGTTTAACCTCGTCCACTAGACTGTTTTCTGCCTTTTCGAATAATAAGCCTAATTTTTCTCTTGTGTAACAAGCTAGTAAATTACAATTTAAATAAATTAAAAATACTTTCAGCTCCTCCCTTATTCATAAGGGGCTGCCACAGCAGGTATCGCTATATGTTTTGGAAGATTTGTTATGCAACCCCAAAAGGATTTATCCTTTCTCCCAAGATCAAACCAGGGATCTTTCGTTTGTTAGGAGAATGTTTAAACCACTACACCTAGTGCTCATCTGATGGGCGGGACTTAGAAAAGAAGCGAGCACTGCAGGAAAAGGACTCGTATTGCAAACTGCAGCTTTAAGGCTTACTTCTACTTCTGTTTTCTTTCTTAGAGTTGATTAATTATCAACAATCTTTAATCTTTAACCACCAATCTGCAGCCCATTCAACCAGTTGTGAGCATGGAGACTATTCAGCCAAGAAGGGAGTTTTTATAAACCTGAGTTGTTTAGGGTGTAATGGTGCGTTCTGACAGGATATGAATTCCAAAGAGATATATTGTTCTGCTTGCAGCTCCTCCCATGCATATCTAGAGAATGACATCAGCCCCTTCCTGACTCTTCACCCTATAAAAGACCCCTAACCTACCCATCAACCTAAAACCCTGCCATCCTCCTCTAATTATCCTGACACAGAGTTTTCTGAGTTTGTATGTTTTGCTGTAATCAGAACTAAGGGATCTGAAGTCCCATGACCCTTCCTATCCAAACATGAACTCTTTTCTTGGCTTTTCTAAAAAAAATCAGAAACATGGTTTCAAGAAAACTTTGAGAACCTCACTATTTTAAAGAAAATAGCACCATTTTAACTCTGCTGTTTGTACTGAGCAACAGGTGCTAACATGGAAATCACATTGAGCTTAAAAAATCACTAAAACTTCAACTTGTCTTGGGTCAGTGTGTCGGGCAGAAGCTATGCCAGTTAGTTCAAACAACAATTTAGAGGCTTCCTTTGGGTTAGAAGTCACAGTTCAAGAGATGTGAGTATGCCAGTGGCTCCATGGGCAGCAGCAGATCAAAGGCAGGTTGTGAAGAATGGACAGATGCCACACCACAACACCGCAACCCTTTCCAAGCATGGCCAGTGTCTGACACTTCTGGCTCAGCCTTTCAAAGTCAGACCCTGAGGGCACACTGGTGAAACAGCAGGAGGTAAAGCACTCAGGAAGCCGCTTCCTTCCTGCCTGCCCGGCCCATCATCAACCAAGAGGCTCCAGCCAGCCTTGTTTGCTCTAAGCAGTACTATATGGGTCAGGAAAAGCAGGAGGCAGGACCAAAATCACACATACTGTCCAGAGAGGGACTCATGGGAGGAAGGAATGATCAGGAAAAATGAATTAAGCACCTGCAAAGACTAATAATCCTATGTGGGTATGCAGCGACAGCACTGACCACAACTTCCAGAACTCATTCAGTCAAACTACCCACCTACAACTGTTAGAGATCAGTATGAGCAGCTGGAGATATTACCTTTGACAAAGCTCAGGAAAGGTACCATGTTAAGAAAATTAAATAAAAAATTGCCACACTGGCAAACACGAATGCAAAAGAAACCAGAAAACATTTTTGCTATGATTTACCTTTGTACAGGATGAATGTTAACATGATTTTACTTTAAGAATAATGAAGTGATGTTGCAAAAAGTAAATGTGAAGAAACTGCTGCAGTAAAAGGGAAAAAAAAATGAAAATATAGATTCAGGATTTTCCTGGACAGATTTCTACCATATGAAGGGTTTCTCTATAAATTACAAGCACATGTACTTATTATCACATCTGTGCAGGGTTGTGGAGCCAATCACTTTCAAAAAGCTCTGTAATGCTGACTTCTGGCATGGATCCAGAAGTCAGTATTAACCTGTGCCTCCTGAACTGCTGCAGTCCACATACCGTTCCCACTAGTGGGTAGATGAAGCCAGCCCCGATGCTGGCACGGACATCTCTGATTGGCAAAACAAATCCAGTGGGGGCTCCCTTCTTGTCAGGCATGTGGGACAGGGACAGGTGGGTCTTGGCCATGCAGATGGGCAATGAACCATAACCCTGGTTACAGAGAAAAGGAAAACAGTCATTGTGTGCATGCGTGTGGGTGACACAGAGGAGCGAGAAAGGAGATGAGATCCACAAAAGATCCTGTGAGTGTGTGAGTCAGTTACTGCAGCAACAGTGAGCTCACTTGTTGATGGTAATAATCTGTCTTGGTCTTGGCCTCTGGAGACAGCTCGATGTCATCGGCCCCGTACACTTTCTGGGCTATTGTTCGGATCTTCTCCACGATCGGCATCTATGAGAAAAGACAGGTAACTACACAGCAGCTCTACAGTCAAAGGAAATTTGATTTAGTGAATACAAATCAGCGTGACATCAGAGTCAAACACGGTTCAGCAGAATAAATTAAATCTTTCAACTTTTTACTCTTCAGCCCTTATCGGACGTGACAACTAACAATGCTAGCATCATTCTTCTATTCAAGTGATAGTACAGTTATCCCTCGCTATATCACGGTTCACTTATTGCAGCTTCACTGTATTGTGGGTTTATTTTAAAAAATATATCTAATTCTGTATTGCGGCATTTTTGCTATATCGCAGAATTTTGCGGTATATAGGTATTTATATAACTCCCCATAATTATGTTCATCATTTGGACGAAGAGATCAGTTACGCCTATGCCTTTAGCAGAAATAGAAGTTACGGCCGAGGGCGAAGATACTGCACCACCTGATGAAGCCCCTGATGAAGTGGCATTACAGGTCACAAGACCTGTAATGCTCTTCTTGGTTGTACAGTACTGTACATTCATCTCATCGTCGTCACCATCAGTACTGCACAGCTACATAATTCATCATCTTCATTATTCAAGTTGTAGTAAGACAGTGTAAGAAAGTGGGGAAGGTTTATAGGAGTGTAGGAAGGGTTTATATAGCCTTAAAAAAAAAAAATTATATATATATATATATATATATATATATATATATATATATATATATATATATATATATATATATATATATATATATATATATATATAATTTTTTTTTTTTTAAATGAAAATAACGTCGCTACTTCGGGGATTTTCACCTATCGCGGGGTCTGTGGAACATAACCCCCCATGACAGGTGAGGAATCGCTGTATTCTGATTTTCAGCCCATCTGACTGAAGCCAAGAACACAATTACAGCATTACAGGTCTACTTTTAATTACTTATACTTTTTATGAAAATTGTTGTGTAGTTTCCATATGTATTTATTGTATTGTATTGTTTGTATTGCTTGTATTTTCTCTCCTTCAATTTTGTGTAGTTTAGTCATTTTAATCTTGATTATATAACTTTTGTTTGTTTTTAGCATGACAAATTGTGATTTGTCCAGGGACAACAGATGAAAAACAGCCTTTTGGCTAATTCTGGCACATTTACAGGACTGTTTATTAACGTGCATTGTCCCTACTAAATAAATAAATTCAAATGCAAATTCAATGTCATTTGCTGTTAGATCCTGATCAGTCTTGTCTCCATTTCAGTTGTATTTACACAAAGATGTATGATGGACATAAGTGCAGTTGTAATCCTAGTATTTGTCAATGTGATGGCAGATTTCTGCCAAGTTGAAAATGATACAGAAAAGTTTCTTGATCCTCCGATTTCTATAGAAAAAAACTGACCAGGGCGTGCATTTATTCACAAAGCCGACACATTTGGATGCCATTAGATTAAGAAAGGTAAATATGCCTGAATCTTACTTGATACTGCATAGCTTTGTTCTCCTCTGTGGTCAAAAATATATTTAATACATATGTAATACAGAGGATTCACAGCACTCTGGCATTAACAGCTTATTAATGAAAAACATGTAAACCTTGTTCCATGAATTTGGACAATTTGAACACATCTCTTATACATCCCTACCATATTACTCCTCATGCTACCTTCTGCTCTGACAAGCATCCTAGTCTTGTCTGTCTGGATGCTGGCTGACCTTCCTCCCAACTCATCTAGCACATTGAACATTCAAAAGAGTAAACACTTTATTGTTCATCCATCCATCCATTCCGCTTATCCTTTTTCAGGGTCGCGGGGGGGGGGGGGGGGGGGGCTGGAGCCTATCCCAGCTGTCATAGGGCGAGAGGCAGGGTACACCCTGAACAGGTCGCCAGCCTGTCACAGGGATAACACAGAGAGACAAACAACCTTTCACACTCACATTCACGCTCTCATTTGCACCTATGGGCAATTTAGAGTAGCCAATTAACCTAACCCCAGTAAGTGCATGTCTTTGGAATGTGGGAGGAAACCGGAGTACCCGGAGGAAACCCACGCAAGCACGGGGAGAACATGCAAACTCCACACAGAGAGAGGGAGAGGCCTGGGCCAAGGTGGAATCGAACCCAGGCCTTCCAGCACGGTGGCGCAGTGGTTAGCACTGCTGCCTCACAGTTAGAATACCACTTTATTGTACTGGAGTTAAAATTGTATTTATTAATTTAATAACCACTAAATCCTGCTTTTGAGACTGTTTGCATGCAGGCACATGCTTACTCCAAATAGAGCCATGCACAAGTACACACAAACAGTATAACAAGGTCAGTTAATTTAAGTCACCACCTCCTAGACTCACTAACTCAAACCAGCTGATGTTTTCTTACTTCAACCTACTCTAGCTCCCAAAATCAATGTAATTTATGGCAAACCAATTATCATATACTGAAACAGTAGGAACAGGGATACTGCCTATCATACGGCAATAACTAAATAAAATTTCTACTACATTCTCGGCACTCACTTCAGTGTTGTACAGTAACTGGAAGTTACTGGGTTTGCTGGCAGCCTCCTTCACAGCTTGGGCAAGCTCCAAGCTACCTCTCCCACCCTGTGCCCAGTGGCTGCACGGCAAAGCATCAGACGCTCCGCACTCTTTCGCTATCTGACACACAAGGTCAATCTCTGCCTGGGTGTCTGTCCTATAACATCACAAAGAGAAGAAATGCTGTTAGCAGAGCCAGACTGGTATTTAGATATACAATTAAACACAATTAGTATCTTTATTTGCCATCAGTCATCATTTAAAAAAAAAAAATTATACAAGTAAGAAAAGTTGCATTTTTGTAGATGTGCACACATCTTACTTAAAGACATTGATAGCAACCACGACTGGTACTCCAAACAAATGTGCAATCTGGATCTGCTTCCTGAGATTGCTACGGCAGCCACCAGCAACCAAGCCCAGATTCTAGAGAAAGAAAAAGCAGAGGTAACAAATAATTATTATTATTATTCAAATTTAAAAAAAAAAAATGATTTGAAATGATTCACGATCTGAGAGCCAAAAGGGAGATGCTTTCTCCAAGAAAGTGCAGCGCTTTGCAAAATACGCAAGAAAACTCTTACTGCTAAAGATGGAAACAGCACGAAGGAGGAGTTACTAGCAGCTGGTGATGTGCGACCCAAATATAAACAAATGAGTCCACCAAGCGTCATTGGAGCACTCGCCTGTTGCACTCCATATGACAGGAGGATGGTGGCTGGAAATCACTAATTTGGTTACAAGGTGGAAAAGCAGGGCTTTAAGAAGCTGGTGAAAGAGCTCAATTCAAGACACAACATTTGAAATAGAAAATAATTTTCAATTTCTATTTTACCATGTGACAATATTGTGAAGCTCCTGAAGCGTTAAATTACTGTAGTCTTTGTTAAAGTGTTAAGCAGTTATTTTGTACTTTTATTTAAAATTTCCAGAGCAACCACTACCTAAACTAGTTTTCTGCTTAGATTTGACTTCTGTTGCATAGTTGTACAGAATACTGCTTAAATGACTTGTAGATCTATTTCCTGAAATTATTCAGTGTCTTGATAAAAATGCAACAAACTCCCCCCAAAAAACTACAAATGAGATGAAGACAGTTTTATTACATTGTCAGCTCACCTGGGAAATCAATGCTGAAGATCCCAGTTTAACTGATAAGTAGTTTACAGAGATATCATTTAAAGGGAATAACAGGAAATCCGTGTTTCTAGTGGGAGCTTAATTTAAGTACCTTCATTTCCTATTCGCCATTTTGTATAAGTTGTCATGTCAAATGTCATTGGTTGGTTTTATATTATTTTTTTTTTGGTGTAGTGTTTTGCATTTATGTACTTGGTCTGGCAATGTAGCTATGCAGCTATTAAATTATTCACTTACTGAACTGCACCACACTAACTGCAAAATGTCAGTTACTCACATTATGAGCTTATCGTGAAGCTACTACATTTGAACACAGTAATCTAATCTTGCTCCGTGTGTGTGTGTGTGTGTGTGTGTGTGTGTGCGGCCACAGGCTAAGAAGAGTATGGTCATATAGGTCCCATAAATTAATTTCCTGAGCTCTGCTTTCCTCAGTACTTCTGGTTCTTATTATGGGCTTTACAGTTAACTTTAATTAACTGCTTCATTATTTACTCAGCTGGACCTGCCTCAGAGACTACTGATTTTGGCCAGATATGTATACCCACACACACAGATAAACACCAAAAGAATCCTGACCCCACTTCTGCTAAGGTCTACATAGGTGGAAACCCCAGGCACATGTTCTTTTAATATAATAAGTGCTCCGAACCATGGCTGTTGGCAGAGTATCTATGCGTGTAGGTGGAGAATTAAATGTCAGTGGGAATACAGCTGGAAGCCTGAGGCAGACTGATTCAGTACAATCTCAAAGTCCCTTTATTGCATCACATAAATATAAATTATAAATGATATCAAACGGTGTCTCCTTTCCTAGACTTTCCTAGCTAATATCACACACTTGAAGTAAAGGACAGACTGAGGATAAAATAATACTAGAAAGATTGTGCATTAATGTAGCACTGCCCTAACACATACACTAAGTCAGTAAGAGTTGGGTCACAAAGCTATATGGAGAGGAAGTCGAATCACCACCCACAGTCATGCTTCACTGCCATTTTAGTTTACTCAAAACACAACACCCAAGCACACCAGCAAACAGAGTTATGTTAATGAGCGTAAATAGCCTTAATTTTCCTGAAAACATCCTGAACCTTTAGACTAAATACAATAAAAACCTAATTGGAAGTGACGCCACAGGCCACTAATTATCTCCCATTATTTTGGCACAGTTGCTTTTTCTTTAACTCTAATATCTAATCAGCCAATCACATGGCAGCAACTCAGTGCATTTAGGTTTGTTAACATGGCCAAGACGATCTGCTGAAGCTCAAACTGAGCATCAGAACGGGGAAGAAAGGCGGTTTAAGTGACTTTGAATGTAGCATGGTTGTTGGTGCCAGATGGGCTGGTCTGAGTATTTCAGAAACTGTGATTTTCCCCACACAACCATGTCTAAGGTTTACAGGGAATGGTCAGAAAATGAGAAAATATCCAGTGAGCAACAGTTTTCTGTGTGAAAAAGCCTTGTTGATGTCAGCAGTCATTTCAGACTGCTTTGAGCTTAAAAGAAGGCAACAGTAAATCAGATAATCACTTGTTACAACCAAGGTATGCAGAAGAGCATCTCTGAACACACATGTCAAACCTTGAAGCAGAAGGGCAACAGAAGACCACTCCTGTCCAGAAACTGAGATTACAATTGCACAGGCTCACCATAATTGAAGATTGGAAAAATGATGAGCCTCGATTTTTGCTGCAGCATTCAGTTGGTAGGATCAGAACGTGGTGTAAACAACATGAAAGCATGGCTCCATCCTGCCTTATGTCAAACGTTCAGACTGGTGGTGGTGTAAAAGGTATGAGGGATATATTCTTGGCACAGTTTGGGCCTCTAATTGTTGACCATGTCCATCTCTTTATGACCACAGTGTACTTATCTTCTGATGGCTGCAGGATAGCGCTCCATGTTATCAAATCCTGAAGCTCAAATCATCACAAACTGGTTTCTTGAACAAGATGAGGAGTTCACTGTACTCAACCACCACAGAAGCCATTGTTTGGTGCTCCTGACCTCTATGGCCTCAGCCCTTTAACAATTTGCATTTAAAACAAAACAAAACAAAAAAAAACTTTGCCTTGAACTTAGGAGTGATTTTTGACAGTAATCTATCTTTTGATACATTAAGACTGTCATTAAAACTAACTTCTTTCATCTCTGGCTGCTCTGTTTTAGAGACTTTGAGAGAGTAATCCACGCATATATTTCATCTCGGCATGACTGCTATAAAACACTTTGTTCTGGTGTCAGACTGTCACTACTTAGCTGACGGCAACTGGTATAAAACGCTGAGACACGGTTATTAACTGTCACACGCAAGCGAGACAACACATCCCCCACATTAGCGTTCCTACACTGGCTGCCAGGCAATTTAAGATTATGTTATTTGTTTTTAAGGCACTGCATGGGTTGGCACCTTCTCACCTCTATTAAGTTTGCACATTCCCTCAAGATCAGCGAGATCTGCTGGTTCTAGATGTCCCAAGGTCTAGATTTAAGCACCGAGGAGATCGGGCCTTTTCAGTTGCTGATCTGAAACTGTGGAACAAACTGCCCCTCAGGACCTCTCTAACATTAAACGCTTTCAAAACCCGTTTGAAACCCCATTTTTATTCTCTGGCTTTTAAACAAGAATGAATTGCGAGTACTTTTATCTGTGTTGTTTGTACTCAGGCTTTCTCACATTATGTCTCCTTTCTTAAACTCTGCCATTTTGTCCTATGTTTTAAGATTTTTGATTATTTTAGATGTACAGCACTTTGGTCAACAGCAGTTGTTTTTAAATGCTCTAGTACTTGAGAGTCACCAGATCTCAATCCAACAGAGCACCTTTGGAATGTGGTAGAACGGAAGATTCACATCATGGATGTGCAGCTAAAAAATCTGTGGCAACTGTGCGATGCTATCATGTCAATATGAGACAAAATCTCAGGAACGTTTCCAGCACCTTGTGCCATGAATAATTAAGACAATTCTGAAAGAAAAAGGGGGCCAAAGCAATACTAGAAAAGCATATCTGTGAGTGGCTGGTGAGCGTATATTTGGGTATGCTCATGCATATTTTTATAGCTCCTACCTCATCGGTGTATTCTTGGGGAAGAGGTGCACCTGCAGATACCTAAAACCATAAAAAAAAAAAAAAAAAAGTAATTACACACTTCAGCATCATATCTCATTCAGCAATGCACTATTTGAGCTTCCATATAAGCTTTGTCTTTGGACATGCTCACATGGGTGATTCTTGATTTAAGTTTTTATACATTTCCCAAAAAAATTTAAAGGAACACTTTGAAAACACATCAGATCTCGATGGGAAAAAAATAATGCTGGATAACTATACTGATATGGACATATGGGTAATGTGTCTGGTCCTTGGTTCCTCCTGATGGATTAAAATGTGTTCCTTTAATTTTTTGGCGCAGTATATTTTCATTGAAAAGTCTATAAACATAGTTATGAATTTGGAGGATTCATTTCAGCAAACAGGATCCAAGCTAATGAATTCCAACCCTTAGCAGATTTCTGTAATTGTTTTAACTGTATTAATGTGCACAAGTACTTTTATATAACAGCCACAAGTTACAAAATCAAAATGGAACATTAGCTGAGTGAACAGAAATACTGTTTATGTTCGCAAAATTATTGTTTATATTGTGCATGCGATCGCTCACTGCCAGCAGAGATGTGGCAGGTTAGTTTGCAAATTGAAAAAAAATAATAAACTGTAGTTTTGACAGATTTGATTGAATCAAACAAAAAGAGTTTCTGTTGGTCGAAATGTGCAGAGTAGGAATGCCTGATGAGATAGCCAGTTCATTTCAATTGAGTTACGGCTCTTTAACAGCATAACAGTGGCTTTCATGACCATTAAAAGTGTATTACTGTTGGTGTTTGCGACAGTATCACATGCTGCTCTAGGTTGTCAGACACATTTAAGTAAGTGGTTCTTTAACTCGAGCATGCCAGAGAAGAATTTATGGGTAGAAGTCCCTACAATGCATTATAGTATTTCACACTAATGCAGCAGAGAGAAAAATAATCTGCTGAATTTGAAGTTGTAACTGTTATCAATATTGTGCTGTTGTAACCGTGCTGTGGTAACTTACATTTGGGCCGCCGCCGTGCATCTTTAGTGCTCGAACAGTTGCAACCAGAACCACCGCATCGGGCCTCAAACCTGAAGCTCGACATTTGATATTGAAGAATTTCTCCATCCCGATGTCTGCTCCAAAACCTGCCTCAGTCACTGCGAGAAACCAGACACAAAGCATATTAACATGTCTACCAGTGAATTATTGAATTACATATTAAATTTATGGTCAGCATATAAAGAACGTGAGCAGACTGCAGTTCAGCCATGTTAGAAGCTGGACCAGCAGCACTGGACACAGGAATTAAAGTATCAGCTTGCTTGAAATAACTCATCTTCCATCTACAAGCCATGTTTGACCCAATTTGACCTCAGAGCAACACATGTGAGCTCGATTAGGTGCCTTGAAAAGACATGGGAACAGTTTCTGAACAGTAGTACAGAATAATGGGTATAATGGTGGGGTTCTCCAAAAGACAGAGGGCCTCTGATATGGACAGTCTTACACACGGGCCTCTTGAACAGGCTCCAAACAAAGCAAATAGTCCACCTGAAATGGCAGCCTTGTTAAGATAAGGTTTCCTGTTACTTCTTGTGTGTGGGATGGCGTTCGTGCGCACAGAGCCACACGTGCTGGTTGGGCAAAAGTAGACTTTTAGAATCAAACTCGGGTTTATTTCACATCAAAACTGTTTACTGTTTACTGCAAGCTTCCCAGTCTGTTTCCTTGTGATTGCTGAAGCTTTTTGTTTGTACTTGGCAATGATGAATCAATATCATTGCCAAATGAATGTTAATTTCTGTAGGCTAGACTGAATAACATACTGAAAGCAGAAATGATTGACTACATTTTTACTTACTTTAAATATTATTGGGCAGTCTAGCCTTTATTTAAGGGGACAGTGCAGCGAGTGTACAGGAAGGTAGGGAGAAAGTGAGGGGAAATGAGAGGGTCTGGAGTGGCCTGCAGTCATCAGCTCAACCAGGTGAGCTTAAATGCTTTGTATTTGTTCCAAGACAAAATGCTATGAGAAACCTAGTAATAAAATTAAATCTAAAAGCCAAACAGAATCAATGCACCGTAACGTGCATGGAGTCCACTTTGTGTGTGAAGCTTCATGAACTCTTTGTGACCATGAGAAGAGCGATTAAACCTTCAAATACAGCATGACTTTCTGTCAGTCAAATTAATAATGTTTGTTTTGATTTTCTCCCACAGGTCCTGATAATGTAGAGGACGTTGTCAATGTGACAGCATGTTGACAAGTCATGGTCCATTAGTAACAGCTGGGCCTTAGTTAGTGTAAAATGTTAAAATTTAATAAAATAAAAAAAAAAAAAGGACCCAGTCTAGAGCAGGTGATCCCAAGACATATTTCTCAAAGTAATTCAAATTTAGCATTAATGACACATTAGATTGGAGTAAACTTAAGGAATAAAACCAACATTCAGTGATTAGAGCAAGCAGAAATTCTAATTAGGCCTGAAAGTGATTTTCACAACTTTCAGACTGATCAAAATCACAAAACAGACGATGTCCGATCAGGGGGAAAAAAGGCACATTTTCATAGAAAGCATAATCATTAAATAACACTGAAATCCACAAGGAATATAGTCCCATGAGAACCAGATATTATTAAGGCATAAAGACTAAGGGATGGTTTGTTTTAACAGCCAGGGTTTATTATCCATAATACAGTTTTATTATTCTAATACGGATCTATTAGCTTTTGTAGTTGCTGAACCAACTGGGTGGCCAGGTCAGGACATTACTGACTAAAAACAACCACAGGATTTAAGTGCCAAAAAAGGGGATTGTTGTGAGAAAAAAACTCTCCAAAATGACCAAATGTTACACACTGGTTAAGTCAAACCTCTCACTAGAAATAATATATCATATAGACTGAAAGACACAAATATTTTAAAAGCTTGAGGACCGTTTTTGACAGAAAATCAATCGGTAGTTTGCTGCAAGCTTGCACTTTTCTTGCCTTCAAAGGACATGAATGACACATAGCAATAATAGGAGCAAGTCTGTTAGTCTCTACCCATTTTTTTTGGGTAGTTTTAATATATTTGAAAACAAAATTATATATATAAAAACAAACAACAACAACAACAACCACCTCGCTTTCCCTCTGCTCGACTTGACCAAACGATCCTGCATAACTGCTTGTTTCCAACGGTCTAACATCTACGCTTTTCAATGCTGCATTTGTGCGCATGCAGCTAACTGCTAACCTGATTAACAGTTAATTTGATTGAAAGGATAAAATAAATAAAAATGTGACTCCAAAACACGCAAAATGTTTGCGTCATTTTAATCAATTTTACATCTTGTACAAGTCTTTTGCGCGTGAGACTTTGCGCACAGACTTCAGCTCTACAGAGTCGGGCTTTGACGAGTTCCAGTTATGAGCGTAGACGCTAATGATGGAGCGATGCGTGGCAAATTAAAAAAGGGAAGGAGCGAAGGAAGACTTCTCTCCACTTGGAGGGAAGCTTCACTGCAAATCAAATCTGAGTGATCACCTTCATTCTATGATAAATCACTTCTACCCTAATGAAATTAGTCTCTTCCAAGATGACAAAGCCCCACTGTGCACGGCAAGAGGAGTCACTGAATGAGTCTGATGAATGTGAAAATCAAATGAATCATATGCTATGACCTTCAAGACCTCTTTCCACCAGCATGATCAACATACTAAATCATATATTCATTTATTCAGTTTTTTTTTTGTAATTAAATTTAAAAAACAGTCATATATTTCATATTCATTACATGTAAAGTGTGATACATTAAGCCTTTTTTTTTTTGTTTTAACTTTGATGATTGGAGCTTACAGTCCATGACAACAAAATAATGAATCCCTGCTACATTTCATTAGCTAAACTGTGATTGAGCCAAGAAATGCTACAAGCACTCATGGAAATGCCTTTGGAAAGAAAAGAGTACTGGAGCTTGGTGGTACTTATATCTGACACTTGATGAAATACATCTCTCTGCGGCTTTACAGAGAAAGCAAGTGTTTGCAAGAAGAAATGCGTCACTCTGCTATGATTCTGTAATACCAGTGATAAAAAGATTTATTTCATGAGACACTTGTGTAAATTTACTTCAAGGAGGGACAGAGGGAGGAGAGAAAGAAGATGTAAATACACGAGGAATGAAATGAAATTAAAATGATGGGGAGAAGAAGAAAAAAGTAATTTTTCTAATAAGACTTAACAGTTTCTTGGAATATGAACAACATCATTTAGGAGAAATTGTGACTTGGGGGTCTTGGCCGCATCGTCTGCATATTAAAAGATCTATCTGCTGAAAGAGGAAAAAAATAAAGCCCGTGGGACGAGTGCAAGAATATAACTTGACTTTTTTTGGGCACATATCGCTGAGTGCAATGTTTCTCATTAGCACCACACTAGAGCTTTGGCTCCGAATACTTAACCAGTTTGCCAACAAAAATCAGATTCTTAGGAACAGCATTTGTGGATTTCAATAAACTTCATGATCTCTCACAAAGTGAGCACAAGAGTACTCACACAATACAGCACACCAAAGCATATTCAGCTGTGAAAGAAAGAAAACAGAAAAGACAGTTTCCCTCTACGGCATTACACCAAGCAGGAGAGTGACCCGAGAGGATGTCCTAAGGAAACACTTGCAAGCTTCCTGTTCTGTGTGACAACCCTGAACTGTCCAGAGAGCGAGAAGGAAGGAAGAGGTCGATGTTGTGAGCAGGGTCAGAGAGAGGGAGGGAGAGAGGGATGGTGAAACTACATGTCAAAGAATTGGGATCAGCACAGCTGCCAATAAAAACACAAACATAAATGCAGCAGAGGAGGCTACAAAGAAATCAATGTGCTGTTAGTTTTCCACAATAAGATACTTCAAGTAAGGCTACAGTGTCTGAGTATTGTTGAAAGAGATTACTATGTCTGAACTGTCAGAACATATGCCACTCATTATTTGCCTGAAGTGTGTTCAGATACCTTTAATTTTGTCTGATGAGAAAAGCAAAAGCAGTCAATCCTATAACATTCTTAACTTAAATATTTGCGCAATCATAAAAATGTGTGGTTTATTTCTCATCCATCCTCATTTACCCATCCAAAAAGTTGGGGTACAGTCTGGACAGGTGGCCAGTCTATTTGCAGGGTTGACACAGAGAGACAGACAATCATTCATGCTCACATTCGCAAGTCCTGCCAATTTAGAATCACCAATTAACATGCATGGATTTGGAAGCTGGAGAACCTGGAGAGAACCCATGGAGGCACAGGGAATACTTGCAAACACCACACAAAAAGACCCCAACCGACCAGTGGAGTCAAACCCAGAACCTCCTTGGTGCAGGGTGCTACTGCACCACAGTGCTGCCAATCACTCATTCAAAGAACTATTTATTCTACCAATTATTTCAGTAATAATCCTGCAATCATGGTATAATACTATGTGAGGCCTTTATTTCCTCTGCATTTGCAGCTTCATTCCACTTTTATGATGGACTTTTTCCATATCCTGATTCTGACTTGCTTAACTGAAGAAGAATTAAGGACTGAGTGGGCTAAAATTCTATAATAAAACTAAGCTTTCTTTTAAATTCAATTCAGTACATCATTAAAACATAATTCCCAATAACTGTGTTTGCCTATATTTGCTATAAAACAAATTGTGACTCCAATGTGACTGCAGACCTTTAAAATGCTGAAGCCCGCTGTAATTACTTAAAGCCCCTCTTTAAAAGCTAGAACCATTTTTGTATTCATGTTGCTGAGCGCGACCTTTCAAATCTTACAATAATGGTATCTCGGGGTTATCTGCGTTCAGGACTCCAGACGGATAATGTTACAGGAGTCATACACATCTGGCATGTGTTAATTCATCTCCCAGCAGCCCTCCCCCACAAAAGCAGCATTTCTCCATTTTAAGTCCAGATTCCAAAGTGACTTGAAAAACACCACAATAATATTAAGAATGATGAAGCGGGATGAGTGAGCATTTATTGCCGCATCCCCCCTCCCCCAGAGTTCACAAAGAGCTCATGTACTTCCTCTGGCGCATGAATGCAACTTTCACCCACAAAACAGGGTCCCAGTAATTAAAGAAACTTGGGTGTGCTTACTGTACATGAGTGCCAGACATAGTTTCTTCAGTCTAATTGTTGTTTAAAACAACTTCAGTCTAATTTTTGTACTTTTGGTCGTTAGTCCTATTTTCCAGCAACACTGGTGAGAACAAAGAAATTGCAATGAAAAAAGAACAAGGAGAAAAAGACGAGCAGTCTTCTACAAACGTGCTTAAATTTGCCATTCTATATTTCTCATTGCCAAAAATATTAGAGCATGGAAACCAACAAGGGTTGTCTCCTCTGTTGCTGTAAATTTAAATGGGGGTTTAATAGTAATGCAATTTCCTGTAAGAGCAGGGGAATTTTAACTTTAATACAGTGAGCATATATTACTTTTAGCCATGTTTAGTGTGCCAGGATGATGTAGTAAATACATCACCCTGGTGCTGTAACACAATGAGGGAACACTTGTGAAATGTGTGGCTCGCTGATTCTTTTTAATAATTTTGGAACTTCAAGGTGAAAAGGAATAAGGTATAAATATCACACCATTTTTTTTTTTTCTGTTTTCATCTTTGACCTACCGTACTATGTTGTTTACACGGTTTTCCAAGACATGGGGAATTATCAGCATCAATCTGCAACATCTGAAAACTGGCTTCCTCTCCTGTTGGGCTTCACTGCATGAAATTATACAAAAAGCTGACTTGCTGTACCAGATTACATCTGCAGAACTGTTTATTTTTTTAATTTTTTGTGTGTTTTTACTGTTGCTATTAGTTTGTTGGGGGGGGCTACACGCATCCCAGCTGCCACAGAGGAAGGAGGCCGAGTTCCTGGCATACCTGAGAGTCAGGTAGCAAATATATGGGGGGGGGCAAGACAGACAGATGGAAAACAAGTGGGCTGGAGAGAGGTGGCGATATAAAACACATACAAGCCTCCCGGCTTTTGCGGGGCTGCTCTGTGCTGTGAAATTTGACTCTGACCTCACATTTGCCCAACTCACAGATGACAGCTTGGATAAACGCCGGGTTTGTCCAAGTAGTCAACCTTTCTCTCTTATACCTGTTGCAGCTTTTGTGCTGAAAATATGCATCGCATAAACACAAACATGAAAATATTCTTTGGGGAGATCTGCATGTACACTGAAAACCACAGACACACACATGCATTCCAGACATATTTCTGCGGCCAAAGTAAATGAAGACAGGGAGAGAGCGGCAGGACAGATAGACAGATAAAAATGGAAATGCTGCAGTATGCTTTGACGTTGAGGGGATTAGTGTGGTTTACTCTAAAGCATTCCAAGGGCTCTTAAGATTATCAACTTGCTTCCTTCCTCTGCACTGATTTTTTTTTTAACACAATCTTTCAACTAGCTTCTTAGAAAGTTACAGAGGAGCAGCACCAGAGCAGAATACTAGTCCACCAGAGGCGAACACAACAGAGCCAGAACCAGAACTCATAATAAATTCATGGTAAAGCCTTCAGCAGCAGGGGACCAAGCTGAAGTCAATGGCTGGAATAAATTATAGGTTATAAATTTGTTAGTTCTGCTAACGAAGCTTAAGCCCTCAGTTCAAAACACATCTGGGACTCCTAGATCCAACAGCTAAGATCTTGTTGTCTGTCATCCCCGAAGGTTTTGTGTGTGTGTGTGTGTGTGTGTGTGTGTGAGATCTGTATGCACAGGCTGCATGCTCTTACCCACAAAGCCGTCCTGTCCAACCAACTTCAAAGCCAGCTTGTCCGCCAGCACCGAGGAGTTGCCATGGGCGATGTTGGCAAAGGGCCCAGCATGGACAAACACTGGCGTACCCTACAACAATTAGAGGGGCGCATAAACATATTAGAGGAGTTGAGAAAACTTTACAACCCACAGCAACCAAGTTTAAATACTAACTAACAACTTCTTTAATAGAAAATTCAACATGTTTAACCTGGCTTCTAGGATGAATAATGACATGCTGATGCAGTGTTTGTCTAAGCAGTGGGCAGAAGTTAAGAGGTACTTGACTGGCTTGCCAACCTGAATGTGAGCCAGGCTTGCTTTGCCTGTTGATTTGGACCACTCTGGAAAGGCTGGAAACACATGCAAACTAAAGGAGTACTTCAAGCTGGCAGTACAACTGTGCAGAGTTCATATTTACACAGTGATTAGACTTACAAAAATATGAACAAAACACAGAATTAGTGAGAAATGCAACAAGAATCACTCTCAGGTCATTCCAACTCAAATCAGCTCGACCATCTCCAATTTTTATGGTACAAAACTTGAACATATATAGTGACTGCTGTAAAACATTTTTCAAAGTGCTAGGTGAGATTGGCTCACGAGGTACTGAGTTCACAAGATTTTCAGAAAACTTGACCTCTCACCTTCAGCTTGAGGGAAAGGTTGCTGACATTCGAACTCGTCCGAGATTGTTATGTGTGAATTTGAACATTCTAGGTCACATCGCTGTCGAGTTACGGCCAACATTAAAGTTTTCACGGAACAGACGCCATCGACGCCAAGACTATGATAACGGCTCAAATTTTCTTTGCAAACAGCAGAGCTAAAAATGAAGCTGAACCACAAAAATACCAGTAAACAGTCAAATTGGAATAAAACTAATTTATGGACTTTGTAGAGAGCAGTCTAATTATACTGCAGAAAAATTATTTTGTTAAATATGTGTATATTTTTCATCTGCACCTATTTGATTCTAAACTAAGATTAGCTGATGGCATTTAAATAATTAGTAAAGATTTTGATGATCAATTCATCTTTAACATTCACAGACAGGTGTACTAGGTGTAAACTGAATATTGGCTTTTCTTGAAGTGTAAAGAATTGTTATGGTCATGTTTTCAAGACTTCATGGACCAAATCATTTACTAAATAAAAGACAGGGAATAAATAATGACTTTTTATTTTGCTGCATCCCAGTTAAAAGACCCTCAAATTTACTACTGCTGCACAGACTCACCGCTGTTGTACTCAACAAGCAGCAGATGTTTCCTCTCTGAATAATTCAGACTGGTTTTGCAGAGTGCAGCCTGCTCACAAGAAAGGCATGAAAGAATACGGCTGCCAAGGAAAGAGCCACTCATCAAGATCAAAATCCTTCTGCTGCACTCATGACAGACTCTTAAAAAAGGCAATTACTTAGAAAGAAAACTGGGGAAGCCAGTTGACCTATTGTTACACTGAATATGAATTCCTTGAGAGGAAAAGGGAAGGATGGGAAGGCCTAGTCTGATTTTCAAGTCTTTTGTTTGCATACCTCTCCCTCGCCCAGCATAAACAGCCTCCCCTCGAAGAAGTAAATCATTTCTTTAACAAGGTCATGTTAGAAGCTGTCATTAGCAAACTAGCATCATTTACTGAATGAAAGAAAAAGAGAGTATACATAGTCAAGAATGAAAAGTACTGGAAAAGAATACAAAACAGACCTCCGTTCTAACACGCACATTGCAAAATGATGAGAAATACCCTTTTAGGACCATTACCTAGCCAAAAACACATCCTTTTCTGTGTTTCAGTGGAAGGTTCATGGACGTCAAACATTACGTGGATTTCCATCTGTGTTTGCAAACTCTGAACTTTAACTTGACCCAGTTCAAAATTTTCACTCTTTCCACATGTGTCCATGAGGAAGCAACAAGGGAATGAAAGTGGAAATATATGAAAATCCAGTGTGTCACCTTTCCATCAAACATGAGGATTATGAACATTAGGAAGGGAGATGAAAAAAAACAGGAAAATGGAGATTACGTTAATATTTCCGGGTCTTGTGCATCTCTTGGATGGTTTAATATGTCAGCTGCAGAGCAGGGCTAAACTGACAAAATATCTAGTCTATTCTGACACAGCACAAGGACTCAAACTGGACAGCATGTACACACAACCCTTGCTCTCTATACTATGGGACTACTTCCTCCACCCCAGGAAAGATGCATTCTGTGGAACTCCACGTAGACAGGATGTTTGAAAAATTCACAACAACTGAGGTCTGCTTAATAGACACGTACACAGGGAGTGAGTTTGAAAACTATCGCCTTTCTTCTTGAACTATGTCTGATTCAAACCCTGTGCCATCTGAAACAATACAGAAATGCAAGCTGCAATGCAAGCACGCCACTTTTCATATGCCAGCTCTATTCTCACGAGTGCATCTGGATTCACTGCCGTCACAAGTGAAAGGGGCAGAAAGGGCAAAGGTGGTCAAGCTGGATGGAAAATTCTCACGGAGCTCTGAGGCCCAGTTGGTCCCGATACCAGTTCCCTGACCAGAATCGCAGGAAACCCGCACAGGAAATGGTTTCACACAACAGGACCGCAATGTTTCCTCCCAAAAACAAAAAGTAACCAAATCTCTGCTGCATACAACACCCCACCCCCTCTGCACCCTTGAAAACACAGAATCCGGGACAGTCGATGTTTATTTTCTCCACCCAGCAGCCACATAATCAGGCTTTCTGTTCAAAACCAACAAGGAACAAACAAACGAGAAAGAGACATCATGTCAAAATGAGAAACAAAAAAGTCGTCATCACAGGCATGACTGTTAACATTGTGTTCATTGTAAACTGTAATTACTGAAACCAATCCAGCAGAAAAATACACTCAACTTGTGCAACAAACCTTTGGCCTTAGACTGTGTGTCTCAGTCTCTGCACAAGAAAACTGAATGAAGTGTGATCAAAAATTAAGCCTTTGGGCTTGGAGACGATGGCCCTCATTCACAAATACGTACATGGAAATGTTCTTACCCTGGGCAAAATCACCACTACATTTATGACGTGCGCACTGGCCAATTTTGTTGTTAATGCTGTATGTTTGTTAGTAAATCAGACTCATTCTAAATCAGTAGGCTCATGCTTGCGGCCTGCAAGCCACATACAGCCACAATACCATTTCTCTGTATAAAGAAACATGAAGTGGAGAGAGCAGTGAGGATGTTGTAAGAGCTAAAGGGAAAAAAGAAGGAGAAAGTCGGACTGGAGAAACTTAAATAAAAGCATCCAAGGAGGAAGCAAAAAAGGGGCAGTTTTCAATGGGAGTGATGACCATGAAAAATAAATAAAAAGTGACACCTGGGCTGAAATAATGAGGGTGCTGAATGTTGTTTCCCCTCAGATGGTCACTGTGGCTTGAGTACAAAAAAAAGGAAGTTTGGAATCAATATGATACAAAAAAAGACTAACAGAGAGCTGCCGCTGAAGTTATCAGAACCAGACTTCCCAGACTTGTCCTTAACTATGATGATGATTCTGTAAGTTTTCTGTAGGGTCTAGTGCATGAATCATTGATGATTTTGTTAACTGGTGCGGCTAAGACCAAAGAAATGTTGGTTGATTTTTAGAAGAGGTTCCTTCTCCCCCATCCCTGCACCACAGCCATTACAGATGAGTCAGTGGCTGTAGTGCAGCAATATAAATATTTGGGCACTGTTCTTGGTTGCTGGTTTAGTAGTCTTAATCTTAAAAAACAGGAGCACAGTAGACAAAATTGTCAAGGTATGCTGAAAGAGTGCCATCCTTAATAACCTTTGTATCTGTATGAAGTGAGGATCCTTTCAAGGGCAAAAACCAGCAACATTAAAGATTTACTCTTTTCTACTCTGTAGTATTTTAGCCAAACCAACACTCCTTCAACTGCATAATGTAAACTTGGGACACCAAAACATGCATCATGTTCTTCATTTGGAGTTTTTCCAATTTTAAAAATGCCCCAGCATCCCATAAATCATTTGACTAATAATTGTAGCTGCAAGGAGTATCTGAGTGTATTTGGGTGTAGTGTCACAAATATATGGGTGTGTTTATGCTTTCTGTTCACGTGGAAGAAATGCCAATGCCCTTGCGGGATCACATGTCTAATTCATCTTAAGGTAAAGTCTCAAATGAAAGCCAGATGTTGTGAGAGCCAGAGTTATGTTATCGTCATCACAACGAAATTAAAGTGTTTCCTTAGCACAGCTGCATGAAACTGGATCGGGTGGATCCCCTGCCTGAGAGCTTCACCTGTCCACTGAGCCAAACTGCTATTAAGATAAAGAGCCCTGAGAGGAAAAAGCCAATCCATCATCCTTTCTTTAAGGATCTCAGTGGAACACTTTCTCCAGCAGCAGCAGAGCAAACCCATTTATTCCACCAAGATATTCATCAGAAGCTGTTCAGCAGAGTAGGACAATGACTATTTAAAAGGGGCTGTGCACAGGTCTCACCTCAAGGGTCTGCATCAACGTGGGCTTGATAGCATCTTTCATTAACACCGCCAGAGCTCCACTCACACCCTGACAGAGGGGAAGACAGAAAAATAAGGGCGCTGGCTGGAAAACACAGCAGGTTATCAAGATTGACACAAAAGTTTGAGCTCTCTAATACAAACAACTGATAATGTGAAATATAGTCAAACAATTGTCCACTTTAGATGATAAATGGATTGTAGTGACATTATCACTATTATTATAGTTTCCGTCCTGCATGCTGCAACACTGCAATTAAATCTTGCTTTGCACAAAATGCTGTGACTGACACACACACACACACACACACACACACACACACACACACACACACACACACACACACACACACACACACACACACACACACACACACACACAGCATATTTCCACTGGGCAGGCATTGATGTGTGGTTATGTTTTTACATCCTGGCTAATCAGAAAAGCTAATGTGATTTTATGGGGGTTCCTCCTCTACAGCTCTGAAATAGCACAATTGTGTGGAAATCCAGGGCCTCTGGAATCTACAATGGGACAGTAAAACTCTGCTTAACATCTTAATCACAGGTTACTGTCAAAAAAAAAAAAAAAAGTTCTGTAGGGGTCTAGAAAATTCAGTACACTGCAATCCTAAAGAGCATGAGCATATAAGAAAAGCACAGGTAAATAAAAAGTGAGAAAATAAACTTCAGTCAGGCTGCTGCCTGGACTTTGACCGGACAACTGGAACACTGTGATTCTTTTCTTTTTCAGTCATTCTGTTATAGATTCACTGCTAGCTGTCAGGCAGATGTCCTCACATTTGTCTCTAGAATACTTTGGTATACAGAGAAGTTCATGGTCAACTCAATAACTGTAAAATGTCCAAGCCCAAATCATTAATCCTCCATCGCTGTGCTTGACAGTTGGTATGAGGTGTTAGTGCTGATATGCTGTGTTTGGGTTTGTCCAAACATTCCTCTGTACATTATGGCAGAACATCTCCGCTTTGGTCTCACTGGTCCAAAGGACATTGTTCCAGAAGTCTTGTGGTTTGCTCAGATTTGCTCAGAACTTTGCAAACCTAAGCTGTACATCCGTGAGAGTAGAGGCTTTCTACTAGCAATCCTTCCTGAAAAAAGCCATACCTGATCAGTCTAACTGTGCTGTCACAATCATTAATATTTAACATGGTAACTGAGGCCTGTAGAGTCTGAGATGTAGCTCTTGTGTTTTTTGCAGTTTCTCTGAGCATTGCACAGGCTGACCTTGGAGACATCCACTAATGACAAGATTGTGGCAGGTCTGAATGCTCTAGACCTGCAAACTGAGCAGAGGCGGCTAAACTTGTTGATGATCAATTCATCAGATGCGATTGATTAGCAGTTTCTGGCTGCTACTTAACCTCTTAATTCCTCTGGAAGCAGTATGGGTGTACTTAGTCTTTCATAGTACTGTACAGAATCCTGTGAAGACTTTTTTCCAGGTGATTTTTCAGATGTTTTCTTCACTTCTGTCAGTTTGTCTTTGTCTCTTTAGTACCAGTTTTTCTCAAACATTTCTCAAACTGGGATTCAATGGGACTGTATTTAATTTAAACAAATCTAAGACAGTTGGATGAAGGATTTAACCTTCATGCTTCTATAACTCTGCTCTACAGTGTTGAGAACTTTTTTCAGAACAACAAACCATAAGTTGAAATTCCACATATTTTTGTTCTAAAATTCTGAGATGTTTGATAAGCTAACTGAGATAGATAGGAATAGGACTTCCACACATACGAATGAATAGACAACGCAGAAATACATACTAGGTCCTCTGCCGTGATAGGCTGTCCAGAACGGCTGGTCCCCACCACCATGCGCGCCAGTCTGTTTTTCATATCCCCAAGGCTGTCTGCCAGGGCCAGGATGGCCATGATCTCACTGGCCACTGCAATGTCAAACCCAGTCTGGAGTGTGAGGAAAGAAACATCACTCGGAACTTAAACCACAAAGGAAACAAACTGCAGTTTTGTTTTTTATTTTGTTTTTTTGTACAGTGGCCAGTGAAGTTACCTATAATATAATTTAATGCATGTGCTGCTTGGAGCAAGAATACAAAAATAATAAGTTTAAGCTTTAAGAATCTAATTTATCCACCTCAGACTCAAGAATAAAAGTTTTAAGTGAATAAAATATTTTGCACAGCACTGCAGCAATCACAGCGTGGGAAGAAAACTGGCAACGTTCCTCAGACAGCAGTCACCGGGTTCATCACATGAGCAAGAGAATACAAGTTCTATGAACATGGCCTAGTTTCAGAGTGATATTTGATTAAGAAAAAAAAAAAGAAGTTATAAACACATTTAACTTGTCTTGATATGAGTGTCTGTCCTGATTTACATTTAGTAAAAAATAAGAGCTGGAGAGAACAAGAAAACACGAGTAAGTAAACTAAGGTTACACACAAGCAGGAATATGGAAAAGTGAAGAATTCCCCATTCCACGGCACAAAAAAAAAGAAAAAAAGAAAAGTAAAGCATAAAACTCACATTAATCCCTCAAGGAACATAAGAATTCTATTCCCACTCCCACTGATAATACCCTGAGGGGCTATAGTATAACAAGCACTGGAGGAAGGTGGAGGGCAGAGGAGTGGAAGGGAAACAGAATGGATTTACCAATGGTGGTAAATATAAGCATATGCTGAACTAGCTTAGAGGCTATTCTAGGTGTATATGTGTGTGTGTGTAAGTGAATGTGGATGGATGGGTGGGTCATTTTTCTCATTCTCTAAACATTTGCTTTCACTTAGGCCTGCTAGCTTCCCACTGACGTGAAGTGTTTATTTAGAGAATTTCCTTTAGCTGCCATTACTACAGATGTATGGGGGAAATACATCTGGGCTGTATCATGAACACAGAGCATGTGCAGAGGGAAGCGCAGCAGTGTGGACATGCCTGAGAAAGTTTTCAGTCATGGTTTTGCTATATTAAAAAGCAGAAAAATATCTGATATATCCGAGGCCACTCTAATGGTAATATTAACTGCCACTGACATTCCTCATTATAAAGAAAGTAAATGTGAACATTTAAAGGAACAAGCTACACAAAACCAAGCTGCTGGGTGAAAAGAATCATGATTTTGAAGGCTCCGTACCTCTCTCATCTGTCCTTTTTCAGAGCTTGCCTGTCCGACTGTGATCTTCCTCAAAAAACGGTCGTTTGTATCAACAACTGAAAAACAAAGACGAAAAAAGTTACTTTCTAGCAAAACGTGATACAATCTATAACTCTGACCATGAAGCATAACATAACATTACACAATGAACTTTTTAACATGATAAATTTGCATTACGTAAAACAATGTGCCACACCAAAGCATTATTCACTTGTCTTTTACATTTCTGGTGAATTTCATGTTAGATTAGATAAAACACACTTTTCTTTCTTTCTTTTTTTTTTTTTTTTTCAAAAACAAGGTCTACATGATTCTAAAAAAAACCAAAAAAAAACCAAACTGTGATTAATTGATCTGATACCTGACCAACATGGAAAATGTATGTTTTTACAGCCTTAACTAACGTGCTTTTCTTATAATGGACTTGCTAATGAAGGTTTCCTCACTCAGCACTTGAAACTACTTTCTGATAAAGTGATTAGAAACTTGCTACACTGTTTGTACAATCAGCCAGGAAACCATGTTAGGAAACATTATTCCTGTGTTGGTTTTGTCTAATCAAATAGAAAGGGGGGGAAAAAATATGGTTTGTCTCGTGAGCGCAGTCTAGGTGGTGAACCGATTTTTAATTTCCAGGGTTTGTTTATGATAAATGACCCCTGGAGCCGACAAGGTAAATACCACGTCGGTCAGAGCAGCACCCGGCTGGTCGTCTTGCCGACAACTTTAAACTAACATGGCTACCACTGCAGTAGCTAATTCCAAAGCTCCCATACCCACATTTCCAATCTTCTGACTTATGACCTGACACTTTACATTCATTTAATATGAAGACATTTTAGCATTCATCATATCAGAAAGGAAATTACCTTCTATTTCAAGACTGCATGTGACATTCCTCAGAAATGGCCCAATAAGAAACTTACATTACAGAGCATGGGATGTTTGTCAGGCATTTTTTGATAATTAGATTTGTGTGATAGTCATCATATTGTTTTTGACCAAGAGTAAATCTAGTGCATAAAATCAGACTGGTGCTTTGCAGCAAGCCTTTGAAATATAAAGCATCTAAAGACATCTCTGCAGTAGTGTTGATCACATTTGGCCAGGTCACGCTGGCGTGCTTTTCACTGCCGCTGCAATAAAACCACTTGACTGTATGAGCAGGTTGTTGTAGATCGGTGTTGGGTGTAGTAACGTGTTACTGTAATTACATTTTTGATGCTAACATGACAACTCTTTGCAAGGATCTGCACACACAGCAAGCTAACACAACTGTAAAGCCATTTTCACGCAGGCACTTCAGCTTCTATGTTTTCTAGACATTAATTGGTGGAGTCATATGTGAGAATGCAAACACCCAACTCAGTCAGAACAAGAAATTAAAAGTTTTCATTAAAGTCTTTAATTCATCAGACTGCGCTCGTGAGACAAAAAGTGCAGGTAATGCACGCACAACTCTACTCTGGCACTTCCCTCGCCTAAACCTCTTGCCTAAGGAGTATTTCTCCTGCTGTGTGCTACATGTGAGTCGTGCTTGATTCTCCCGGCACTGTCCAGAGTTCATGTGTGAAAGGTCAGGCAGGCTGGGTGTACAGTTACAACAAGAGAAAAGGCACAAGGAGAGAATTTGTATATAAAGATACCTCTCTGCCAGGTGATTTTTGAGGGTTCAAGATCAAGACGAACAAAAGCGTTGATTTCTTGAGGTGTGAGAGATGTAGGATCTGTTTTCCTGATGCCAAGACGCTGGAAATGGAGACAGAATAAAGACAGTAAAATCCTCTGGTAAGTGTTCGAGAAGAGTGATGCTTGGTGTAAACTCTTAGCTTTGGATCCACATATCTGCCTTTTAATCCCAGTTGTGATTGATGCTGTTTAGATTTTATTTTACATAAAAGAAGCCTGCCATGTCCATAATAAATGGATGCACAGTATCATCCATTCTTGGAACACAAATCCAGACTAAATGACTGGGAAATGATCAATTCACTGTCAGGTTCAGAAGGTTCAGTGGGAGTTCTTTGCTTCAAAAAAAAAAAAAAAAAAAAAAAAAAAGAGAGAAGGGAAAAAAGAAAACCACAAGTCTTTATCTCTCACTCCAGCCATTAATACACATTTTATAGTCCTTTTTACTTCTCATCCTGAGACTTTCATACAAAAAGGACATGCAAACATGAGTTGACTTATCTTCAAACATTTCCCTCCCAGCTCAGGAACATCTGCCATATATATATTTTCTCTGTTAGAACTAAATATTAGGCATTCTTCATCAGCAAGACAGCATTACTCTTTCCTCTATAAACAGGAGTTTTATCTGGCATAAACAGATATTTGGTGATGAGCCCATGATGAAGTGTAGGAGTGAAAATTTAAGCTGGATCCATAAAGGTGCCCCAGTAAACCAAAACTGTTTTCATGAGCACTCCACACACAATCTTGAGTCAGTTCATGTGTGCTTGTGGAACTGCAGTGTTCAGACTTGCCTGTAGCCTGGAGATCTGGATGGGTGAGAATTTTCTGACTCCATTCACAGAAGGAACCAATCTATTGAAAAGGGCCTTGGTGGTAAAAGGGGAAAAAAAAAAGTTATTATTCAAAGTAAATTTAACTGATTCCTACAGGAGGGAAAGACCTATGTTTAACTGACATTTAGATAACAAGACAGCATTAAGTACAGACAGGGAGGATGACTCTCTGAAGTTACATGTGGTGCATCAAAAGCAGGACTACAGAACTAAATCAAATGCTTAAAAGTTACCACAGAATAATTTACAGTCACTGATTATGATAAATCTACAGCAAACCACACACATGACTGAGTGCAAAACACATCCATAATGTCATTATATTCCACGTGCATTTTATTTCAAACTAATTGCTGCTATATGCTGCCTCCACACAGTCACCTTGTCTGACTGCGTCGCCTCGTGCAGCATCCTGGCATCAATGGCTGCTGCCATCAGGTTATTGGCAGCTGTGATGGCATGAATGTCACCGGTCAAATGGAGGTTGAACTGCATAGAAATTTTGAAGAAAAAAAAGAAAAAACAAGAAATGAAAGGATTACAGACGAGACATCAACATGCTACTGCAGAATTGTACACTGTAAGATTGAATGAGTGGCCCCTATGGACACAAAACCTCTAAAAATGGGGGGTTAATGGGCTGCACTCAGCATTTGATGGCAGATGATGAATGTGGGTTCAAGCAAAGTAATATTCCCATGGCTTGGATTTTGTTCCTTGAGTCTTTAAAAATATTATCACACATTTTCTCACAGTTTGACACGAGCCCTTTGATCTTAAGACAAACATCTAACTTTTCGTGCATTTAAAAGAAAGAAGTTCACAAGAAACAGGGTAAATTGAGAGAATAAGGGAAGGAGGCAGCCTTATTGTAAGCCTACAAGTCTGGGGCTCCCCCCCCTCCTTCTCTGTGTCTTTATGGGCATTGCCTGTAGTCACAGCTCCGGGGTCATGAATGTGTGCTTATGTGTCTTTTTGTAAAAACTATTGTGAGTCTTTGCATGCCTTAGGTCTTTGAAGCCTGTGCTTATCCTGCCAGGGAGCACTCTCAGCTTGTCTGTGTGTCTTACCTCCTCCATAGGGATGACCTGGGCATACCCACCTCCCGCAGCTCCCCCTAGGCACAGGAGGAGAGGGAACATGGTGAGAAGCAGACAACAGGACAAGGACATACAAAGGAACAGTGTTGAGTGTTGGACTTTAAATGAACTACTCCACTCGATAACAAAATGTAGAGCTGACCTCACACGGACATTCAGTGACAAATGAGAAAACACTTGTTTTTGGACAAAATAATTTGGGGAACGATTAGCTGTAAAATAAAATAAAAAGCATCCAGATGAAGGAATGGCAGGGGGCACCCAGCGATGACAGCATACTCTTCAGAGTGGATACAGTGGGGAAATCATTTGTAAGTTTGCTCATTTCCAAAGAAATTAATAGTATTTCCTTTTTTTTATGGTGGTTTCCCTTTTAATGGAGAGTGACAGAATATCAACCAAATATCTGAAAAAAAAACACATTACATTAAAATTTATAAATGGATTTGCATGTTACTGAGTGAAATAAGTATTTGATACCTAAGCAAAATATGACTTAATACTTGGTGGAAAAACCCTTGTTGGTAACCACAGTGGTAAAATGTTTCTTGTAGTTGGTCACCAGGTTTGCACATGTCACAGGAGGGATTTTGGCCCACTCCTCTTTACAGAAACTTTCTAAATTCATTAGATGACTTGGCTGGTGATTGGCAGCTCGAAGCTTCAGCTGTCTCCACAGATTTTCTATAGAACTGCAGACTGGCCGGGCCACTGCATGACCTTAATGTGCTTCTTCTTTAGCCACTCCTTTGCTGCCTTGGTGGTATGTTTTAGGTCACTGTCATGCTGCGTGGACAGGTGTATTTATACGCATAATTAGTTGAGATCAGGAGTATCTGTAATTGATTGATTTATTGATTGTAATCAGCACACAGCCAATCTATGGGAACCAGATCTCTGGCTGGGTTGTAAGGCATCAAATACTTATGTCACTCAATAACATGCAAACCCATCTAGAACTTTTATGCAATGTGTTTTTCTAGATTTTTGGTTGACATTCTGTGTCTCTCCATTAAACTGAAACTACCATAAAAATTTGAGCAAACTTACAAATTCAGCAGAGGATCAAATAATTTTTCCTCCCACTGAAAGCCTAGTAGTTAGAATAAAGACCCAAGTATTCATTGCTGACCTTTAACTCCAAAAGTGGGTCCCTGGGAAGGCTGACGCAGACAGGCAAAGGAGTTGAGCTTAAGGTGGGCAGACAATGCCTGGACTAAGCCGACAGTCACTGTGCTTTTACCTTCGCCCAGTGGGGTGGGAGTTATACTGAACAAGGGGAGAAAATAAGAGATTTTCAAATATCAGATTTTTATTTTGTGCATTACATGACTTTATACTTAACTGCTGAGTCCCTCAGAGGTCTATACTAGGACCTATCCTTTTTCTTTAGTTAAATACATTATCATGTGGCCACATTATACAGAGAAATAACACTGCTATGTTGATGATACATAGCTCTATCTCCCAGTAAAATCCACAGGCTCAAAGCTCTCCAATCTTACACACTATCTAACCAATATTAAAAAATGGATTTGTGCTATTTTTTTTAATTAAACTCAGATAAAACATAACAGAAAATGTTTTAATTTTGGATTCTTCAAAGTAGGCGCCTCCCGCTTAGATGACAGCTTTGAGAAAGCTGTAATCAAATCAAAAGGTGCATACTTTGAAGAATCTAAAATCTAAGTTTGGTTGGTTTAACACTTTTAGGTTTACTACATGATTTCTTGCATGTTCCTTCATAGTCTGCTTGACTTCAGTATTCATTTACAATGTAAACTTTTGACTGGTACTGTATATGAGGAAGGGCCTCTGGCATAAAAAATATCTGGCAAATCAAACATACAAAGCAGCTGCTGTGGCTTTCACTGTATTATATTAAGTATATTCAATTTTATTTATATAGCACCAAATCACAACAACAGTCACTTCAAGGCATTTTATATTGTAAGATAAAGACGCTACAATAATACAGAGAAAACCCCCAACAATCAGATGATCCCCCCCCCCCCCATAAGCAAGTACTTTGTGACAGTGGGAAGGAAAAACTCCCTTCTAGCAGGAAGAAACTCACAGCAGAACCAGGCTCAGGGAGGGCCAGCCATCTTCCCCAACCGCTTGGTGGTGAGGGGAGGATCTATGTGCATGGCTGTCATTATCATTCTCATTATCTTAAGTAGATGATAAACTATGTCCAATCCACTAAGTTTCCCTTCAAACTAATTCCACAAAGAAACAGGAGTAGAATGATTGCTTGCATTACTTCCCTTGCTTTTACTTATTTTCTTCCCATTTGATAAACTGAAGGTACTGGAAGGACTAAGAGAAGATTTGGCCAATCAGTAACTCACCCAGCAACCAGAATATATTTTCCATTAGGCTGTGATTGGAGGCGGTCCAACACAGAGAGTCGAACCTTAGCTTTGCTCCTCCCGTAGGCTTCAAGCTCTTCTGGCAGCAAACCAATCTCTTCAGCCAACTGATCTATTGGTTTTGGCGTCTGAGCTCTGGATATCTGTAAATCACTGACAGAACAAATATATGCTATGTGGATAATGCCTCTACACACTACATCTTATTCAAATAGCTTTCAGGTGAGGTCTACAAGGATCCTGGTAAGATAAATGAGGTTAAATTCTAGTCTTCACCACATAGTGGTCTATACCTTGGTACAGGAGTTAAGGGCTGAAGTTTGAGGGTTCGTAAATCCCAGGGTCGGTATTCCTGACCCTGGAGCCACCGACTGCAACTTTGGACCACATTCTAATGGACAAAAAAAAAAGGAGGATAGAGAAAGATGAAGAATGAGTAAGGAGGAATATCACAAACAAAAGAGAAGAGACATATAGGAAGTATGTACCTGTGTTCTGTAAGCTGCTATGAGGTATTCTAATCCAGACTTTGAAGACAAACCAAAGGTGTTTTCATCTAAAACAAATAGCAATAGGATTAATGCATATGACGTGCACAAATATGCACATGGAAGCAAACCAGTGCATCTTAAACTGCAATTTTATTCAATTTTTAAACAATAACTTTAACAAGTTTCTCTGCAGTGCAGAGGTTTAAAAGCATTTCATGTTCACTATAGAACAAGTCCATGGAGATACAATATATAATGCAATACCTTTCTCCAGACTTGGCTCACAGCGAATGATAGCAGCCCCTGGTCTAACCCAGGTGGGTGGAATATACATATTTCCAGCACCCTGCACGATCACAGCATCAGCCTGCATCACCTGGTAGTGGTGGTGGTGGTGGTGGTGGTGGTGGAGGGGGGGGGGGGGGGGGGGGGGGGGGGGGGGTTGAAGAGTTTGAAGAGTTTTGTGCATTTTGTAGGATGACAACACAAACAACATTCATAACCTGAAAAATCTTCTCCAGAAAAATGTCTCTGAACATTTTCCACTTAGCAAAACTGCTCCAGTGACTTGTTGTAAAAAGAAAACACTGACCCCATGTGGTCAGCAACTAACATTGCATGTAAGGAGCGCCACAAAAAACAGCACAACTTCAAGAAGTACAGGAGAATAACAGCTTTAACATTATAAATCTCTAAAGTGCTCAAATATATTCCTACACTAAGTGAGTATGTATAATTTTGACCCAGTGGAATACAGAAAATCCAAAATAAATTAAAACTTGGGCACCCAATTCTTGCTTTTTTAAAGTTATTGAAGATTATACTGTACAATTCCAGCCTGGAAAACAGTTCAATTCAGATTACTGTATAGTGTGAGTACACCCTATCACACCTGTCCCTGCAGGTTCTTGGAGCCCCAGTGACTCTTCAGAGTGACCATTCCATTTCTTTCAATCAGGCACTGCATGGCCAGCTGAAGGGGTCCTTCTCCTCCAACCAGCACCACACTTTTTCCTTCCAAAGAAACATCTGTAGAAATGTTTAAATCTTCATCAGTAAGTGGAAATGCCTTGAGCAGCTGAGTTTGTCAATGGACTCCCATTTCATTTATGTCTTTGGTCAAAATTATATAAAAGGATAATGTAAAAAAACTAACAATCTTAAGTTGTGCATGCTCATAGAGCATGGTTCATCATCTCTATTAAAATGCCTGGAAATCTTTACTAGTGATAACAGCAGTATTGAGAATATCTAAACCTGGAGTATGACTTCTTCCCAGTGCATCTTAAGCCATATCTCACATATGTCCCCAATTCAGAAAATTGCAGGAAATTAATAATCAAAAATTGGCAAATATTTTCCAAAGTCACACTTGTCTTGATAAAAACCATGAAAATGGTATCATTTCCTGTTTGGTGCAGTAAAGTAGCAGATCTCAGGAGGTAACGGTAAGAAATACTGATTACATTTTTTTTTAATTATTATTTTTAAAAAAATGGTACGATTAGTAGATATAGTTGTTTTAGTCACAATTTGTCCAGCCTCTCTGTCATGTGATTTTAATGTCATTTTTATCAGTGTATCTAATTTAATCGCCAGTGTTTACAGATCGTCCAGTCAGAGCACAGTTAGGACCAGTTAATGCAAAAACATTTCAAACACGTTTGCTGCAGTTACATTTTTTTTTTTATTCTAACTGAAGATTTTGGGTCAAGTCTTTACACGGACTGTAATTTAATACAGTCTATTAGTTACATACACCAATGTACACGCACTTAATCAGAACAGTGTAACTCGCTGCATTTGTCTTTCTCAGTGGCTAAAAATATGCACCTAGTCTATTTCTGGCACAAGCAGCACAAAGCAGTCAGACACATAGATGGTTCTAGAGCTTCTTGTTAGCTTTCAAAATAAGAGACTCAGTGCAGACTAAACACCCCGCTTCTGAAATGCGTCCTGTGTGCTCTGACGCTGTGATAAGAATTGAACAAAACTATACTGAAAGACTGATTTCCTTCAGAACTCACCGTGGTTCTCCAGGATATCCAAAACCGCGCTGGCTACAGGAGGTACAAAACCTTTGCTCAGGTCTCCTCGTATCAGACGGCCCATATTCATATCCGATATACTAAAACAGGACAAAAAATAAATAACATTTTTTATTTAGCGAAAGCCAGCCAGTTTTTACAGGCCATAACAGATTCATTTGTAAAGTGCTATGGATAACAGTACACATATTAAACTCACACATCACACAATCACATGTGATAAATGTTAATGATACAGCTCAGTACTGGCTAGTGACATATAAGAATATATAGTTTTCTTTATTAGTTACAGTTAGGGTATAAAAACATTCACACATACTTTTAACATGCAACAAAAATAAAATAGGTCTCAATCAATCAAAATCCCCACATATACTTTTTTCTGGATAATTTCTCCTTAACTGAACCAGGTCTTATCAATTTGCCATGATTAAGAAGGGTCCCTTGCTAATTTTCTCATCACGTGTCTACACACACTGAACACAAATGTCTTAATTCTGTGCAGCCCTTTCTGATTTGGGTCAATAGGACACGCACCATGAGTTAATTCATTTATATTAAACTGGAACAAAGAAGCACAGCTGAAGCCATCTACCTGCCTGGTGGCTCAAACAGCATGTCTACTGCAGCATTTGGATCTATTTTAAAAGTAAACAACCTTACATACATGTATACATTGATAGAAATAATAAAAATTAAAGGTCTCACAGTGCATTTCATAATAGGCTGTTTATGACTAAATATGTCTGCCCCTGCAGGTTTTTACCTTTCTATGTCCTTCTCGGGTTTTAGGGTGTTGAGGACCCGACTGGTGATAGAGGCCGGTGGGAGGTGAAGGTAGACACCATGCACTCTGGGGTCATCATTCAGCTTCAGCAACTCCTCTACAATCTGCATGCATACATAAATGAAAAAAAAAACAAAGAAACAATGACACATATATGAAATCTTGCCAAAAAACAAAAAAAAAAAGGCAGATGCAATCATTGTGAAAAGATACCAAACACAATCGGATACCGCTCGTGCATGTGGTGAGTGTACAAAAAAGTCAAGGGCATTTGCTTGAACACAGGAAAAGCGAGAGAAACAGCACATGCACCTTCATGTAAAAGGTCAGTGCTGATTGAGCAAGGGAAAGCGGCAGTGGAAATCCCTGAGGATGTAAAAAACAGGAAGACAGGAGAAAGGGGGACAAGCTAACGTGTAAAAGTAGATCAGTAGAGAAGCTGAGTTCTCCTAAGGCCAGACACGGCAACATAGATGATCCACTGTCAGCTCAAATGTCTGAGCTATTCCCATGAATTCCTTGTGTCTGTGTGGATCAAGTGGCAAACTCCAGCTGAATGAAGAGAGTCAAGAGGGTTCCCCTAAGTCTCAGTTACATAATGCTCGAAAAATCCATTAGGTGGCATAAAAACTGATTAGGAAATAAAGCTCAAACTGGGGTAAAATACTTGCCCATAGCTCTGAAGACCTTAACACACAGCCTCTATAATCACATGCTGCACAAACACGAGAACAGTAATCATGTAGTGACTTGTTTAACATTGAGGGGGGGAGGAAGAGTTCTCAATTAAAAAACAAACAAACTTGTGAGTCACATCAACTTACGTCATCTTCACTGCACTCCTTCGCCAGACAAACCTGAGTGACGTTCAAGCCGATCTGCGGACGAGGAGAGAGCAGATATTTTGTAGCCGCTAGAAGAGAACAAAATGGCCACGCTTAAGGAGAGAAATCATATAAAGGAAAAGCAGTGGTGTGGATTACCTTTCCTGCCATTTTCTTATTTATCTCCAGCATGCCGTCATCTTCACCTGCCTTTGACATAAAATAAGCACACTGATAAACAACACGCAGAGCCCTGATAATAGAGGAAATCTATAAAAAAAAACCTTCAGTAAAACAGATACCCTCAAGGTCAAGGGCAAATTAAAGCGAAGCAAGAGACTTCTAGCATGGCGCCCCTCACTTGGATGAAGCAAATATGTAGACTACTTTTTCTCTAGGTATTAACAACATTTGAAGACCGCTTGCCACAAAATCAAACCTTGTGTTTTCGCTCGGTCTTTTGTTCTGTGAGGGGATTCTACACAGTACTTGTGTTTATCCTTACAGTACCTGTAGAATGGCTAACAAGGGTTGGATTGCTGGGTTTCTTCTCTGCAGAGTCACAATTGCCTCCCTGGTGCTCTGAACCACTTTCCTACAAGACAAAACAACCTCATTAGAAATATCCATCAACCTATTAATGGGTACACACGCAGGATAAAAGACCCACATCAGGAAAGTGGATAACACCCTTTATACTGTAAGGCAAAGTTCACTGGTTTCACCGTATTTGAATTACTGTGCAATCTACTTCCTGTTAATATTCTAAAACTATTTTTTTTTAAACAGACAGGGGATACAGTTCTAGAAATTTAAAGCATTCTGGTGTCCACACACTAAAAACCTTTTGCATCTCTGTATGTGGAGTGAAGCTGTGGAACGAACATGACCCAGTTTAAAAGGTGGTACAAAAACATGGTTTTTGCAAGGTACAGGGAGAAAGAAGGGCTTTAAATAAGTGTTCTCACACACTGTGTGCGTGTATATGTGTATGTATATGTACATACACTGATCAAGCATAACATTATGACCACCTTCCGCCCAGATACCACAGCACACCTTCAGGGGTCTAGTGGAGTCCATGCCTCGATGGATCAGGGCTGTTCTGGCAGCAAAAAAGGGGACTGACACAATATTAGGGAGGCGGACATAATGTTATGCTTGATCAGTGTATATGTGTGTATACAATACACTAAAATATCTCCTGGCATGTTTCTGGTACTAAAAACCAAATATATACAGAAGAATATATAAAGAAGGATTTATGATAGGATTAAATAAGTTTATACTTCTTCCTACAACTTTTTTGTACATTTACTGATTATTATTTTTTGGTTTTGTTTTTTTGTATTACTTTAACATGTTCAAAATACAGTCTATCTATCTATCTTGTTCATATATACCTTAACATATACAGTAACAGTCAAAAGTTTGGACACACCTTCTCATTCAATATATTTTTTTTTTTCCTAAATTGTAAATTAATACTGAAGTCATCCAGATAGCCTTACATAGCCTGGAGGTGTGTTTGGGGTCATTGTCCTGTTGAAAAACAAATGACGGTCCCACTAAGTGCAGACCAGATGGGATGGCATGTTGCTGCAAAATGCTGTGGTAGCCATGCTGGTTAAGTGTGCCTTGGATTTTGAAAATTGCCAACAGTGTCACCAGCAAAGCACCCTCATACCATCACACTTCCTCCTCCATACTTCACGGTGGGAACTACACTTGTAGAAACCATCTGCTCACCTAGAACCAAAAACTCATCAGACCAAAGGACCGATTTCCACTCGTCTAATGTCCATTCCTTGTGTTCCTTGGCCCAAGCCATTCTCTTCCTCTTGTTGTTCTTCCTTGGAAGAGGTTTCTTTGAATCGATTTGACCATAAAGTCCAGATTCACGCAGTCTTGTCAGAGCACTTGATGTTGAGATGTGTGTGCTTCTTAAACTCTCTAAAGCATTTAGGTGGGCTCTTATCTGGAGTCTGTTAACTTGCATTTTCTGAGGCTGGTAACTCTGATGAACTTAACCTGTGCAACAGAGGTAACTCTTGGTCTTCCTTTCCTGGGGTGGTCCTGATGAGAGCCAGATTCATCATAACGTTTGATGGTCTTTGTGACTGCAATTCAGGATACTTTCGTTTCTCGTTTCGTTTCGTTTACTTTCGACTGTCGTTTTTCTTTACTTAGTCCAGTAGTTCTTGCCATATTATGAACATTACTCAAATAGGGCAAAATACACTTTTTTTTTTTCACTAAATAATTCCATATGTATTTCTTCACAGTTTGGATGACTTTAATATTAATCTACAATAAAGACACTATAAATACTGAAAAAACACTGAATTAGAAGGTGTGTCCAAACTGTTTACTGGCACTGTGCTTTATAGACACACTACGATATATAAAGTTCAAAATGTAAAACATTAACTCCATCAAGCTCGCTTCTAAATACATCCACACGATTCTTTAATACGTGAATAAACCACTTTATGCAAGTCACATTACAATCAATACAAATCGCATTGATCTACATACATTTACGTTAGCATCAGTCATGCACCCGTGTGTGTTTTTACTCAGTTCCGCATGAATTCAGGAACATGTTAAGTATCGCATGTTTAGCAACAGCAGAAAGGGGTTGCATCAGCTGGCTGGTCACTCTATAATACCGGGGACACGTGCAGAGCTGGCTACCAGCCAGGGGCCAAAGAGCCGGTGAGACCGGAAATACAGACTACCGTTGATCACCTCAGTAAACGACACTCCGACGAACTGACCATTCGGCGATAGTGCACCACATTCAGAGATTTAAGCTACACGGCTGTTGTTGTGATTATTGTTTTACCTCACATGGTTGCCGTACTCAGACTCATCCTCCCTTTGAGACTGTATCTCAAAGTTGGCGGTTAACTTCGGGTTGGTGCCGGTGCTGGAGGTAGCGCTTGCCGCCCGGAGGATCACTCCACCATTGGTAAGACCTACCGGTAGGCATCCTCGCAACAAACCGGTGAATCTGCTTCCAGGACGGACTGGATGTCCCCGGAGACTGCCGCAAGCGCTGCGAATTAGAGCCAACTTCATTGTCTTTTTAAAAAATATAAATAATAAACTAAAATAAGCGCGACTAAAAA
The DNA here is from genome assembly GCF_007364275.1 of Archocentrus centrarchus. Lineage (NCBI taxonomy): Eukaryota > Metazoa > Chordata > Actinopteri > Cichliformes > Cichlidae > Archocentrus > Archocentrus centrarchus. The sequence continues at coordinate 14,451,785 of NC_044369.1, forward strand.
GTGTTTCTTTTGTTTTCGTCTCTGGCGGCGGTGGTTAGCCGGCTTCCTTGGAAGGAACAAAAAAAAAGTTGAGGTTTCAACAGGGTGATGATGGAGGTACGCTGCGTTCACGGGCAATCGGAAAGCTGAAAAGCTAGCGGTCGGTGCGCTTGAACACTACCCGCTCCCGCCCTCCCCCAAATGAGCAAATCCCAATCAAATAAAGGTCTTTTATGACAACACAATGCGTATACGAGGAAAATGTGGATGCTTTGTTGTCAGTGTGTATATGCCTATGCAATATGTAATTGTGTAATAATTTGTGTGTAAAACACGTGGAATCGCGGGTTTTTCCTTACTCCAAGGTCACCGGTATAGTTCGACTGCTTGAGTAAGGCAATAAATGGCAATTTATTTATTTATTGCTTTGCAGGTTTAGATGCTCTAGTTAAGCCATCATTTCAAAGTCCCCAGAAGTTTTGTTTTGAAAATCCGGGGAACACTTCAAAGCAGCAACCTAATGAGAAGGGGGTTGAGACCACGCGCATTTACGTGGTAAAAACGCTGAAAAAAATAGGTCAGTGGGTTTAAAACCCATCTCAGATAGTGGGCTAACATATCCATCTATCCCAGTGTAATAATGTAAGCATGGCTAATAATACTATATGTGTCTCAGGTTCATTAAGAATCACTATGGATCTCACTCAAACATACCTATTCACAGGAGGCCAATCACTATTAAAAATCATCTTTCAGTTTAGTCTAGCCCAACTTCACATGTCATGTCATGTCATCCTCCTGTCTTTATATTCGGATTCTCTATGAGCAAGCATTTAGCAACATACTCTTAAACCAGAGCAGCCACACTTAAATTAACAGCATGTGACAGCATGCAGAGAGGATGGGCTGGTGGCCTAAGTTCAACTGTTCAGTTTAGCCACATGAGTTTTTCCCCATGATTGAAGCATAAACCCAGACGTTATTTTGAAGGTACCAATCATGCAAATTAGCTGTATATCAGAAATATGGCAAATAAGGAATTTCGCACAAGATTAAGAAGATAAGAAATCCCTTTATTAGTCCTTAGATGGGGAAATTCAGTATAGCAGCTGCAAAGGTATAGTACAGAGCACAAACAATAACTAAGATACAATTGGAATAAAAATAGAAAGAATGATTACAAAAAAAAATCTGTATACACAATATGTACAGTATAAACAATATGTATATAATGACAGAATATGTTATATGACAGATTATGTTACAAAATGGATTATATTACACCCATTTATTGCACTAAATAAATACCTAACCTACTTAAAATGAAGTATATTTCACAGTACTAGTAATAATAGTGGTAAACATAGTGGGCTAATTCTATTTCAGGGAGCAGTGCTGGTTAAAAATTCTGACTGATGCAGGGAGAAAAGACCTGAGATAGCGCTCCCTCAGACATTTTGAGTGCAGCAGCCTTTCACTGATGGAGCTCTTCAAAGCTGTCCCAGTGTCTTGCATGGGGTGGGAATCATTTGACAACATGGAAGACAGCCTTGCTATCATCCTCCTCTCAGTCACCACCTCCACAGTGTCCAGGGAGCAGCCCAGGACAGAGCTGGGCTTCTTGATGACCCTATTGAGTCTCTTCCTGTCAGCAACAGTAGTACTGCTACCCCAGCAGGCCACACTGTAAAAAAGGGTTGATGCCACCACAGAGTCATAAAATGTTTTCAGAAGTGCCCCCCTGCACCCCACAAGTTTCTTTGGCACCAATCTGAGAATCATATGCATCTACAGGGGTTGGACAATGAAACTGAAACACCTGTCATTTTAGTGTGGGAGGTTTCATGGCTAAATTGAACCAGCCTGGTGGCCAATCTTCATTAATTGCACATTGCACCAGTAAGAGCAGAGTGTGAAGGTTCAATTAGCAGGGTAAGAGCACAGTTTTGCTCAAAATATTGCAATGCACACAACATTATGGGTGACATACCAGAGTTCAAAAGAGGACAAATTGTTGGTGCACGTCTTGCTGGCACATCTGTGACCAAGACAGCAAGTCTTTGTGATGTATCAAGAGCCACGGTATCCAGGGTAATGTCAGCATACCACCAAGAAGGACGAACCACATCCAACAGGATTAACTGTGGACGCAAGACGAAGCTGTCTGAAAGGGATGTTCGGGTGCCAACCCAGATTGTATCCAAAACACATAAAACCACGGCTGCCCAAATCGTGGCAGAATTAAATGTGCACCTCAACTCTCCTGTTTCCACCAAAACTGTCCGTCAGGAGCTCCACAGGGTCAATATACACGGCTGGGCTGCTATAGCCAAACCTTTGGTCACTCGTGACAATGCCAAACGTCGGTTTCAATGGTGCAAGGAGCGCAAATCTTGGGCTGTGGACAATGTGAAACATGTATTGTTCTCTGATGAGTCCACCTTTACTGTTTTCCCCACATCCAGGAGAGTTACGGTGTGGAGAAGCCCCAAAGAAGCGTACCACCCAGACTGTTGCATGCCCAGAGTGAAGCATGGGGGTGGATCAGTGATGGTTTGGGCTGCCATATCATGGCATTCCCTTGGCCCAATACTTGTGCTAGATGGGCGCGTCACTGCCAAGGACTACCGAACCATTCTGGAGGACCATGTGCATCCAATGGTTCAAACATTGTATCCTGAAGGTGGTGCTGTGTATCAGGATGACAATGCACCAAATACACACAGCAAGACTGGTGAAAGATTGGTTTGATGAACATGAAAGTGAAGTTGAACATCTCCCATGGCCTGCACAGTCACCAGATCTAAATATTATTGAGCCACTTTGGGGTGTTTTGGAGGAGCGAGTCAGGAAACATTTTCCTCCACCAGCATCACGTCATGACCTGGCCACTATACTAATAAATTATTGTTATCTAAAACCAGGTGTTTCAGTTTCATTGTCCAACCCCTGTATATGAAAAGAAAACAAACTTTTACCCTTGTGCTAAATAAATAGTTCAAAAGATGCAGATAAATATACTGTAGATTAAGAAACAAGTGAACATATGTTCTACAGCAGGAATACGGTCATCCATTTCTAAAGCTCTTATACATTCCTTCCTACATCAACTATCCAGATAAAGAAACACAGTTTGGCTCTGTGCTATCAACAAACAACTAAGCTGTCCTTTTGGCCCATGTTGGAGCCAAACCATGCAGCACTAAACAGAGGACAGATCATTGTGCCCCAGAAGCCTCCAGCAGGCTTCACCTCCTCAAAACTGTGAAACTTTCACCAAATAATACAGGAGTTGACTCCCAAAAAAACCCATTGCACACAGGTCTCCTGGTTTTACCACTAGACAGACAGTTGGGCTGTATTAATGAAAGGGTGCATAAATATTTAACTAAACTGCTAAGGGTCATAACGAACTGTGTGTGTTATAATCAGGAGCATGTAGCCTAGAGAGAATAAAGCCACTGAAAACCAAACTTGTGTGTGCCAGCTGTCTCTCTCTTCCTACACAAACACAAGTGTGTATTTGCAGAAGTCATTTGGGTGTGGCTGACAAACTCTTGATGTCAGTTCATAACTGTCAGGTGTCCTATCACAGCTTTAAGAGCCCACATTTTGCAGGTAAATGGTCAAAGAGTGAGTGGATTTGTAGAAATCCCCTTAAAAAACACACACACACACACACACACACACACACACACACACACACACACACACACACACACACACACACACACACACACACACACACACACACCTGTCCTGCTAAATTTTAGCCTTGAAAGATGCATAAGTGAAGGTTAGCGCTCTGTTGGTTCATACAAAGCTGTTCACACCTTGTCCTGCCTACACCAGTGATTCCCAAAGTGTGGGCTGCCCTCCCCTGGTGGCTGTGCAGGTACTGCAGGTGAGTCTCGACATAATTTTACTTCCAACAATTAAAATAAATAAATACATAAAAAGAAACAAATAAATTCATGTAATATTATCAATCAAAAGTATTCAAAAGTAGTAAGTGTATTTTAAATTACGCGTTTTCTTAATTTCTTTTACACACGTCTGATCCAGAACAATTTTATTTCTCTTGATAGTTTGGGAATTGCAATTGATGGGATACCTCACGTGCCAGGAGAAAAGCTGTTGATAGAGACTCAGCAAATGAATCACCAGGAGAACAACCCTGATTTCAAGTGTGGGACCAGAAATCATGTTAGTCTGGTGTGTTGATCGGACATGAGTTTCTGTTTACAAACTGAACGCTCCTGAGGTGCAGGTCACTGCAAAACCAAACCAATCGGTCCTCATTCCTAAAGTCACGTGACTGCGTTTCCCCGCAGTGTCGCAATTCCACAGACTGACAAAATCCACGACAGAATTTGAGTTTTTATTCCAGAGACTACAGCACTGCTAACACGTGGAACTCTTTTTTTTTTTTTTGCGCTCACAGTCCAGACTTCAGAGGATGGCTGAAGTTTGATCTGTAAACAATAAGAGCAAAGCAGGTGAGTCTCTTCCCTTTAATCTTGTCACTATGCACGAGGTTATTTCACTTTGCTGCATATGAAACTCGCTTGTATGAAATATAAGATTAGTTATCTCTTGAGTTAGCATTTCTTCTAAAACACTTTTTTTTTTTCCTTACAGATTTGATAATGTTTGAACCACGTGTTTAGCTTCTGATCCACTGAGATAACCACAGTGTGCCTTGGTGTAGTTTACTGTCATTTATCATGAATATATATATATATATATATATAGAGGTACTGCAGGTGCTTAAACTAAAAGCAGGGACAAAAGTATGAGATAGGAGGATGATGAAGGAGACTGGTGTAGTGACAATGCCTGAAAAATCAGTGTTCCTTTTTGTCACACTGAAAATGCTTTGGCTGTTTCTCCGAAATGTAACTCTATCTGATTTACAGAATCTGATGCTCACTTTTTTTAAAAGTCAGAATGAATCACTCTTTGGTGAAAAGCAACACTGCTGTCTACTCTTTGCTGAACTTGTTAGGCCAGTGATTACTGGTGGGTGGATTATAACTGAAGGAAGAAGGATTTTTTTTTTAATCATAATACTCTGAAAAGCAAACAAGAGGCTGAGAGAGTTTAAATTAAAATAAAAAAATATTTCTTCAGTGTGCCTGAGAAAGATATGCTCCATCTCACAGGTTAGCCTAGATTAATGGGTTTGTTTTACCAATGTGTGTTAGATGAACAATAATGAGAGAGAGAGAGAAAACCATCCTGATTTCTGTAACCTTCACTTGTTCCCCAGAGCAACCATGAGGGACAGACTGAGCCACCTGCAGGCGATGTCCAGTGGCCCCGTTGAGCCAGCGGAGTATGCGGAGTCCACGCGCTCTGAGTCACTCAGCAGTGTTGAGCTGGACAACAGCCCTGCTCTGTCAGAGATCTTTTCTCAGGCACAAGGCATCCACAAAGACATCCAGCTCATCCGCCTGGAGGTGAAGAGGCTTTGTGAGCAGAACTCCTGTATGTTTCATGGCACTTCCACAAGCAGTACTGAAAGGGACTCGATTGGAGCCGATATAAAGGCACGGGCTGAGAATGTGCTGGCACGCCTGCGTGACATGGATGGGACAGCGCACAAGTTAGAAGAAACACACGGTGCAAATTCTGCTGTGACACGTATCGCCAGAACCCAGTACGCTTGCCTCAGTAACGGCTTTCACAATGCAATGTTCGACTATAATGAGGCCGAGATGAGCCACCGGGAAAACTGTAAAGCCCAGATCCAGAGGCAAATGGAGATAGTGGGGCATGAGGTGACAGGAGAAGAGGTGGAGGAGATGATTGAGAAAGGTCAGTGGAACATCTTCAGTGACAATGTCGTGACTGAAGGTAGAACGGCCCGTTTAGCCCTGTCCCAGGTTGAGAAACGACACCAGGAGCTGCTAGACCTGGAGAGCCGTATCAAGAGCATCCATGAGATATTCCTGGACATTGCCCTGCTGGTAGAGGAGCAGGGCTCCATGCTGGACTCCATCCAGAACAATGTTCAGAAAACTGATGAAGGCATACAGGATGCCCTATTCAAAATTGGCAGGGCCAAACGCCATGACAGCAACAACCTATTTAAAAGAATATTTAAAAGGACATAAGTAGCTTAAGATGTTTTTTTTTGTTTTGTTTTTTTTAAGTTGGCTCAGTCCCAACATGAGAAGGAGTTAATAAAGCTACTTTTGGCCGCTCCCTTATTCACAAGGGGTCATCACAGCGGGTAGCTCCACATATTTAATTTGGCAGATCTTTATGCCAGATACCTTTCCTAATGCAACCCTAAAGGGGTTTGTGTCTAATAACATTTATTAAAAAACAAAACTCTGTGGCTTTCAGAAATGTTCAGGAAATTAATAAAATTGCTAGTAACATGATTGCTGCAAAGTGTAAGGCTGAATGATTCTTTAATTCTTTGTGGTTTTTCAGTTTTTCCACAGAAATGAACAGGAATATTACAGTTCTTTGGCTGCTTGTCAGAAATTTCCCATTCCCTCAAAGGGTACCAATAATGAAGCATTTAAACTGAGATTTCTTTTATATCGATTATGCAGGAAATATACTATAATGCACCATGTACGCTTTAACACATTTTTTTCCAGGCCTCTGAATTAATAAAGCATAACATAATGAAGGACTGTATATGTGTAGCTCCTGAATGTCTGGAACATAACCTGTTGATGGACACAAGTAATTATGTGTTCTAATCAGGGTACAGTGCAAAAAAAGCTGGTAAAACCACACAAGTCTGTTTTCTCCTGCGCAAACACAAGCCAGTCCTGTGACAGTCATGTGGGCGTGGCTGGGAAAATCTTTACGCGGGTTCAAATCAGCACAGGCTTGACTCACTCAGCTCAGAAACTGTCAGGGAGCCCGTTGTAGCTTTCAGAACACACATATAAATCCTGCAGTTTAAGGGTCAAAGACGCAATTCGTGATCATGTGTTGTCACAGCGTTTGCAGGCGTCCCGCTCACATACAAACAAACTAAAGAACCTAGAGGTTTCATACCAGCAGTTTTGCTTATATGTACAAAGGGAGAGACAGCAAGTTTAATTTAGCACGCACTCGGATGTTACACGCCCGCTGCTCACACCTTGGCTCACACAATTGACGCACCCGAGACGCACAGTCGCTGCAAACCAGACCGACCGGGCTTCATTCCTGAAGTCGCAGTTGCACGGCGAGGCCGCGCTTCGTCAGGCTGACAGAACCAGCGTAAAATTCCAGCTTTTGTTCCAAAGATAGCAGCATTACGCATGTGGGGCCCAATGTTGCGCTCACAGCCCTGAGCAGTCGACTTCAGAACAAGAGGATGGTGCTGAGGCACCGCAGCCACCTGACATCAACGTCCAAACTTTGATATCTGTGGACTTAAAAGCGAAACAGGTGAGGATCTCTCCTTTAATCTTGGCAACCTAAACGAGATCGTTTCACCTCGTTGCTCGTGAAAGACGAATTAAGATAAAATGAAAACATACCCGTTTATGTTGTGGCCTATCAGATAATATATATAAAAGTGATTTATTTGGAATGAAAGAGACTAACGTGACGTATGCATAGCCTAAGACTATTTCCATATATTTATGGGGAAAAGTACACATTTCTTCTAAAAATCTCCAGTTATTATTAGAAATGTTATAATACTTGAGCCACATATTTACCTTATGATGCCTTGTGCCTGCTTGTAGCCTGTTATCAGTATTCATGACACTAAAGGGTCATAGAAAAATCGAATTATTTCATAGTAAAAGACTGAGCATTGGGTGAAGTGTTGGAATGTCTAGAAAAAAATACATTGTAATGATCAGGAGCACATGCATGTATTATATGTATTTAATTTGCTAGATTTCAGCTTAATTACGAATTGTATGAGGGCTGTTTTGATCAGGGATACAGGTTATCAGTTATACTTAACTAGAAAGCCGTGACAATATCAGATAAGGAATTAAGGAATGGCGTGGCAATGCCACAAATACTTTAAATCATGTCACCAATGTCCATTTTTCACACCGGCAATGTTTTTGCTTAGACAGTTTCTCAGACTCAGGGATAACTCTTTCCGATGTACAGAATCTGATCAGTTTTTAAAGTCAAAAAGAATCCCTTGCTAAAGACAGATCATAAGTCGAAAGAACTAGTTTGGTAGGAAGCAACACCTTTTTCTATTCTTTGAAGAACCTGTTAGGCCAGTGATTGGTCCTGGGTGGACACCCAAAGGAAGAAGGAAAATATTTTTAACCAGGTGTATGGAGATGTGTTTAAATATGAAAACAAAAATGAGTCTCAGTTTACTCAGTGTTGCACAGCTCAGGTCAGCCCCTTTTAAAGAGTTTGCTTTACCACTGTTAGATGAGCAACAATCGGAGAGAGAAAATTGTCTTGACCTGTGTAACTTTCACTTGTTCTCCAGACCAGCCATGAGGGACAGACTAAGCCACATGCAGGAACTGTCCAGCGGCCCTATGGAGCCAATGGAGTATGCAGAGTCAACTGTCTCTGGGTCCTTCAGTAATGTTGACTTGGAGGATGAGTTGCCACATGAAGCAGTGGTGTTTGGTGACAACAGCCCTGCTCTGGGAGAAATCTTTTCCCAGGCACAAGGTATCCACAAAGACATCCAGCTCATCCGCCTGGAGGTTAAAAGGCTTCGTGAGCAGAACTCCCGCATGATGCACGGCACCACCACCATGAGCACCATTAAAAGGGACTCTAACGCTATTGGAGCTGATATAAAGGCGCGGGCTGAAGATGTGCTAGCACGTCTACATGAGATGGATGGCACAACCCACAAGCTAGAAGAAATGCATGGTGCAAATTCTGCTGTGACACGTATCGCCAGAACCCAGTACGCTTGCCTCAGTAACGGCTTTCGCGATGCAATGTTCGACTATAATGAGGCCGAGATGAGCCACCGGGAAAACTGTAAAGCCCAGATCCAGAGGCAAATGGAGATAGTGGGGCGTGAGGTGACGGGAGAAGAGGTGGAGGAGATGATTGAGAAAGGTCAGTGGAACATCTTCAATGACAACATTGTGACCGAAGGGAAAACGGCCCGCTCAGCCCTGTCCCAGGTTGAGAAACGTCACCAGGAGCTGCTAGACCTGGAGAGCCGTATCAAGAGCATCCATGAGATATTCCTGGACATTGCCCTGCTGGTAGAGGAGCAGGGCTCCATGCTGGACTCCATTCAGAACAATGTTCAGAAAACTGATGCAGTCATGCAAGATGTCCTATTCAAACTGGGCAAGGCAAAACGCCATGACGGCAACAACCCATTTAGAAAGATGTTTTGCAGCTGTTTTCCATGCGTCGACTAATGAGTGCAACCTGCACATGCAGGGGGCCGTCATGGCAAAGGCGATAAGAGTGAGCTGTTAGGATATTAAAGATTTTCAATACGTGTCATGAAATTGTTGTGATTTTCACAATATTTATCAACATGGCCTTTACATTTACTGACTAATATTTTCTCAGGAATCAAAAGGGATTTGAGGGAAAGGGTTCAAACTACTGAGTTTAAATGCAAAAATCATTTGGGTTAAATTCTGTAAAACTCTACTTATGTAATTCCTTGATTTGAATGTCTGTAATAAAGGTTTGAGACAGGTGTCTCAAATAGCCTGCCTCTAATAGCAATACAATCTACAAAGACCTAGGCATGATGCACACTTGAAACAAACGGTACATGAAGGTATTTTTCAGCTTGCTCAGTCTATACATGGGATGCATTTATTAAGAAGTGACCTTCAGATATTTTCATACAATTTCTGGAAGTTCTTCTGGAAGTACATTTTTGTGCTGGCACTTTGGCCTGATGCAACAAAATTCTATTGTAATAACCTCGATGAAATATTTGGTTTGTGGTTACACATCTTTGTGCTAGTATCATGGATGATGTAGTTGAAGGACTGCAAAGATTACCAGTAACTGAGCATTTTAACATGGATTTATTTTTATATAAATTCTGCAGGGATTACACTAGTGATGCACCATGCACGCTACCTTTTTATGACTTCTGTGTATTAAAATGTTTCTGTCTTTTGTGGTGTAAATATAAAATATAGTTTAAAAATAACATCTGGTTTTCCTATTTAAATTTATAATTCACATGAACGCTGACATGTCTAAGACATTCTTCCTCCAACACACAGACACACCACTAGCACTGCAGAAAATCTAGACTTCCAGATCAGTAACAGTTATTTGTCATGATGCATATAATGCCATTAACCACACTGTCTCACCTAGACATATGGCACCTGTGCAAAATAAAGCTGCTTATTCTCCATTTTCCTCTATTTTTCTCATGAAATTTTCATAAACCCTTGTACTGGGAATGCCACTTAACGGGAATGCCATCTTACTTAATCCATTTGTTAGATTCCTGAGGTGAAACAAAGCTTGAGGAAGTATCATGTATTGCAGTGGGAGGGCCCAAGCAAGTCACCTGTGAATGGGGGTGGCAATCACACACATGCTGAGCAGAAAGCAGACGGCCAACTTCCTTCAGTAGATTAACCACAGGTTTTTCTAGATACCAAATATGTCGAATGAGACAAGCTGAAAGAATTTACTTCCCTTTTCATAGCGTGGAGGCTATTTAAAGAAGGTAAGACAATTTGATTTGTGAGGTTAATGATGTGTGTTTTGGTTGGAAAAGTGTTGCCGCCTGGAGACAACTGGATAATTGATGGGACTGCTGGTCATTTAATTAGCACTCCACATTATAGGCAGCTTGGGAAACTATGATTTATTCAGAGCCAAGAAGACTGACTTAATTATTTTATTCTAAGCTGTGACAACTTTGGAAATTAATGTTATTCACTTTAATGGTGCAGAATGAGGAAATAGATTTTCTGTGTTTGAGAAACTTGATAAAACGATAATTGCCATTCAAGTGCCGCAATTTGCGCTGCAACCTCAATTAAATGGAAAAGTCTGCTTTCAAATAAGATTGTGCCTTCCTTGTTCCTGGTTTAAATGAAGACATTTCTGTTGATCACTTAGCTGCGACTGCTGACAGGAAAAAGGCTACTGCATATAAAACTGACCTTACATGCATTGTGTGCATCAGCAGCTTTTTTCAGCAGTGACATATTAACTTTTTAGATGGATCTTGCAGTTCCCCCATTGGTAAATTAACAACAATGCACAATAATTTTCAAGCATGCAACAGATTGCTCAGTGTTTAATTATATTTTTTCATTTCTCCTTTGTGTCTCATCACTTTGAAGAATGCACGTAATACTCATTTTGAATTATGGATTTTATTTATTTATTTGATGACAACTTAGATTTATTTGCACACTCTACTGGCTGTACTAAAGATGCCCATGTAACCAAAAGTTTCTTCTTACACTGGTCTCTCAGGCAGAATGCGGGACAAGTTGGAGAGACTGCAGACTATAATCGAGCAGCAGGAGGTGTATGAGCCAAACTTTTATGAAACCCAGTATGATGTTGACAAGGCAACTTTGACTCATCAAGCAGTAATATTTGAGAACTCCCCAGCTATTGAGGGCATCTTAAAGGAGGCTGAATCAATACGCAAAGACATCTCCCTGCTCCACTTAGAGGTGGCACGTATGTGCGCCCACAATGAACGCTTTGCAACCTCCGTGCGCCGCCTGACTCTTCTTAAAAAGGATTGTGACTCCATTGCCAGAGGGATCCAACAGCGGGGGGAGGCTCTGTATGCACGTCTGCAGGCCCTGGGTAAACAGAGCAAAGAGCTGGAGGAGAAAGAGGGTTCCAGCTGTGCTGTTAGCCGCATTGCCCGTGCTCAGTATGAGTCACTGACCCGTGCCTTCCACGATGCTATGACTGACTACAATAAGGCAGAGGAGGCTCAGAGGAATACGTGTCGGGTGAGGATCCAGAGGCAGGCCTCGATACTGGGAAAAGAAATCAGTGATGAGCAGCTGGATGTGCTGGTGGACAAAGGTGGTGAGGGCTGGGCAGAGCTGTCTCAGGGACTTCAGAATCAAGGTGCGCCCTCGTGCCGCATGGCCCTGTCTGAGATCAAAGGCAGACACAAGGAGCTGGTGGAACTGGAGGCCAGGATGAAGGAGGTCCACGAACTGTTCCTGCAAATGGCCATACTAGTAGAGGAGCAGGGATCCATGCTCAATAACATTGAGGCTCATGTGTACAGCACTGAGGAATATATTGAAAAATGCAACTTTCACGTGAAGACGGCCGTACAGTACAAGAAGAAAAATCCTTTTCTGCAGTGTTGCCCCTGTCTACCTTGCTGTAAAAACAACCAAATTTTTTAGGATTGTGTTTGATGTAAATTAGTAAAAATCTGAATAAACATTTAAACATGCATGTGGAAGAAATGGAACTAAACAAACAAAGTGCAATATGTCGATGATAGATGATTGCACTAAATGTATGGAAGACAGTTCTTCCCTGGAGAGTGGCATAATATATTTCTTTGAAAAGGAGTCTATAATTTGATTTTATTTTGAAATAAAGTTAATATCACAGAATTTATCCACGTATGTGTTTTGAGAGAAGTTCAAACAAGAGGATGTCCTAAGTTGAGGCTGTTATTTTAAGCTGTTCAGTGATGCACAAAATAATTTTAATTTCCAAGAACTATGATTTAACTTGTTCTTGGCTCGTCCACATAATTCTTGAAAAGTTGGAGGAACCAGGGTCGTGAGAGTGGGTGGAAATATGGATAGAATAAAAACTATTGGTGCTGGATTATTAATTTATGATTGCACATGAGCAGTTGTGGGCTGGACAATGTAGGCATCACAGCAGGTTGGCATATTAGACGATAGCAAAAGTTACAAGTTGGAAATCATGCTACATTTAGTTGTTATTGAAGAGGGGGGTACTTTCTTTTTTTTAAAATAATAAATGCTCGTTTCTCCAGATACTTTGATTCTTGGAAGGTGAAAAGCTTTTGACTGCTGTATGATCACCTGACATTCAAAGCTATTTCCTGAATGTAAAACAAGAGCTCTATTGTGTAGCTTTTAAGTAAATGTCATGTCAGGCTTTGAGGACTTAGAAACTACATTACATTAACAAGTGGTGTGAGTTCAGGGAAGTAACGTAGACCACGTAGCCTAGACTATTTATTTTTGACCCCCAAATAATGAAGCAGTAAACACAAGCAAGCTGAGTAATCTGCTCAGGGAAAATTGCTTACTGAGTTGGTGAAGTACCAACCCCACAAGCTCATGAAGCTTTTATTTTGGTACTGCTAACCTGCAGTGTAAATTAGTAGCGCCTATCAGCTAAACATTTAAGTTCACCAAACATCATGTTTAGCTTTCACATTTACATTCACCAGCCACTTTTTTGGGGTACACTGTTCAGCTGCTCATTAACACAAATATCTAATCAGCCAATCACATGACAGCAACTCATTTTGGCATGTAAACATGATCAAGATGACCTGCTGAAGTTCAAAGTCAGCATTAGAATGGGGAAGAAAGGTGATTTAAGTGACTTTGAATGTGGCATGGTTGTTGATGCCACACGGGCTGGCTGAATGTTTCAGAAACAGCTAATCTGCTGGGATTTTCCCACTCAACCATTTATAGAGAATGGGCCAAAAAAGAGAAAATATCCAGTGAGCAGCAGTTCTCTGGGTGAGGAGAATGGCCAGACTGCTTTGAGGGGATAGGAAGAGAACAGCAATGCAAATAACTGCTTGTTACAACCAAGGTATGCAGAAGAGCATCTCTGAATGCACAACACGTTGAACTTGGAAGCAGATGGACTACATGAGACCACACCGGGTGCCACTCCTGTCGGTTAAGAACAGGAAACTGAGGCTACAATTTGCATGGGCTCACTAAAACTGGAAAACAGAAGATTGGAAAAATGTTGCTTGGTCTGATGAGTCTTGATTTCTGCTGTGACATTTGGATGGTAGGGACAGAATTCGGCATAAAAAACATGAAAGCATGGATCCATCCTGCCTTATGTCAATATTCTGGCTGGTGGTGTTGATGTATGCTGTGGGGAATATTTTCTTGACACACTTTTGGCACTTTGGTACCAACTGAGCATCGTTTAAATGGTGTCACCTGTCTGAGTATTGTTGCTAATCATGTCCATACCTTTATGTATCTTCTGATGGCTGCTTCCAGCAGGATAACACGCCATGTCACAAAGCTCAATTCATCTCAAACTGGTTTCTTGAACATAAGGTCATTGTACTCAGATGGCCTTCACAGTCACCAGATCTCAATTCAATAGAGCACCTTTGGGATGTGGTGGAACATAAGATTCACATCTTGGATGTGCAGCTGATATATCTGCAGCAACTGTGTGATGCTGTTGTGTCAATACAGACCAAAACCTCAATAATATTTCAGCCATCTTGTTGAATCTGTGCCATGACAAATTAGGGTAGCTCTGAAGGAAAATGGGGATCCAAGCTGGTACTAGCGAGGTGTACCTAAATGGTAAGTGTATAGTAAACAGACATTCATCACCTCCTCACTGCCCACCACCCTCGACCCACTACAGTTTGCATACCGGCCAGACAGATCCACAGATGACGCCATATCCTTCCTCCTCCACAAGACCCTTTCACACATAGACACTGGTAAGGGGAACTATGTGAGAGTGCTGTTTGTAGATTACAGCTCAGCATTCAACACCATAGTTCCCTCCAGGCTGGTCTCTAAGCTGCTGGACCTGGGCCTGGGCCCATCCCTGTGCAGGTGGGTTCACAGCTTCCTGACCAGCAGACCACAGGTGGTACGAGTGGGTCACCTCACCTCATCCTCCCTCACCCTCAACACTGGATCCCCCCAAGGCTGTGTGCTCAGCCCTCTGCTGTACTCACTGTACACCCATGACTGCGAGGCCACGTCAGAGTCCAACGTCATCATCAAGTTTGCTGACGACACTGCTGTTGTGGGACTAATCTCTCACAATGAGGAGACAGCCTACAGGAGAGAGGTCTCCCGCCTGGAGAACTGGTGCCAGGAGAACCACCTCCTGCTCAACGTCAGCAAAACAAAGGAACTGATCGTGGACTTCAGCAGGAAGCAGCAGAGGGACTACCATCCACTTGTCATCAGTGGTGCTGAGGTGGAAAGAGTGGACACTTTCAAATACCTGGGAGTGACCATCTCACAGGACCTGTCCTGGACTCATCACATAAACATCACTGTGAAGAAGGCCAGACAGCGTCTCTACCTCCTCAGGCGGCTGAGAGACTTCAAGCTCCCACTCAAGGTGCTCAGGAACTTTTACACCTGCACCATCGAGAGCATCATGCGTGGGAGCATCACCACCTGGATGGGAAACTGCACCAAGCAGGACTTCATGGCCCTAAAAAGGGTGGTTCGTTCAGCTGAACGGACCATCAGAACCACCCTCCCCAACCTGCAGGACATTTACACCAAGCAGTGCAGGCTGAGGCCATGAAGATCCTAAAACAGCCCAGCCACCCCAGACACTCTCTCTTCTCCCTGCTCCCATCAGGCCGGCGTTACCGCTGCCTGAGGGCTAAGACTGAAAGGTTGAAGAAGAGTTTTTACCCACAAGCCATCCGTCTGCTCAACTCTGAGCCCTAACTGGACCATTATTGCACAATGTAAATATTATAATTTATAAAAGTGTGTATAGTGTATAGTATATAGAGTATAGTGTATAGTGTGAATTACAGTGCACAATTTACTATTGTGCACTGTATTTTAGTAATCATTTTTATCACTCATATTTTTATTATTTTATTATTTATTGTCTGAGGCACCTACAAAGGAATGCATTTTAAATTTCGTTGTGCAACTTCTGTGTACAATGACAATAAAGATTCTGATTCTACTTTTTTTTATTTTTATTCTTCTTATTTATATGTGTGTGTATATATGGTTGCAGGTACAAAATACATTTCACTGTGCATTGTACTGTGTATAACTGTGCATGTGACAAATAAACACTATCTTAATCTTAATCTTAATCTTAATTTAAATTATTTTTTTAGATTTCACGTCAGGCTTTAAATGTATTCTTTAGATTTAGATCATCCATTTAGATTTGATCTGAAAATATAACTGGAAATCTGCTAATAACAGCTACTGAGCTAGTCTTATTCCCCAGTCTAACAAACTGAAGCTGCCGATTTTGTCCAGCTGGAGTCTGACTAAGCAGATAACAAAATGACACCATTGAGAATGTCTAGCTACCTTTTGCTTTTTCTAATTATGCAAAATAGGTGCACAGTATTCAACCCAAAGTGTAAATGTAGCCATCTAAATTACTATGATTTTTTTTTTTTTAAATATAGAATTAAATTTCCTCGATGATGCTTGCCCGGTTCGTTTACCTCTCAGGTCCACAGATACCCAACAAGACGAGCCATCGTTCAGTCTCCGAAGTTTTTACTGACTTTATTTGATAACTTATTCTGCACGACTTCGTAAAATAGTGGTTCTTTGTGCAGTATCGCTGTTTCGCTTTGACTCGAGGCTTTGTTTGGCTGCACTGTGCAGCTAAACACGCGACTATATATTTACAGTATAGAAGTTGCGGAGTTGTATGCCTGCTATAACTTCTGCTACCGGTTAGCATATATGCTAATGTAATTATGCGGGTTCTAGTTCGAGAGAGCGCTTCACAGGAAATCGACAGAGATGATAGGAATTATCACAACTATGCAAGCTGGTATTTTTTTTATTTTGTTATTATTACCAAAACACTACCTTAGGGATGGCAATAGTTTTAGTTAAAGCTTTCGATATCGAGCTTGACGTTAGCATGACAGTGAGTTGGCTACAAGCTGCTAGCAACGCTAGTATCATCGCTTAGACCGGGACGTTAGTTCCGTGTTGTTTATCTAGTGGATTTACGGTGCTATGCATTACTGGATTTGCGCTAATTTGACGACTAAATCTCGAATAGATATGTGGCAGAGATATACAAATATGTTGGATTTTACAAGTGAGGGGATACTGTGAGATATCGTGCGTGCACCAGGATGGCCGAGTGGTTAAGGCGTTGGACTTAAGATCCAATGGACATATGTCCGCGTGGGTTCGAACCCCACTCCTGGTAAAAATATTTTGTTGATTTATTTGGAGAATCACGTTACTCAACACAAACACAGAAACGAGTACGACACATTCCCACCGGAGGCGTGACAAATGAAAGAACGTTAATGAAAATGCGCTCATAGATGCAGATGTAATAGCTGCCTATACAGTATCGTATTATCTCTAACAAATGAAAGGAACTCAGAGATGTTTTAAACTTTATTTCATAACAATTTCTTCATTTTACAATGAGTTCACTTAAAAAAAAAATCCATCTAATTTGTGGTGGTAATGACATTTTAGCTTTAAGTTAACATATTTCCAACAATTTAGTGATAATAATAGTACCCAAACATTACTGGGAGAATACATGAAGACAATAGTCAATTTCATATCCTCTTTAAATTCTGATTATCTGTCTATAGGTTACTTACTTGCTAGTAAAGCACATTTTTAGATGTGCTAAATCTTTTAGAGCAGTTGCGCTGTTTGTTCAGGAGAGGGCACTTTTAGGCCTTCTTGTAGTTTCTGGGCTGGCATCCAGCAGTGGCCCAGAGGAGGCCTACACACTCTCACCCCTGTAATTTCACAGCCAGGGCGATGCCTTAGATTCATCGATACCCAGTCATCTGCATATGCCACCGGAAAGGCTTGACAGAAAATAGCTGCAAGCAGTACTCAACAGTTTGGTGCACTTTAGTCATACAGAATCACAGAAGCCTTATAAAGCCTTTTCAACTTCACAAACATGGTGAGTGTATAACTATAAACCGTGTAGCAGTTTGGGGACAAATTACAGTGGATTACTGTGTGTAAAAGTTGTTAATGGGGCCTAAAATACACAAGATTTCCGATTTTTACACATTATTATTCTTTCCCCTTCCTCCCTCTTTTTACTGACAAATACATATGCTGTCACTTGATACGTGTTTGAGGCATTAATAGAGCACCGATTTGTGAAACCGAGCCTCTTCTTTAGGCTGCGCGAGGAAGCATCCACAAAAGAGCCCTGACAACTGA
This sequence comes from Archocentrus centrarchus, assembly GCF_007364275.1. Classification (NCBI taxonomy): domain Eukaryota; kingdom Metazoa; phylum Chordata; class Actinopteri; order Cichliformes; family Cichlidae; genus Archocentrus; species Archocentrus centrarchus. Next base: position 14,469,817 of record NC_044369.1, read on the forward strand.
GAAGCAGGAGGGAGAAGGATGAGGGCATACAATGGGAGATCAACATCTCTGCATCTCCAAAGCCTCAGAGACTCTTTCTAATGGGGTCCAATCTATTATTCAGTCCCCTCAGGCACTGGAAAAGTTGTTGTTTTCAGGCCAACATAACTCACTATAACAACATGAAACCTGATACATCAGGGGTGGAGGGGTGTGTTTGGTAATGATTGTTGCTCTTATAGGTATTATCTTCCTGATTCTTACTTTGTCATTTCTGGACATTTTTTTTAATGTTTTAAATGTGATTTCATTTTTTGCTTCCTTTCTTCTCATGTTTGTGTTTTGTACATCAAAGCTGCTATATGAATAAAGTTAGTTATAAAAAAAGAGGTTGTTTTTTGTGTTGATTGAAATCACTAAAAAAACAAGGAATTCACATTGATTGGTTTTATAGCAAGACATGTTTTGTTACATGAATGATTTTGAACTAAGTTAGAAAACAAAACATACACATTTCATGGATTTTATACTGTACCTGTCTAAAGGGTGCCTAGAAATTCCCAGGATTTGTTTATGGGCTGGAATACTCAACAGTGATAAGCAGCCAGCAGTGGAATGCAGTTAATCCTCCCAGGAAATACATCTTTGAGACACTTTTCTATTTCTTTTCACCTTATACATTCTGTTCTTCTTCCTTGTACATGACTATACTTATTATCTATTTTGCCGAGTAATCGTTTCCTGTTTGATAAAGCTTATAGTTAGGGCTGTTTGTTTTTTCTCTTTAATACTGCAGTCTTTACCTTATAATATAAAGCATTTTGAAGAGATTGTTGTGATTTGGTGCTGTATAAATAAAGTTGAAATAATTTACTTGATCTGTCAAGAAATTTCGTTTTTATAGATGAAAGTATCCAAAAATATAGGGCCAATGAACTGCCTCTCTGATACTTAATGCATCCATCACAATAATATAATACCACATATAATAAAACACTGGTAGGGGCTCCTTGTATAGGCAACAAATGTTTATGTGCCTAAATGCAGCCAATAATGCAGAGAGCTGAAATAATAAAATGGATCACATTACTCATATGCTGCGTTTAGTCAGTTTGCGTTCCCTTTATGGGGAAAACGCTTGGAAACTGTGCCTAAAGCACGGCAGTGTTTCTATTAAAGGTTTGTGTTTTCCCGTGAGAGTCATAGGTTTTGTTAGAATTACATCACGTGACGGCCACCGCGCCATGTTTCCATCTCAGAGTCAGGAAAACTTTTACAGCCAGAGGGACATGCTAGCGACCATCATCAAGTCACCCAGAGGGGGCAATGTGGTTCCTATCTAAGCTTCCAAAATAAAGGTATGGTTGTTGCGACGTGAGTCAATAATCAGGGTTGAATTAATAATCAGTGGACTACGTCATTTTCAGTCTACAGATACATTATTTAGCAAATTTACAAACCTCAAATAACAACAAATATATTGCAAAGAACTGCTATAGTTCTCTTGTTATTTTACTTTGGAGGGCAGCGCTAGCATTTCCGTTGTATTTAGCCAGCTATTTACGCCAGTGAATGTAACAGGGAGAAAGAGTGGAGAAAAGCAACAGGAACAAAAGTTGTGGGACCTGAGTGGACAGCGCTGCGGCGTTCACCCGTGAAATGCTATAACCATCTATCCGTTTACAAGAGACAGCCAGCCGTGTGCTTTTAAAGACAGCGGTAGCCTCACTTTGCTTTGCGTTGCCAAAAGGCGTCTCTTGAAGCTTTTTTTTTTTGGCACATTGCGGAGACTGGATGCGCTCGCGGACGGTTCCCTTTAGTTAAGGTTAGCAAAGTTTTAACGCTAGTTAGTGAGGAAAAGCGCCTCCGTTTCTTATAGAAAATGCCTTAAATTAATGAAAACCGCTCAGTTTTAATATATTCGACTCTGTTTGTCCATCCGTACTCGACACGCTTTGGACTTGCTTTGAGGGAACACGTCTCCTGACCCTTGGTGACAGCAGAGGTGAGTGATTGGATCCGTGAAAACGCCTCGGATTTGTACTGCTTGTCATTAAATACATGTACCTTATTGTGAAGTTTGTTTCTGGATTTAAGTGGTAAAAACAGCCATCTATTAAAAGATGACCTGTTGAAATAAACTGCCAAAAAATGAAATCACTGTTTGAATCTTGCAGTTAGTTAGCTGGGGTGGTGGTGCACTCTCCAACCAGATATTAAACTGGTTGGAACGCCGCAATCATACCTAAGAGATAAAACATTAACTACGACAAGGCTATCATTGATTCACTGTTTAAAAGTCTCTTGGTATGTTTTGCTGTGAAGGCGCTAATCCCGTCAGATTATTCATGGGCATGCTTTAAAGCTGCATTCATTTACATTTTTGTCCTGTTCACCCTGGCAAAGCTAGAAACTTCTGCACCACCCTTGTGAGGTGGTGCAACTGAGATTTTGTATCATCTCAGTTGTTTTGCCCTCGTTGTCAACACTACTTCATTTACAGAGAGAGGAACTGAAATTTAACATAGCTGCAAGATAGATGAGACTGACTTTTTCTTGAGTTTACAGTTGTTATTTTTGGGTCTTACATCATCCCTCAAGAACTGTAACTCACTAAGCACTGTAAGGGAGAAAAAACTGGTAAGCTATTCTGGAAGGGAAAGTGGTTGAGTTTATAATGAAAGGATACCCTGAAGTGAAGCAGACCACAAGCATAAGCTAGACAAAAAAAAGGGGTCTCCAAAGCTGCAACATGACTCAGAAATATAAGCTGGGAAATTGAGATGACCAGCTGAAGTATTCACTGAAGATTTTTCCCATGAGATCCAAACTGCGTGTGGGGGTGGGGGGGGGGGGGGCAGTTTCCCTTCAGTTGGATGTCTTGGTTGTGTTAGACTCAGATATCAGTATCAAGATTGCTCCTAAGCCATGGTTTAAGTCCACATTTTAATGGTCAGTTAAGGAGTTAATTAAACATAAATCAGTGCCCAGATTGGCAGACTAATCACATGCTGTAAAACCACCTTGTTTGTTCTTGTGACATCCACGTGCCAGGTTTGTGACCCTTGGTCTGGCCATTTGTGGCTTGAACTTTGTGTCTTCTGCTAAATGTCATATGAAAACAACAAAGAGCTGCTTTAAGAAGTAAACTTGTTATTTTTGGGGTTTTTTTTTTGTTTTTTTTTGAGTGAGTATGGAGTTTGAGTTTCCATTTTATTCCTTACAGGTGCAGAAAGAGGGCTGCTAAGAGTCCTGGAAGTGTATCACAATTTCACCTCATATAGCACTGGATTAATTGGCTACAATGGCGTCACCCGGAGACATCGCTGGCGGAGGAGCTAACGAAGAGTTCAACGACAAAATCAAATCAAGAGCTGGTATGTTTTGATAGTTTTGGCCATTGTTTGTATTGGTATTTTGCTGCTATGGCCAGTACTTGATGTTCCCTAAAGTGAACACATTAAGCAGAGCATGCAAGTCCAAAGGTTGTCAGTGCTTTCACTGTTCTTTTAACAAAATGTCACATAAATAGCACAAGGCAACAGTTTACGTGAACTTGGGGTAGTCACTGAAAGGAAACGGTGACAAAGCCAGAAATCCTGTTGTGCGTGGTTAACCTCAGTTCCCATGGAGGCAGGGGAAGAGAGGCACAGCAAACAACACAGGCCTAATGAGGACAGGAGATGGTTCACTGTAACACCTTTGCAAGGAGAAAGAGAAAGTAAGAGGGAAAGTGACTGTCAGGAGAAAAGGGGGAGGAAAAGAATGCAGGGATGGGTTTAGAGAGAGCCACACCCACTGATCTTTCTCTGTGGATCATTCCATTCCATAGGTTAATATTTTGTAGATGCCACCCTCAGAGGGGGCGAAGCTTACAAACAAGTTGTTATTCTAGTTAGAGTGCTTCAGTTGATTTAATTTAGGGTAATTAGAGGATAATGCACTGATGTGTGTGCCCGTCTTGATTTAAAGATGTTGGAGTTGATTGCTGGCTCTTTGAACAGTGCATTTAGTAGAAAATGGGATGGTGTGAAAAGTCACTGAATTAAAAAGACAAACTGAAAGAAGAATACAAGCGCTCATCATCTTATCAAGTCTGACACTTTACAGTTTGTATTTATCAAATGGATGTGGGAATCCCTATACATCAGGCTGAAGAAGTCCCATTTTAAAGGTGGTACCCAGGTCACATGAGCTTATAAGACAAATGAAATTGGAGTGGAAGACAAAACAATACATGGTATGTCAAACACTCTCAAATGGGTATCAGTAACAGTTATGCATACAACACTGTCATATGCAGATTGTTGGCCTTTAACAAAAACTGAGCTATAAGTTATAGATCTTTTATGTCAATTAAGGTTAAAGCAACAATTGGCTTAAGACGCCAAATCACTGGCATGTAATTCATGTCATTTCCATTTCCACTGTTAACTGAGATGGGCATCAATATGTCAACCAAATACTGTGATCAGCTGATCAATCAATCAGGAATCAATATTCCTGTATCTCTGTGTGTGTGTGTGTGTGTGTGTGTGTATATATATATTTTATTTATTTTACAGATTTAAGTATTTATCTGTTGCCACATTAATTTTGAAGTGGGTAAATGTTTGAAGACAGTGATGAACTGCTGAAAAACATTAAAACAGGGTGTCAAACATGGTGCCAGAATCAGCCTGCCAAAGGGTCCAGTCCAGCCCTTTAGATGGCTTTGGAAAATATGGAAATTTCAAAGAAGGAAAGTAAGAAGTTTGGATCTTTAACTTATTTTCATCAGTTTTACTGTCTTCTTACTGCCAAAGACATAAACCATGGCCTGTCATACACTTAAGTATATAAGTAAGTAATTGTTAAATAATAAAATTAAAGTTTTTTTTTGTTGTTGTTGTTATATAATTTAGTAACAGAAGTTATTTTTCCCCTCTTTTACAGAAGACAATTCTGCTTTTTAAACTGTCAAAAATAAAATGCATATAATCCCTGCTTTTTAATTACAGGATAAAGTTGTTTATTTCTTACAGTGTAGTCCCAACGAGCCATGCCCATAGGTTTCTTTTTATAATGTGGAAAAACTGAAATGTATTGGTAAAATTGCACTCCTCCTTCTTCTCAGGGATTAAACGTGTAGTTAAACTGCTTTATCTAATACCAAAATAAAAAATAAATACAGTGCATGCAACATATTCTTTTGGGATGTTCTGGGTTCCAACATGGCTGGGCCCCTCTTCTAACTCCCCATCCCTGCTGTAGACTGTTAAATACAGTAAAAAGAGGCCAGTCCACATGCCAGCTTTCCTCACCCACCCAGCCTCACAGCACTGGTGGGATTCCATGCCAGGAATTCCACTGTGCCGTTGGAGTTTGTAATTTATAATGCTTGTCTCCAGACCACAATGCTTTTCTCACAAAGATTCAGGTTTCCCTAGCAACCCTAAAAGGGGAAAATTTAGCATGGAGCATAGCTGCACACAAACACGACTCACCAAATACAACAACACACATGTACGTCAAGGTAACCTGTAAGCCTTGGCACAAGTGTTTCTTATCTTCACTTTGACAGTGGAAAGTTGTGGTGTGTGTGTGTATAGTTGGTATGCTCACAGAAATATGCCAGAAATTAGGTGTTCTGTTTTATAATTCAGAGAATATGTGAATGCTTTCAGACCGAGCAAAAAATGGCTGCAAGTTAAACAGTGATTAAAATGTCATGTGGAATAGACATTAGTCAACCCTGATCAATAAAAAGTCTTTTTTTTTTTTTTTTTTTTTCTTTCCCTTCAGCAAACCCTTTATGGGTTTACAAATTACGATGTCTTTTGTAAACTAGTGAGGCTGATTGTTAACAGTGATCCTTAGACATCCATCCAAGTCTTGAGTTTGTTTCATGTGGTGTCTGTCATGATGAGAAAAAAACCTCCACAGCACTGAAACTTAGGCTATTAGAAATGACTGACAAGCAGGTGAGTGCGTGCGTGTGGTGAGCAGGTGGAGGGATGTTTTTGCAGCTGAGAAGACGAGCATTAGCACGCTTGTTAATCTCCATGCTGGCCACCATGTGGGCATGTTTGAAAGGTTTGGAGAATTTATAGCCAACAGCGGAGCACTCAGACAGGAGACTCTCTGTTTTTTGTCACCATTAGTGACTGTCAGAAAGTTAGCGGCGGTCATCCTGATCTTGCAGAGAGAGTGAGCACATTCGGTTATTTGGAAGCTTCATGTTTGTTATTTCAGCTGGTTTGTTTTCCAGCAATGTAGTTTTAGGCATGCGTGTTTCTAAGTTTCCTATGACCTAACTAGATAGTCACAGACAAATGCACACTCATGTCTCTTGAGCGGCATGGGGAGGTGGTTCAGTGTGTCAGGTTACTATGCAAGCTTGCAGTGGATCAAGGAGAAAAAAAAACAGAAGAAACAGGGTGCAGGTTAGAAGTGTGTAAAGCTGATGAAGCAGGTAAATATATCTACTAGAGATGCATTGATCAAACTTTTTCCAGTTTAGATCTGATACACATACCTTGGTTTCAGTTATTTGCCAATACTGAGGACTGATCCACTATCAGTGTTAAATTAATAACCTGCAGAATCATTCTTTTATGTGTAAGGTAACATTAGGCTTGTAAGCCCAGGTAGGCTTACACATGAATATACAAGTGACTACAAGGTTACGGAAATTTATTAGTAAAATAAATAATAATGTTACCAAAAATCCCCCCCCCCCTTCCCCCCCCACTCCCACCCCTGTGGTATTGCCAATGGCATTGTTGCCTGGTGGCAGAGGAGCCTGCCTCGTGGTTGCGCTGTTGTAAAAATGTCTGGCCCAAACAAGCCCCAAACAGAGTGCACAATTGAAGAGAAACAGGCACAGTGGGAGCTCATTTCTCACTTCCAGCATGAAGAAATGTTTACATGTTGACATATAATACTGATTTAGACAACCATAATTAGTGAACATAAGTGGCTGGATTTCAGCTATGATGTTAAGTCATGACATTAACCTGCTCTTTAATTTTTAAACTTAGACCTACAGTTCTTCAGAGTTTTCCACAGATAAAAACACCTGGTGGGAAAAAAGTTATGGAGATGAGAGCGCATCTTAATTTAAAAATCAATCCAGCTGTGACAAATATCCTCCTCCTGTTTTCTCTCATTTCATGATGAGCATGACACACACACACACACACGCACAAACTTCAAAGCAACATGAAATTAGGGTTTTACAAATTTAATTTATTATGAATCTCAGAACAATGACTATTAACTTAATGCATCAATGGAAAAATTAGATTAAAAAAAAATGTCACCTTGATTGGCGAGCTGTCACAATTCACTTTAACCATCGTTGGTCCCTGACACCATCTACCCTACAGCTGCCATTCAGCTAGGATAGGCTTCACCCCCCCACAAACTGAAGATGAATGAGCAGTTAAGAAAATGAATGAATGGCTATTGCTGTCATTTACAGTCATGCTAGTTTCTCCTTTCCCTGTTCTCACTGTGAGTGTACCTCCTCACACATGTGGGGGAAAAAAAAGAGTATAAAGCTCAGGCTTCAAACTACTCTTAACACTTTCCAACAGTTTTTTTCTGCTCTTGGATCAGTATGATGTCAACGAAAGTGCTTATTATTGATCCTGGGTACACAGATCTGGCTTCTCTAATGCTGGACAGCCAATCAGCAGAAAGTTGGTGTAAATGGTGGCCTGTTTCACACAGGGCATGAACTGAGGGGCTGCAACAAGGCCGGTTTGTTGTAAATAAAGATTATGTTAAACTGTTCATCATGCAAAACTACTCTAGTAAAGTCCAAGAATAAACATGTGAAGCTGGAATTTAGGGTAATAGGTTCTGTAATTAAAATAATCACTAGCTGCTGCCCTCCAGCTGACCGAATAGGCTGTACTGTATATGGCAAACTGCTAATTTTGTGGTTTGCCACATCACACATTAGTTCTGAATGAGCTAAAAGGATGGTTACACACACTTACTTTGAAAAGTTACAGCTGGATTACCTTATAACCCCTCAAGTTTTACCTATACATCCTGTCTGTGAATGCTCCTTCCCTCTTTCCATTCCAGAGTGCATACAAATGTTAAAGGTCGTATATCATTCACAGGGTCAGGGACTGTTGCTTAACAGCCATCACGCAGTAATGAGGTGAGAAACAATCACCCGATCCTTTGCTGTCTCTGTTGATTCGTCACTTGAGAGCTTTGTGGAAGAGTCTCCTCTAAAACCTGAGTCAGTACGTGACCTGGTCTTGTTCTTCTCTGTTGTTTCTGCTTTTTTGTTCTGCTCTTCACTTATCAGTATTGATTTCTTATGTGCTATAATAGTATCTGAATAAGTTGTAGACAATATACTGGAGAATCATTGGGTGCTTTGCACCTTTTTGAGTGAGTAGTGTTTTGAAATTAGTTGATGAAGCGTATCCTACTTGGTTCCTGTGCTTTGTTGCTGTTCTGTTCTTTTTCTTTTTCTTTTGTACAGTATATCTAACATTTTACAAATGAGAAAAAATTTGTTCAATTGGTTGAAATGAAAAGTTTAACCATCAGCTTTATAAACACAATGAGCTACTGTATGGATCATCTGCTTACCCTTGGGTGTGACACAATTTAAAACATATTCTTGTTTTGGACAAGAGAACAGGAATGTGAATGTCACCAAATGGGTGGTGTAGAGGGTGTGATTTGTCACCATACTAGCTCAGCTACATGTCACACATCCTTAATTCAAGCCTTGGCTTCTTGGAGCTGGGCGTACTGAGTATTTCAGTTGTTCTGTGTATGCCTGTGTGGGCAGGGGTTACTTGTTGAGAAGTAAATGGGTGAAACATTAAGACTTCCTGGAGTGTGTCTCATTCCTGTTATCATGTCATAGCCTTGCTATGACTTAAAAAAAAAAAAAAACTTTTCAAACTGGGAATGCACTGATATGCATGCAGAATTGTTATAATGGGTGTGTGTTTGCATGTGTGGGTAGCATGGAATACAAATCAAAACAAAGGAGCTTTCACTGTGGCCGCCTCTTGATGCAATGTGATGACCTGAATTGTTTCTTTGCCTCTTGTTTTAGAGCCTCCCAGTCTTGTTTGGGTCAGTGAGAGTTTCCGTGTGCGTATTCCACTTAGAAAAAGATGTATGTTCACTGTATATGGGCACACAAGTCTCTCTGTGTTTGTGTTAGTGTCTTTTATTGTAGCTTAATCTGGCTGCTTGGGAAATGGGAGGAAACTTAACTTAGCAAAATCCTGGCTGGAAATTTGGGAATGAATGCCTGAGCCAAAGCATCTCCCCTGGGTGTGGTTGTCTGTGGGACTCTGCCTCTTTGGTACATGTGCAAGTAGCATACAGACACCCCGCCCAGCCCAGATGACAAACTCTTCAAGACCACACTGGGAATGGCAGAAAATCATCAGTCTTAAATGTTCCTATGGTTGTTCAACGCTCACAGACCAGTTTTTTCCCCTCGTCCTGTGATTCTCCTTTTTCCACAGCAAGCACTTCCCATTTAAGTCCTCCTTTCTGCCCCTTTTTCCAAGCTCATTATGGCTAGAAAGCTATGTTGCCTAGGCTCCTTTCTGACCTTTTGCATGACAGGATTTACTAAAACAAAACAAAAAATAAATAGAGGGCCTAGTAGCGATGGAAAGGACTGACTCGAGGATCTACACATAAGAATCCACTTTGTTAAAGGATTTGAATGAAAGTTCAAGGCATTGTGCAATTATATGCTTTAGTGTCTGATGTGTGATGTGTTGAGATAATAATCATGAACACATAATCACTAAAGGAGAACCCATTTGTGGTTTAAAGAAAAAGAAGAAGCCAGAGAAGTCCATAACACGTTGGGGTCTGATTAAGCCACATGACTGTTGCTGTTTCGTGACTGGTGAGACTCGCAAACTAAAATCAGCGTGGAATAATAGGAAGGGAGGCTGAAGGAAAGGGGGAACAAACACAAAGTTAATTGCACTATTTCATCACCAAACTCCTGCAGCACATCAGCATCAAAGAGTGACAGCAGAGTTGAAGTTTCCTTTTGGGGATTTTCTGTCAGCGTAGAAGAGTTGTTAGTTGGGCTCATTTTATGATCTGTCTGAGCTGCATGCTCAATGATTGTATAGCTTCAGAATCTAGTTTGACTTGACAGTTGGGCAGCATAGACCTTTTCACCCACTAACACACTGTGTAGCATAAATGGAGACAGCAGAGCTGCATACAGTAGGTGCTGCTCTTGGTGCTCTTGCATTGATGGGAACTGCAGGTCAATAAGTTACATTAGCAAACTTTTGTAGCTTATGTCCAAAAACAAGCAAAATTCCCCAATACTGGAAATACACAGTCAGAAACACTGGAACACTGAAAACACAGCTGAGACTGTGGTTTGTTGAATAAATAAAGCATTAATACAATATATAATATAACATTAAGGCCTGAAAGAGGTGTGTGGGACTTCCCATGCAAAAGTTTGATTTTAATAAAAATAGACTTGATCACTAAAGAAGGTCTGACCCACGTGTGCAAACATTTTGGCCGGTGAAACCGGCGACACAGATGTTGGGTCGGTGAATTGGTGCCAGACAATAAAAATTAAACGCGAGGACTCTTTATAGATACCTCGACTCATACATTTAATTTCCCTTTGCAAGTCATATGCTACTTGTACTTCTGCTTTATCATAAACATTCAAATCAGCGGTATTGTTTGTGCCGGTGAGTCACAGCACTATAGATATAAGCCGAATTAAATCTCAAAATAAAATCCAATCAGTATTTTGCTGTCTTCCTGTGATTATCTATCCCCGGAGTGCAGAGCAGAGGGCTGCACTGTACGCTGCTGACACTGTAGGTTGCAGCAGCTGAAATGCAGGATGACGCCAGAATGTGGCAGGTGGCAGGATTAATGCACAGCTGGCTTGCCTTTTGCTGATATTAAGCATGAATATGCCTTTTCACTTCACTTTGACATGGTTAACTGATAAAATCAATATCATGTGCTTCAAATGCTCTAATAATACTGTGCATAAACCACCAAATATGATTAGTTAGTTTTCATTTGCATTTTGTGTTCAATCTTGTGAACATGACTGCTGTCAGGGGCACAGAGAGCACTGGAAACATACATGTGTTCTACTTAAGACCATTGCTGTGGTATCTGGCACATCATTATCATCTGTGTATATAGATTGTTTTAGAGCATCATTGGCTGTATTGTATAATCAGACTAATTGAAGCTGTGCATCAATTAGTCTGATTGCTGGAAAGATAAAAATACTGTGGTGACACTTGTGTGTAATGCTGCAGGACGACTGCACTGTACCTGCAGAAGGACAATATGATTGGATGAACCACAGTCTATGCATAAAGATTCATGAGGTGCTTTGTATTAACCGTTTCAATGATGGACTAGGAGGCTGAGCCAGGGAACCTTGCATGTACGCATGTTTAGCAAATCTAATTTTTATTATGCTTGCCATTATCGACCCTTATGTTTACATACGCATGTACGAGAGATCCTATGTCTTTTTTTATAAAGTGGACCCCAGGTCATTTAGAGCTGGGGTCAGAGCTCTTGACCTAATGTATGGCTATGAGTTAGTCATACCAAGTTTTATCAGTAATTGTCTAATTACTCAAGCTCAAATACTGGCAAATATCCAGCAAACAATTTTCTCATTGTCATGTAAATTTAGGACTATTTGTGGTGAGACATGGAAGGGTTTCATTCATTTCTTCCAGTCTCTAGTCAAAAGTGGTGTTTAGATATAGTGTGTGTGTGTGTGTGTGTGTGTGTGTGTGTGTGTGTGTAAAAATCAGAAGTGGGAAGTAACGAAGTAAAATTACTTCGTTACTGTACTTAGGTACATTTTTCAGGTATCTGTACTTTACTTGAGTATTTATTTTTCTGACTACTTTTTACTTTTACTCCCTACATTTTTACACAAGTATCTGTACTTTCTACTTATTACATTTTCAAAACAGACTCGTTACTTTTTAACATGTCAGAGAGAAGTTTGCATTTCCACTCAGTGCCCCTTCAAACATCAAACGATCTGAGGCTAAATGGAGGAATAATAACACATAAGAGACAATCGTACTGCGTATCCTTCATCACCGGGGCTTATCGGGTACAAAGGGATTAAATACGCAAACCCATGTAATTAATGTGTCATTTATAGCGCTATAATCAGGGGTTACAGTGGGCCGGACTGATTCCGTAAGCTGTGCTCGCGGGATGTAAACAGCTTAGCTAGCGCAACTGAAGAGGAGCGAGCATAAAGGGAGTCACGTGTGGCAGGTAAATGCAACGTTTCTAAATGCTCAAAAAATATCAGCAAACACACAAGGTGTGTGCAGTTTGTCAGTTTGCTAGAAGAGCTGCTGTATTTGCAGGGAGAGAAAAGAGAGAGAGAAGTTCACTCAGAGATGGAAAAAGATGTAAGAAGGAGGACAGGAGAGGAAGAAGAGAGGTTAGATTTAAAGGTAAGGACTGCGAAACAATCTGAAGTATGCTGACTTTGTGTAATTCAAAGATTGTATGAAAATACTGCAGTTTAGTATCTAATAAACGGGTTAGCTTGTTGTACTGTATTTACAGTAAAGCTCTGTGTTGGACTGGTGTACAGAGCCTGTGATCATGGTCATGGTGGAGTTACAGGTTACATCAGTGTAGCAGAGATGAGTTTGAATCAAAGCTGCTGATGCTGAGATTCATTCACTGAATCCAACATTTATATAGCCTGCATGCTGTCAGTGTAGGGGATGGAGATCAGCTCAGATAGCTGTGAAATACTGGGTTACATCTTTGTGAATACAGTTCATCCACACAGAGCAGTAAACCTCAGAGCAGCAGCAGCAGCAGCTGATCACAGCCTGCACATCAACATCATTTACACACAATACAAAGTTATCATTCTTCTCTCCATGCAGAGCCGCTACAGCTTAGGGTTCCTCCACCTTCTGAATCCCACTGTAACCCTTGAGTATCCTCATGTTTGTGTTTAGGTAGAGGCACAGTCACCCTTTACTATGGAGGACACAGAGACTACAACTGTGTTTAAATTGCCTTTCACAGTTTGTGTCCTACATAACCGATTCAAGCTGAGTGCATTCATTAGGATTAAAATTTAGATTGGAATAACATTTGTGTTCTCACGTAATATATAATGAGGTTCGGTTAGCTTTACACAAAAATGGCTGGTAGAAACGTCCTCCAAAGAGCTACTTTTACTTTCTTACTTTGAGTACATTTCAGAGCCTGTACTTTTTTACTTTTACTTAAGTAAAGAAATTGAACCAGTACTTCAACTTTTACCAAAGTATTTTTTAACACAAGTACTTGTACTTCTACTTAAGTACAGAATGTCAGTACTTTTGCCACCTTTGGTAAAAATATGCTTTAGTGAAGCAGCTTGATGATGCTCTGGGGATAGCGTGTGAAGATGGACGGACCGGGGAGGATGCCTCTCTCTGACTGACGCACCCTAGTGGAAACTTCCTTTTGGTGTCCGCTTCCTTCACTCACTGCCAAAGCCAGCCTGACCCAAACCATTTCATTTCTCTGAGTTGTGACCAGACCAGCTGCCGCAACTCTCTGTGGAAGGAAGTGGATTTAATTTAGTCAGACTCTGGAAGCTGGTCACGGGTGGGCCGAGCTGGTATCCCTTTTCTACTTCCTCTCTGTTAAGGAAAGGAAAACAGAAAACAAAACAGAGGAAAATACACTTTCTCTCTTTTCCTTTCCCTCTCCTTCCACCCTCCCTCATGTCTCTCTCTCGCTTTGTTTATTTTATTTTCTTTTTTTTTCACTCTCACTGTGTGAGAATAGAGCTGTTTGTTCAGTTGCCCCTCATTGACTAAATATATCAATGAGCAAATGGACTCTGCCTTTTTCCCTGTTCCCTGCTCCATTGCCCTGGCTGATAGACCTTCAGTGAATGTCAGAAGCCACATCTCAGCTTTAGCTCTGCTGCAATACTTCTGTTTTTCTGTGAGTCAGGACATTGATTACTTCACTTTGATGTAAACCAAAAGCAAAAAAGGTGGCTTTCTTAACCCCAAAGCATACTGCTGAGGCACTCTCAGTTAAGGTCACTCTGGGTCATGTTTATTTGAATGAGAGTTGTTGCTTCCAGCAGTGTAGTGTGTGTGTGTGTGTGTGTGTCTGTGTGTGTTTTCAGGGGAGAATCAGCTGTCAGTTCACAAAGCATACAGCTCACATTCATACACAACCCTCTGTGACCTTTTACTTGCCTATTAATTATTTAATTAGCACTCTAAATCATTCCTCGTTTTTCTCACGCTTTTTTTTTCTTCTTCTCAGCCTTGTGTGTGAATGTGTACGTTATGTCACATCAGACTGCCCGGCCCTGCACCCCACGTAAACCCACTGAGCGTCATCGATAAACGCGCTCACACCTCTACTTCCTCTTTCTTTTTTGTTCTTTTTCTCTCTCTCTTACTCACTCACTCTCCCACCACCCACTGCCACCGCCACTGCCACTACCTTGTCTTCCTGTTCCGGATTACTTGTTTTCCTTTTCTTTCTCTTAGTTTCTCTCCATTGTATTTTATTTTATTTTATTTTTAAAAAAAAAAACCTTTACTTCTGTCATGAATTTGAGTAAATGGATGTCGTGGAGAAAGCGTAACTTTTTCAGAAGAAAAGGAAAGCAGGAAAGTAGTCTTGATTTAGGTAAGCTTGTCTTGGTTAACCTAAAACGCAGCATTGATTGCTGCTCTTTTTCATACCTGCAGCAGCAAAATTCTGAGCGTCACCCTTCATTTTTTTTTTTTCTTCCTTCCTGTGGTTTTATGCAATGTCTCTTTATGTTGTATTTTATTTTTAGTGTGCATATTGTTTGTTTGTGTGAATGTGCTACCCTGGAACTTTAGCATCCCTGGGTTGTATGGCTCCTTATCTAGCCAGTCAACCATCATACAGCAGAAGACTGCGCTGATCAGCAGTACTGTTGTGATTTATAGGTACAGTGAAATGGAGAGTGATGTCTCACTTGTGCTGTATCCAAAATAGACTTTTTAATAGACTCCCACTCTATTTAAAAGTAACTGCGCTAATCTCTGCAGATGATACAGATGTTTACATTCACTACAGATCTTACACCACCTCTTGATAAGACGGGAGTAAAGGCTGCCAACATGTTCACATAACTGAGTCACTTTAGCTCCTCTGTGTTGTGTTAAAATTGGTCTTGTATTCAGTTCCAACCCTAGTTTGAGTTGTGTAGATTTCCAGCCAATGCAGATCGAAAAGTTAATGCCTCTGCCCCACCGCATCGCCTCCGCTATCATCCTGTGTTGTGTCTATGTTTGTGTGCCAGTCTCTGCCTGATATGCCTCGTTTTGTCTTTTTTCTTTCCCCACACTTGGATTCTGTCCTGTTGCATGCTGGAGTGATGCCGAACAGTGTTCATCTGTGTTCATCCCCTATCCCACGATGCATCATGACTCCCCACTCTTGGCTTGCCCTGTCCTGTTTCGCTCTGCTCTAACCACTTTCCCTTTCCCTGACGGTGTCCCGGTTTCCCTCCCCTCGCTTTCTCTCTCTGTTGCTGCATTCTTCTGATCTGTTCCTCCCTCTGTGGTCAAGGAGTGACAGAGGCAGAGGAGAGACAAGAAGAGGGAGGCAGGAATATCAAATTCTGTTTTGCGCTGATACTCTTGGACTATTTCCTCCAGCTTTTTATTTGACTTCTGCTGTTTCTTATGTTGAGCACTGTGGCCGCCTCTGGTAAGAGATGGCAGAGCATGGACTCAAACTCAGAGGTAGGAACTTTTGACAGGCGTGCAGTCCTGTAGTTTGATGGCAGTTAGGTGTGTCGCAGGTGTGGTGGACTAAGACTGCAGACCTTTCTTTTACCTAGTGCATATTTTTAGTGCTCTTGTGCAACCTGAGCAAGGTGTATGCAAGATATTAAGTGGCTGGATAGACTGGGGAGTGTGCCATGAAAATGAGATATTATTGGCTCAAGCTAATTGTCCTCTTTCTGTTTTCCTTTCTCATGCTGGCAGATGCTACAGGGTTTACCAAAGGTCAGAGTTTTTGGAAATTCATTTTTATTTCTAGTGGAAAGATTTTAACATATCTTGCACCAGCATACAAAAATATGTGTTTGGACTGCTGGAAATTGCTCAGGTGGAGCTGAAACCAATCCAGTTCCTTCACATTTATTGCATTTATTTTTACAAGCAGTACAGGCGGTTTAAAATTTGCTTGTTAAATCTCTGCTGTGTGGGGTGACCCAGCTTGCCGCACAAAATTCGTCACCCCGGTCTGACTTCACTAAACTCCTCTACCCCCTCGCTTCACCGTTTCAGTTCAGCCCTAATTACATGCACCTCTGCAGACCACAGGGGTGTTTTGAAGAATGTAAGTGGGGATCTGGGTTAATCCTTTTGGACATTATGAGTGTTTTCCTTACAAATTCCCAGATCTTGGCAAGGGAAGAGTGTCAACAAAGCTGTGCAGGCTGGGGCAAGCTTAGACAAGTGACCAGTGGGGTGAAGGAGGAATGCTTAGGAAATTATAGGAATTCTATTCATTCCTCTGATAGTACAGATTCAAAATAATGTACATCTGTGCCAGCAAACTTTGAATCAGAGTTGCTTTCTTGCTTTTATTTATTTATTTTTTCTGTAGGAGTGTTCAGGCATATGTGTACACTGTATGAAAGACGGAGTGTGATGGACAGTAGTCGACATGACAACCTACTGGGGTGATTGTTGTAGTGTGTGTATTTCCTGTATATGAATTAGAGCCTTTCAGTCAGCTGTGGGTGGTTTCTCTCCTGACAGGATAGCCTATAGCCGAGGCTCCTTCCAGGTAGCCATCAAGGTGAAGTTCAACATGTGAAGATTTCTTTTTTTGTGAGCCGTAAAGCAGCCGAGCCAAGAGCTTGGTTTAATGCTTCATCAATGATCTGAGAAAGGCACGCTTTCAGTCTCATTATTTTTGGTGCAGCCAGACACTCATCCTAGTTCTGTTCTTTTTTTTTTTCCTTTTTTCTCTTCTTCTTTCAATTACCCTTCCAGACACTTCAGCTAATGCAGGAGCTGTGTTGTTGGCAAGTTAGCTGTGCTCATTCACTGGCCAAACATGCATGTTAAGCCTTTACAGAAACACTGGCTGAGAAAACCTTGGGCTGAAATTTTAGCTGCTGACTATAAATTAGCGAGAGGTAACAGCTGCTCACTGGTGTGGCAAACTTTGTAAATATCTCTGTTTGTAAAAGCTCCGAGCTCTCATGTTTACTATGGGATGCTGTCGTGGAAACCCTGATGGTTTGTTTGATTTTCACCTCAGTGCTTTCCACACAGTTTTCCCCGTTCTTCCTGCTTTGTGGTCACAGGCTCTCTCCACCTGTGAGAGCGAGGGGGGAGACTGGTGCTGTATATTTTATGTGTCTGCTCTTGTGTTCCCAGCTGGCTGCTTTGAGGAACATGTGTGCTTCTGTGAATTTTTTTTTTTTTCCTTCTCCTTGACCATTTATGTTATGTTTTCAGGCCTGTTTGCGGTTCTTTTTCTCAGGTTTTCCAGCACTGTGTAAGCTTTAGTTAATGTATTGTTAGCCAACAGTTAGGGAAACAGGAGCAGTTTGGTAGCTTTATGGATCATAGCCAAATTTTCAGAAAAATAAACTTTTGTTATTACATCAGGGACAAATGTTCAATTGGATTCAAGGATGAACTGATTAGAATTTGTAGGTCAAAAGTCACTGACTTCATGAATCATGCTTTGGCCATAACTGAAGAATTTGTACAGTAATTATAACAAAGTCTTCACTACCTGTGTTATGTTACAGAATGTATCACTTTGGCTTTTTAAATGTATTCATGTTTTTTCTCAATTTAGATTATTGACACACTAGCAGCAGGGATTCGACATACAAGATGAAACACAACACTCTGATCTTTAGTTGTGGTGTGAGTGCACGCCCATGCATAGTGAGAGCATGAGCTGAGCTCAGCAATGAGATTACTCCTCCTGATGTAATCATTACTTCCTTTTATTACTGTTGGCAAAAACATCCCTTGTTTCTCAGTACTATATATAACAATACTGTGTGTGCAAAGCGTATACAGGCTAACATTGATATGTTTGCATATGAGCCAGTTATCTGAAATATGTTGACTGTTTGGCAGGGGCGGAATATTTTTTCTGTTAAGGAATGTGCCTCTAACTTTTGCTTCGCTGTTCTTGTGCTGCTTGTTTATTTCTCTTCATTTGGTTGACAGGATATGTCAAAGTGTATCACACATCACAAGTACAATAATATCAAATAAAGTGATATTTTATATATATATGTATAATATGTATATATAATATAGAACCTCAACTAAGGTGTAAAATACAAAAATACAATAGCCTTTACTCTCTTCTTGGAAGGCTTTCTTACATTAGTAAGAGGCTAAAAAGTTATGACAGTGTTTTATTCCCTAGATGAGGATGATTGGCTGTGTTAATGCATATGTGTGGGTTTTTTTTTTTTTTGTTTTTTTTTTTCTTTTTTTTTTTTTGTGTGTGTGTTTAAGTCTGCTAGTGAAGAAATATGTGGTGGCTGCAGTGAAGAAAAGCAAGCATTTCAATATTCTGAGGTTTGCCCTGTGCTTTGATGCAAAATTTCTTGCTGCAGAAAACAGACATTCTGATGGTGTACATGTTAATGTTAATAATTATTATTAACATTAACAAGTCAGTGTCCAACCTAACAGCCCCAGGTCAGTGGCTCAGTTTTACGTGGGGGGGGGACACTGAGGCGTGCCCAAGCCAGCCAATAGATATAATCTCTGCAGCGTGTCCTCGATATACCCCAGGGGCTCCTCCTGGTTGGACATGCCCGGAACACCTCACCTTGGAGGAGTCCTGGTCGGATGCCCCAACCAGCTCGATTGGCTCCTTTTGATGTGGAGCAGTAGCGGCTCTACTCTGAGCACCTCTTTAATGACTGCACACTACACATCTCTAAGGGACAAGCCAGCCATTTTTTTCATTTATATTAATACAATTTAATGAATATAATAATTTTATATTAATCTAATTATGCAGAATAATGTCAATGAAGCTATGAAATAAATATGGGCTTGTACAGCCCATGCCCCTCTTTAAACTCACCCCTGCCTGCTGCAGCTATCAGTGTGATAGAAAGCAGGACAGCTGCCATCAGCCTTCAGTAAGCTGCCTAATTTAAACATCATGTCAGACTAAGTGACTAAGTTAACAGTTTATCTGCACACATGCACTTTTATTGTAACTACTGTAGATTTTTGCTGTGTAAACAAATGATGGTGGAGCAGCTACAAAGTTAGTTCTTCTTCACGTTGGAGCTTGTTGAACAGGTGGTTTGATTTAAGGACTTCCATCAGCTTTTTTTCCCATTAAAGGTTTTTATGGTGATTGTTTTGGATGCTAGAAAATGTTTTCCTTTCCTTTCACCTGAGCTCATCATCTCCATAATAGCGCAGCCTCTTTGCTCTTTACGCTGTGTGTATAGACAGACTCCGGCTCCACATTAAACTACTTACACGATGACAACTGAGCGCCACAGAGTCGTGGATTAAATAAAGCATCAAAGCAAAAAGAGAAAAATAATTTTTTTTTAATCTATTTTTTAATGAATCTATTATAAAGAATTGAAGATTCTTTATAATAGATTTATTCAAGTCACTTGAAGAATCATTGCAGCTCTTGTATAAGCTTGATTCATTGATGGATAAAAGGGTAGCTTACTCAGTGAGCAGTACAGTGCAAAAGACCTTGCTTCACTGATTTCCTCAATAATAGCTGACTGAGAAATTATTTAAAGTGAAACTAAAAAATAGGAAATGGCAAAATACGGTACATTCTTATAAACAGTTTTTGTAATTATGCCTGATTATGACAGTACGTTATTTGGCATGATATGACTACAAATATTGTCACGTTAATCTTTCTTTTAAAACATTAATGCTCTTATGTCAATTTGAGGGTTATTCTGTGTCTAATATGGTCTGAAACTTGTTCTTTTTATTGACAATTCAGGAATAGCAATAAGTGTTTAATGTTTGGGCCCTGATAGTTAAAACACAGTCCAGTTTCTAATATACCCAACTGAAAGTAGGTTCTTAATTCAACTCATCAACAGATATGATAATGTTTACTAATTCATTTTGTCAGTGCTGGACACTCAAATCACATTAGCTCAAAACAAAGAAGTGAAGCTTATACTTGAGGTCTCTCAACTGATTAAAGACACATCCTCTGGCACATTTACGTGGGAGTTATACTTTAATTAAACAAAATCAGAAATAAAATTAATAATTAAAATTACGTTAACAAAATATATGTAAATTTCATCTTGAAAGGTTGAACTCGTAGCTCCAAGCAGAGATCTGGTTGCCCTCAGATTTTTGTCATCGCAAGACTTGTTGCATAGACACTACACTGCAACACACACAGATTTGAAAGTGAGTGTAATAGGAATGTGTTTGTGTCCACAAACGAGTATACCTGCCTTATACAAATAGGACTATAATGTGTGAGCAGAAGCGCAAGATGCATCTGTTGTACAGACTCCTCTTTTTTTTATTAAATCACTTTTTTTTTTTTTCCCTTTTGTTGTTCATACACACACACACACACTGTTGAACACACTTTCTCTCACACAGCCTGCTGCTACTTTGATCTTTCCTGGAGTGAGGCATTCCTGTGCTGCAGTGAGTAGGAGCAGCAGACAGATTGAGGGGGAGCAGTGTATATGAATTGGATGTATTGTCCTATGAAGATGGTAAGGTAGAGAGCCCAGGAGACCTGAACCCCCAGGAACCCTCTCCCCAGGGGCCTCAGAGGCCCTCCACAGGGTGCCAATAAAGCTGTAAGAACAGGAGGCCTCTGCATGGGGCTTTTTATAAAAGGAAAATTGATATTGTGTTGAAAGCATACCTGTCCTAGACTACACTCCACTCTTTCCTCCTTGTGGGCTATTTTCTCAGTGTTCCTGCCAGTGTTGACCCCCGTCCCCCTCCCCTGGCTGCTTCTCTGTTTTGTTTTGTTTTTTTTAATTTATATAATTTTTTTTCCCCCAGTTTTGTTGTCTTGTGGTCTTTGTATCTTTCTTCCATCCTGTAAAAACATGTTTAACCACCTGTAAGTTATCTGCTGTAATTGTAATTGATCATCATCTGTTACTGGGCTCTGTGTTATGGCCCCTGGCCTTTGCCAACCATGGTGTCATTTTGTTTTTCAACATGAAGCCTTCTTTGTCTTGTGAATCCTTTTTTCTGTCATCATCTTCATTAAACCCTTCCATCAGCTGTCTTCTTTTAAGTATAATAAAAGAAAAAAAAAACTTTAAGCATCAGTTCTGCTCCCTTGAATTTGTGAATAAAAAAAAAAGGTTCAATAGACTCTTAGGAGGGTGATTCAAAGCACTTTAGAGACAATGGCACAGAGATAGCAAAATGCAAACGTATACCTGTCTAGGCAACAAGCCTCTTCTACTTTTGTCCCCACCTCAAAATCTCACCTATCCAGTTGTCTCTTTCCACATACTTCTCACTTGTCCCAGTCTCTTTTTCTCCAGTCTCTGTGACATTTCTCAAGAAATTTATAGTTAAAATTATATCTTGGCCATTTCCTTTATCTACCCTGAGTATCTAATATCAAGATAAAGTGGAAAAATTCAGATATAGTGGCTGTTTTTAGGGTCTTTGTGGTCTTTATACCACTGATTTTGAAAAGGCGACACACACACACACACACACACACACACACACACACACACACACACACACACACACACACACACACACACACACAAGACATCCCAAACAGAGAAGCCAACAAGTGCTGAGGCTGGTGATCTTAACCTTTGACCTTTTGTTCACTTCATGGTGCTTTGCACAGCTGCTAGTTGAACTAACACCCATGCCACTTTAACAACTTCTCCACCTTTAGATGACAGTTTGTTCCAGACCTCAGCTGGAGTGTTTAGAAGTGTGTTTTGAAGCAGGTGTCTATACATCTTTTTCACCCATTTCTTTGCTTGTGCTGTGGTGAAATTGACAGTTGAATGGACTAGTTATTCAGGCACATTAGAAAGAAACCAAACTAAACCTGGAGAACATGCCAGGCTCCCTACATTACTTCGCTAATGTGACTGAGGTACAATGCTGCTGATATATACATACAAACATTGGCATAATAATTGAAATAGTTTATTTTGAAATGGATTACAAAACTGAAATAATTTCTCAAGAGAAGTCCAAGGCTTTGTGCAAGCTACTCTGATCCATTACAGGAGCAAGCCATCACCCTGGCACATCAAAGCAGCTGACCCTCTGCCTGTCACACAATGAGGCCTTATTAGAGAGCCATGATGGAGAGCATAAAGGAGGCGCAGGAAGGGAGGGAGTCAAGTGGGAAGAGAATGTGAAATATTTGTACAGTTGGATTCAGGGGAACATTATAAATGGACAAGGGTGTGCGCACATGTGCAAAAAGGTTTGTTGGCTTTACTTGTCGCGCCGTGCACCTGTTGACATTTGGTACACACGGTCAAACCCCCCCCATTTTGTTCTGTTAATTTTCTGATGTTCCAGCCACATTGATCGTGATGCTTTTAAGTCAAAGCGCCTCAGGCTATAATTACCATTTACCATGTCAGTGTAAGTTAATTTGTGCTGAAATTAAGTTGGTTCCTGAAAAAGCATGTGGAAATGGACATCAAGTGTTAATGTTCTTTGATTTCCCTCATAAGACTGACTGCACCTATTGTCAGTGTCCCACTATTGATCCACTTGTTCATGTTCCTGACAATCTGCTCTTTTCTTTTTCTTTTCTTCTTCACAGATGAACATGACGCAGTACAGAAGAAAACCTTCACCAAATGGATAAATGCACAATTCTCCAAGGTAATGTGAAACATTGCAGCCAACCATTTTCACATGGATGTTGCACTTTGCTGGCACTAATTGGAACATACTAGAAAATGAGCTTGTTTTCTCAAAGTACAAAAAAGCTTAATGGATAATATTACTGTGAAGTCTTTATGAATAAATGTAAGTTATTTTAATCCTAAAACCAACAACGTATTTCTGATGAAAATGATGCTGAAGAGTATGACAAGCTTGTAGTAGGCTAGAT
The DNA here is from genome assembly GCF_007364275.1 of Archocentrus centrarchus. Lineage (NCBI taxonomy): Eukaryota > Metazoa > Chordata > Actinopteri > Cichliformes > Cichlidae > Archocentrus > Archocentrus centrarchus. The sequence continues at coordinate 14,492,941 of NC_044369.1, forward strand.
TTGTTGCCAGCAGGGCGGCAGACTAAACTGTTCAAATGTATACTATGGATTTTGTTGCACTTGGGAGGAAATATTTAAGGATAACCAAGCTACTTTAGTGCAAACAATATTTGTCTTAGATTGCAGGGGAAAGCAGGAAACAAACAGAAATATTTTCTCTATGTGCAGAAGTAGGTCAGTGAACTCGCCACACATCTGGACAGTGGACCATGATCACAGAATATCTTTAACATATTTCAGGGTTTTGGTTTTTTTTTTTGCAGTTATGGACAAAAGCACTGGGTCACCTGCCTTCACCTGCAGGAGCTGCTTGGCCATGGAAACCCATGCCATGAAGCTCCCGGTGTACAGTTTTTATGCTGAGGTTGATGCCAGAGGAGGTTTGGAGCTTTGCAGTTATTGAGTCAGCAGAGCACTGACGACTTTTACACATTACGCACCTAAGCACTCAGCAAGCCCGCTCTGTAACTTTACGTGGTCTGAGTTTCTATGTGGTTCCTCAGCACTTCCTCTTTGTAATAATACCACTTCCAGTTGATTGTGGAATATCCAGGAGTGAAGAAATTTCACAAACTGACTTGCGGACTTGTGTTCCAGTGAAGGCATCCTATTACTGTATCATGCTCAAATGCAGTGAGCGCTTTAGAACGACCTATTTTTTCACAAAGTTTGTAAAGACAGGCTGCATGGTTAGATGCTTAATTTTATACACCTGTGGCCATGGGACTGACCCCCCCTCCCACACACACACACACACACACACACACACACACACACACAATATAGTGCAGCTGCACAAACTGATGGACGAGCTCTAGTGCCAAAGAAACATAAGGCATACTTCCCATAGTCTGACCTGCTCCAAAGTCTCACTCTCATGCTGATTGCTGCAGAAGCACTAACCTACTATTAACTGAATAATTAACTTGAATTTGAGCTGCAGTAACTTATCAGCGATGTTCATGTTTAACCTTTTCGTTACCAAGCTGTATAATTTAATTTAACATGCAGCTGTAGCAGTGCATCAGCAGAATTCAGCTGAAGGGGCACAGTGACCTTTTTGGATAGACTTGGACCCCCAAATCCCACCCATAATGCCTGCGCTACCATAATGTATTATTTCTTTAAAAAAAAAAAAAAAAAAAAAAAAAAAAAAAAAAGGCTCAAAACTTAATGGCACATGTTCAGAACAATCAACTGAACACATGGTTTCATTTTAATGTACCTTTTAATCAGTGGCTATAAACAGCAACAGTTTATGCCAGAGTGCTACTAGGTTTATGTGTGTGGTCCTGCTTGTATATATATATTTTTATTCTTATAAATACACCATCAGAGAATTATATTAAATATGTTTAGCTGATTTTGCTAACTGGTCTAGTTTAGATAATTGTCCTCACACTGTGTAATGTTTTCTCTTAAGTATTCTTAGTTTCACTCTTACACTTCTTTCATTCGGATAGTTTCAAATTTGTTGACTGTGCATGGCTATCATAGTGGTTGTTACAACCTGCCAAACTTTCTCTTCTTCTTTCTGCGTACCACTGTCACATGTGCGCTTCTTCCCAGTGACACTTTCAGTGTTTGAATTATATGCAAATGACCATCTCTCCACAACTGCAGCCACACTAAGGACCTCTTATCATTGGTATTGATTGTTTAAGTTCAATCATAGGATAAATCTAAGCAAACAATTTTTCTGTTTCCAGACAGGGAAGACACCCATCAAAGATATGTTCTCCGATTTGAGAGATGGAAGGAAGCTGCTGGACCTTCTGGAGGGTCTCACCGGCAATGTCCTGGTGGGTTTTTGTAATATGTCTATTAACTTTGTAAAACTTTTTTTTTTTTTTTTTTAAAGCACATTTTAGTCACTTTGCTCACTCTAAAAATAACTTGGCATATAGCAAAACATGCTCACCGTGTTTGTCTTCATTTGAATGTGACATAAAGAAATCATTTTTGCTGTTTAAATGCATGAAAGACAAGATTTGATTTCAAAGAGGGATGGTAAAGCCACAGAAATGCTTCTGAGGGGTTTGGGAGTGCATGCAGTCAAATTATTGTAGTGCAGGTTTTTTTTTTTTTTTTCCCCTCCTTAAGTGAAAGTCATGCCAGTACAAGCACCATGCATTATGGCATGAAAACACAAAGGTTAAATCTAATGTAAACATCTGAGCCATGTGGGAGTGCTTGGCACATTATTGTACATTATTTCTGATTTAATCTTGGTATATAAATGTTCTTTCAGCAACCCACCACTTTACCCACCTAAAACTTGATCCAAAAAGACTTGATAAAATGGATAAATAACTGCAGAATAAAGACATACATGTCTCCAGTCACCAGCTTTGTGCTTGTTTGCACACATTTTTATTTACTGGTTATTTCTTTTTTTTAAAATCTGTCCACTCTTCAGCAGCATATCGGATTTCTAACACCTGCAGCCGTATTAAGCGCCAACTGTCTCTGTCTCTGCCATATATGTTGGCACACACACGTGCACGAAGGCTTTCTCACTGATACCAGAATACTAATTCTATAATTGGGTGCTAATGAGTGGTTGAGGTATGTGAAGACTTACAAAGGGATTAGCAGTTGGCAGCTATTCACTGTGTCATTCTTTCCATAAGTTTGTGTGGACACTGCTGAGAATGTAATAGCTGTGATAATGTATGGTGTGAAAAACCATGTGGAGTGATGGCATACCTTTTCTTGTTGGTTCAATATCCACCTTTTGCTCCCTAGCTTTGCCTTAAAGCTAGGGAGCAAATCAAGGTGACTGTTTATAAATGAGCACCTCCTATGTTCAATTATTAATCCACTGCAACTAATTTCAATAAATGAGTTAAAGGAAACGAGGTAAAACTGTCGACTCTCATGATGTTTAGATTAGCCTTGATTAGCTGGTGAACCATGAATGTGTCAGCTGATTTCTGCTGCATTTCCTCTTCCTCAGACCAAAGAACGAGGTTCCACCAGAGTGCACTCTCTAAACAATGTCAACAAAGTACTTCAAGTCTTGCATCAAAATAATGTGAGTACCTGCTGTTTCTGCTGTTATCTGATGAGCTGCTGTTTGGTGGATAGTGAAACATTTGGGCATTTGTTGTTCTCTATCACGTGTCATTAAGGCTGAAGAGTCTGCCGTGTTTCATTTCAAACTCATAACGTAACCAGAAAGAAGGAACTATATTAAACTGTAAAATAATGCCATGTTGTCTTTTGTTGAAGTAAAAACTCTTAAACCCTGTGCTCACACTGCACTTTTCCAGTCACGTTGGTACTGTTCTGATTAAAACCAGTAACTCTTCCTCTGACTATACAAGGCTCTTTATTCTCCTGTGACCTCCATCTGAATTCATTTCATACGCAAGTCATTTTCTAGTGTATTTTTCTTTGTCTGTCTGCCTCCTTCGCTGCTTCATTTCATCATCCTTCCTCATACTTTCTGTTTGTCGGTCATATTGCCTTGACCTCAGCAGTGAGAGATAAGGGGCAGGGCAGGCTCATAGGAAGTCGCAGGCACAGAAGTTTGCATGCAAATCCTGCTGGGTTCAGTCTTGAAAGAAGCAAAAGAAGTGTCAGCAGGCCAGTTTCCACAAGCCTGAGCAATTTAGAAACCTATTTGAATTAATTATATATCATAACAATAGAAAATTAATTGAACCAGATGTATTATTACCTTTAATGTCAAGTTGTAGCTATGGCTTTTAGATTTAGTTGATCCATGTTACATATTTATTTTTTTTAGGGTACTTCAGAAAACAATACTGCAAGTTTTGAAGTGGATGATGGCTGTTGTGATATATATATATATATATATATATATATATATATATATATATATATATATATATATATATATATATATATATATATATATATATATATATATATATATATATATATATATCTGAGCGTTGTTTCATGAACGATATAGGAAAATGATGGTGTGGCAGCATGAGACTAATTGGTACTAGATGGGCCAGAGGCCAGCTCTGCATAGAACAAGAAAGAACACTTCATAACTTGACCAGACACATGACCTCATGTTCCATTCTGTGCCTTGAACCTCTCCACAATATTTATATGTAATCAGTTCACACTTGGCCTTACTTCATATGACAAATGTCTGATGAACCTGCAGACCACATTTCAGTGGCACCACTGAGAGGCTGTAATTAGGGTGGTATAATGCACTATGTGGAGGATGTTGACTGGGTGGAAGTATTCTGCTGTAACACTGATAACTCATTAAGATGCAAAGCAATATTATTTACTCAGCTGCATAAAGAAACTCAAATGCTACATCAAAGGAGAGCTTCTCTGTATGTTTACAGGTCCTGGGGAGCTCATAACTCTCTCAGCAAGCTTTTTGTGCTTCCACAGGAATCTTTGGGAAAGCTGATTAATTTCTTCAAGTCACTTTAGCAAAAGTATCACTTAGTACGCCAGCTGTTTTAACATGAATTATCACTAGCTTAATTTTTAATATTATTAATTATGTTTGCTGTAAGATTATGTATACATGTATTTGATGTATTTAGTAATCTGCAAGCTCAGAAAGCATAAATCACAAAAATGTTTATTCACTGTTCACTATGTTTATTCAGTATTTTTTTTAAGTTGAAGTGTCCTCCTCTCAGGTGGATCTGGTAAACATAGGAGGGACAGATATTGTGGATGGGAACCACAAGCTGACCTTGGGCCTCATCTGGAGTATTATCCTTCATTGGCAGGTGAGCACGGTTTACTTACACACACACACACACACACACACACACACACACACACACACACACACACACACTGACTCATTTACCTCGCTTTATGAACTCACTGATGTTCCACAGGGATCAAACATACAGATGATCAGTATTGATGTGCACATGTGTGTATGGATCAAAATATGCAGATCATCCAATGCTTTGTGAGTTTGACCTGCTGCTGATGTTAAAATGGTCGAGGTTCTGTTCGTAGGGTGTGGACCCTGCCAGCTCTGTCAACATTTGTTATTCATTATTCATCATTGTTACTTAACGTTAACAGCAGTCACTGTGTAACACATGCATTATTTGTCATTTGTTTGCATGCTTAGACATGCTGTCACTACAAAAAGGTGATCATCCCAGTTGGCTTAAACAAACTGGCTAATTTAACGGGCATAGTTACTGAAAAAGAATTTTTCATTGCTGATGTTCCAGCTCAAAATGCCCACCTGCTACACCAGCTAATATGAGGATCAAGAAAATAATTCTGACTCAGAATAGAAACAAAGAAATGCTCAACCACCGTGCAGAAATGCAGTGTTTACTCGTGCTTAATCACCCATATTAAAGCACCTTTTCCCATGTACACGTCTCGTACAGGTGAAAGATGTCATGAAGGATGTCATGTCCAACCTGCAGCAGACCAACAGTGAAAAGCTCTTGCTGAGTTGGGTACGACAGTGCACGCGCTCATACCCGGAAGTCAATGTGCTGAATTTCACCACCAGCTGGGCGGACGGCCTAGCTCTCAATGGCATACTTCACCACTTCAGGTGAGGAATATGGAGACACTCGGGGGAAACTTCAGCTAGAAGTGTGTACATGATATATTTAGTGTTTTTAACATGACTGGTAAAGAGCTGCACGTTCATCCTATGCATTCATGTATTTGTGTTTTGTTACATTAAGTTATACTGATGTGTGCCACCAATTTTTGTGATTGCACTGTTTTGCGTTAATTTCCCCGTAATTAATTAATCGAAATTAACGCGTTAAAGTCCCACCCCTAATATATTAGGGGTGGGACTTTAACGCGTTAAAAATTTTAACGCATTTTAATCGCAATTTGCACCGTGGAACGTTTCTCAGTGCACGAGTTCCCGGCATACAGATTATATCGACGCACAATGTCCAAATTAGGGGCCGAATCCTGCGAAGGACCCGGCCCACGTCTTTCGCAGCCCGCGAACACCACAAAGGCCGGAAGTGAGCAGCTCGCCTTCATATCAGCTGCCGTCACCTCTGTGTAGCTTGTGTCGCCTAGCAACCGTGAGTGCGAAGCACAGCTGTGTAAAAGCAGCTGGTAAAACGGAGAACGAACTTTTTCTCCTTTTTGTGGTTTAATTTTAATTCTTTCAAAATTCAAAATAAGCTGTTAAAACAAGCATAACACATTTCAACATCAAGGAATACAGCTGAGAGAATGATTAATTTCCAACTATAACAAGTGAGCCATTAATGTTGAATAAAACTATCCAGTTATGATGCTTAACTTTAATTTCAGGAGTTTGCTTATCACAGGAGCACTTCCACCCTTCCTTGGTCTGTGTAGTAGACTGGTGGGAAAATAAACAAAATTTTGAAGTTTAAGCTTATGTATATTGATTCATTCATCAACTAAACTTAAATTAATATTTCTCATGTCAAATATTGAAATGCGATTAAAATGCGATTAATTTCGATTAATTAATTACAAAGCTTGTAATTAATTCGATTAATATTTTTAATCGAGTCCCACCCCTAATATATATATATATATATATATATATATATATATATATATATATATATATATATATATATATATATATTGTGAGGATACCTAAGCTGTGTATATGGCAAAAGGTCAGGTTGATAGGTCAGTACCTGCAGGGTGTGTTTAAAGAGGGAGGGTAAATAAGTTTCAGGGGTGTTTCCCCACTTTTTGTAACCCCTTGTTCTTAGTAATGACATGAGCGCACACACATACACAGACCAGTGTTGAAATGGGTGAAGTTCTGCCAGCAGTCTCTTCTCTGCTTCTACAAATGTACCTGATTTCTGATTTATACTGTAGCCATAATATAAATTCTATCTTATTTCTGCATTTCTGTTTGTGTTTTCAGGCCAGACGCATTCGGCTGGGATGATGTGGTCGCAATGAACCCTGTGCAGAGACTGGACCATGCCTTCACTTTAGCCAAAGACCAGCTGGGTATTGAGAAGCTACTGGATCCTGAAGGTAATCTAGTTCTGAGCTGTTCTGAACACATCTGAGGCACAGATAAAGACTGTATGAATGTTTTCAAGTGTAAGTCTAAGAATTGGCACCTGTAACTGCTTTTTATAGTAGTTCCAAAAAAATAAAAGTTGGATATAAATTGACATAAATATTCCCACATACTAAAATGTAGTCTGCATTCACGAACCCTACCTTGATGTCCTGCCAGCGGTTGGATAAGCTCAGAGTGAAGAAAGACCTCGATGTTGCTTTGTCTGAACACCTGTAAGAAGCTGGACACATTTATTTGAACCGTCCAAAGTCATACACTTGTTTTTATTGTCATGACTGAGGAGCAGTCACGTCTGACCCATACTGAAAGCATATTTAATTAGTACAGCTTGTCTAAACCTGCCGTTTTGTCTCCCCACTCTTCTTCCTTCCCATCTAATCTCTTCCTGTCAACCTTAACTGCCATCGCACTCTATCTGACATGCTTCTTTCCAAATCATGCAGTTTTCACCTCAGTACACCCCCCCCACCACCACCCCCCCACTGTCTGCGATGCACAGTTTGTATCTCTGATATGTACATCCATATCTGTAACACCTTCATGCTCTCTTTCTTTCACAGACGTGGCAGTTCAGGCACCAGATAAGAAGTCCATCCTCATGTATTTAACGTCACTTTTCGCTGTGCTGCCGAAGGACGTGAGCATGGAGGCCATCAAAGAAGTGGAGACCCTGCCGCGCAAATATAAAGTGGAGTCTGAAGACTCAGGTCCAGGACTCAGTACCCAGGTAAAGTGTACAGTACAGCTGTTGCTGTTGACATGTATGCTACAGATGGGTGAAAAACAAGCTATTAAATTTAGGGCAGAGGTGTTGGACTAAAAAGATTATTTAGGCAGAAGATGATTTAAAAAATTTTTTTTTTTTTCGTCAACCAAAATTCTTGTATCGTGACCGAAGGGGTTAAGAGGAAGAGCTTTGTGGCAGAATCAGCCTCAGAGACGATGAATATCTGTTTGAGGTTCATCTTGATCCATATCTTTTTGCTATACGTGTTTATTTTATCATCAAGTAATCCAAACAAAGCAAAAGTCAGAATTACTTTAACTTGATTACAAAACTGTACATGCACAAATAACATTTGCACTGACTCAAGCCCTTTGTATTTATTTAAGTATGATAGTATATGGTCGGGGATAATTATATATCATTCACTGTTTCTTTGGTCTTGTGTCAGTCTGCAGAGGAGGACTTTACCTCTCTGTTTTAGCCTTTGTAGCATATCTTATAACCATAAAACTAGCGTCCTTTAATTGCTTTAGTCCAGTCAGTAAACTGTATCACTTCCAGACATTGCCTATCTGACATTACTGTCAATAAACTGTTATCTTTTTCTATGCATGGAGAGACGATAGTGCAGCTCGTTTTAAAAACAACAGAAACGCTTTAGTTGCAAAAATTGAACTTGTACCAGCTCTAACCTTTGCTTTGCTGCAGTGCTTTGTTTCTGATATTTAGTTTGAAGGCCGCAGATGTTGCTATGTGCGAGCATAAGGAATATTGTGAAGTGTCTTATTGTATGTTGGCAGATACAGTGAGTCAGTGCCACTCGGAAAAAGCAGCCTCCTTCATTCTGTCCTGCTATGCTCATGAAAAGCGCAGCAAGCACATAGAAACGGGGAGCAGAGCCATGACTCACCCCTCTGACATTATCTAGCAGACCAAGCTGCATGGTGGAAACACAGAACTGTAAAGGGATGGAAGGAAATGGGGGAATAAAGTGGTGAGACTGGGATTATTTGCAGGGAGCTGACAGGGAAGGTTGTTTCAACATTAAAGTCGGTGTGCCGGTGGCCGAGTGGCGTTAGTGAGTGACTACACTGGTAGGTGCCACTCAGCCAGTGTCACTCTGATTTAAATGGACTTGCCCAGTGTTTCAAAAACTTTTGATTGGAATGTGTTTGTAATTTGCTTTATCCTGTTAACTGTGATTTCACAACTCCGAGTACTTTCTTTTTTGCCCTTGTATTATGTTTTAAAAAGGAGTTTGCTCACATTGATTAAATGTGTGCATTTTCACCTTGTTAGTTTTTCAGCCCCTCCCAGCTTGCTGCACCATTCAATCACATATAGCTCTGGGGCACCTCCTTTAAGAGAGTCAGAAAATCCCCAAACCACCTCTTAAATTTTTTTTTTTAGTGCCCATGGGCACATTCTTCACACGTCCCTGGAATGAATGCTGGAACAGTCTTTTTTTAAAATAATGTTCTGATTGGTCCAACAAAGGGTTTACTTTCCTGGCACACTTTCTCTCTGCATAGGAATCAATGCGTAATACTGCTGCTGCTAGGGAGACTGAGTGGAGTTAAAAATAAAGGGCTCTTTGTATTTCATTACTTGCAAATAGTTTCCCACATTTCCTTACATTCATATTATTCAGTCGTATTTGTTAATGTTTATTTTTGATAATAGTTGTCAGTATTGATGATACCTTGAAATAAGAGATTCTTCAACAATCACTGTTGTATTCTAATATCATTGATTATTAGAGCGCTGTTGGTGTGGTAGTGCATTACATGCTCTGTGGTTACAACTGCAAAAGTGATGAATGCATAGACCGAGTTGAGCAAATCATCTGGTGATAATAAAGAGTTCTGTTGAGCCAGACCACAGCTATTTTACAGCCATTCAACTCAATAAATGCACCAAGGCTGCAGTTTTCCCTTCTCACTTTCTCTCTTTATTTCTCTCCCTGTTCCTCTGACTTTGCCAGCCCTCACTGATGTAACATAAGGGCTTACAGTTCTTTTGTCACTTATTCCAAAATATCCAAAAGGTCATTGAATATTTTCAGCAGGTGACCTTTCCTGAGTTTGTTGCACTGGCCTTACCACTGTATAATTTCAGCCTGGAAAACAAAGGTCCGTTTGATTTGTTATACCAGTTCCTGCACACCCATTACCATTTCTGTCGTCTTTGACTCGGCTGCCACTGCAGAGATTTTATCTGCAGCTTCATTCAGATTTGTTGAGGACTGTCAAGCTGGTTCTTTACAAATCTGGAAGCCTGGAATAGTTTGCCTGTGTAGTTGGCTATTAAGGTGTGGTGACTTTGTTGAAGTATAGCTGTATTCTTAGTAGTGGTTCAGTTTAAAAAGAACTGGCAAAGTGGATGGAAATTACTCTTCTAACTTATCTGCTATTAGGTTTTGCTTATCAGTTTTTTTTAAAGTGCAGCATTATTGTAACATGTTAATTTTCTCAGTCATGTCCTTGTATTTTTTATTTTGAGGCTGTACCACCCATCTCTCTGACTGCAGACCCAGCTTTATCTTGGTTAATGCTGTGTTTCAAACTTACTGCTGTTCCCAAAATAAGGTTTGACCCTGGAAAAGCCTGATTAGATACTTTATCACACCTTACCAGAAATCTCAGTACAAAGGTAACTCTCTAGCTTGTTGGAGAAATTGTGGAAGCATGAATGCTAACCATTATCACATATTTTGGGATTGTCAGACAATTAAAATGTACTGGAAGGGAATACATAATGCAATACGAGACATTTTAGGTAGCCATCTGCCCTTGGAGAGTAAAGTTCTTTTCTTTGGACTGGTGCCCAAAGAATGGCCGAAAAGAGACAAATATCTGTTTAATATCCTACTAGTGGCTGGTAAAAAGGCTATTACCAAAAAATGGCTCACTCAGGAAAGCCCAACTTTGAATATGTGGATGGACATTATAATGGACATATACAGGATGGAGAGAATAACTGCAGAAATAAATCATAAGACAGATCTATTTGATTCACGATGGGAGAAATGGATAGACTATATAATATCACGCAGGCCGGATACTACTTTGGTTAACTTTATTTAATGCATGATTCACAAAAACAACCACCCCCTCCCCTCAAGCGTTCATGTTCTTGATAGTTCATTGTACTATTGTACCTTTTTTGTAGTTCTGTGCTTTTTGGTTTTTTTTGTTTGTTTGTTTTATGTTTGTTTTTTTAATTTTATTTTAATCCTATCATTACTTTCCCCTAAAAATGGGACATTCAGACAGATACATGCAATATGGTTGGAAATAGATGTATATTAATTTTCTGGATGCTGAATGTCAATAAAAATTTAATAAAAAAAAAAAAATAAGGTTTGACCTGCCCAGTGTGCCAGGGGCACTTCCCACCATTCCATAATTGGCTTGGAGTCTTTCTTTTATTTTCTTTGCTGAGCAGGGCAGGTCGCACTGCATGCTCAAGTGCAGCACAACCCCCTTCTAGATGTCTAGGTCTATTTTAAAACTCGCCAGCTGATGTGTGCAGATGAGTACAGAGGACAAACGGAAGTCTTGCTTGGGTATGGTTATGTTTCAGTGTACGTGCCCTGTATATTGACAAAATATGAGCCAATTCTTCCATTCAGTCAATCGGTGTTAAATCAAATATCTTACTGCTTTTAGTAATATTTTCCTACTAATTCAGTAATGATATCTGTAATTTGGTCAAACCTCATTTCATCCCTTGCCTAATATTTCTCAGAATGTGCAGATGGAGGAAGCACACAGCAGTCCCCGGCCTGAGACCCCCAGCACCCTGACAGAGATGGAAGGTGAGATGGAGGGTAGCCTGCTGGAGGTGGACCTTGACACTTACCAGACTACACTGGAGGAGGTTCTGACTTGGCTGCTGTCGGCTGAGGATGCCCTACACATTCAGGATGAGGTCTCAGACGATGTGGAAGAAGTCAAAGAGCAGTTTCACACACATGAAGTAAGAAGATGCAGCTATGCTGTCATTTGTTTTCTTTTTGTAAGGTATGATCATCCATTCTTGAACTCTGAAACTGTAAAAAAGAAGAAAAAAAAATGGATTGGACTGAGACGTCACATTGAGAAGAAGCAATTTTAAGACAAATGGTGACACATTTAGGCTTTCACTCTCCACTGAGACTGTCAAAAGTATCCCACAGATGGAGGCCTCCCACAAACAGCAGTGCGTGCCATTAACATGTTGAGAATGGCACGAATTCCAGTGACACACTGCACTCCATGGTGCCTGGCCTAGAGCTTACTTCCTTGCTTGACAAGGCGTAGTTACATGCTTTGTGTCGGTGTATGTGTGTAAAGGGGCTTTGGCTGGATTCCCTCGGCTGAACTGTGAATATTTGTGAAGTTGAACGTCTGGAATCCAGGTCAAAGCTGAAATCTGCTAGTGAGACAGAGCGCAACAGGATCCAAAGCTGCTTTAACAGCCAGGCTTTTCAGAAACTCCAAAAAAATCCATCCAGTTTGTTTCAGCCTTGTTTCCCTTACTTACTCCAGTTTCGCCAGCAAAGCCTCGTCAAAAACAAAGGGCTCAGAGGTGCAGCCAGAAATGCTTACTCATCCAGAGAGCTCCCTGGAATGGACAGTAACTCAGTTCACTGGCCTCCACACAGCTACAGTGAAATAAAAGCATACAAACCAAACAACATTAGCTTCTGCATTTCTTCTCAAAGGCTTTTTTCCTTCTTTTTCTCTTTTCTGATTGACTTGGTTTGCTAATTGACAGCCCACCCCTCCATTTGTGCTCACTGCCTTTTTTTTCGTTGCTAAAGCAGTACTTAAATATGAGGGTGGAAAGGTAATGCTCAGTGCTTCTGCAGGGCATCATTAATGTTATACCTAGTGAAGAAAGCACATCCAGATGTTAGCATGTGGCTGCCAACTGCTAACAAAAAACTTCAGATTATAAAGGCCTTTTATTATTCGTACTTCTGTTCATGTTCTCAGGATGCAAATGTTTCATAGATAGAGATTTTTATTTTTTTTTAAAATCATACCCACTTACTACACCTTCCATTTTTAAGGCGTTTATGATGGAACTGACAGCGCATCAGAGCAGTGTGGGTAATGTGCTGCAAGCGGGTAATCAACTGATTGCCCAGGGCAACCTAACAGAAGAGGAAGAAGACGAAATCCGGGAACAGATGACCCTCCTCAACTCCCGCTGGGAGAACCTTCGAGTGGACAGCATGGACCGTCAGGCCAGGTAGACACACACACACACACACTTGCATTGGTTTTATAGAGGTGTTTAAATATCATCTGTTGATTTTTATCTCAGAAACAGTTGGAGACATTCTGTTTTAAGACAAATTGTTTTTAAAACTGAAACATTTTACAGTGTAATGTGCAGTGTCATCAAGCCATCAGTTTTTCCCTGTAAAGAATGGACAGGGCTGCAAGTTACCAGACATGACACATGATAAGCCTTGAGCCGCCAAAGGCCTAACAGTTCTCACTCTCAGCTTTTGCCATCAAGGTTTATGATGTTTACATACACGCACGCACGCACGCACGCACGCACGCTGTCCTCATGGTGTCCACTACAGCATTTGTTGACCCTGAGCTTTGTTAGTCAGTCTTTGTGCTCCTGTGTTGTTGCAGTTAAAAACTCAACGGGCAGTTTGTCCTAAAGTTTATGAAATTTATGGCTTACATATCCTTTCTACCTTTATGCGCTCACTTTACTGCCTTTCTGCCCTTACTTTCTTCCTCTCCAGGCTCCATGAAGTCCTGATGGATCTTCAGCAGCAGCAGTTACAGCAGCTTTCTGACTGGCTGACGCAGACAGAAGAGCGCATAAGAAGGATAGAGACACAACCAGCAGCTAAGGACATGGAGGCCTACAAAGAACAGATAGAGCAGCACAAGGTGAGGACAATTTCCCATTAATATTTGCTATTAAAGCGCTTAATTTGCATGTAGCCAGTGAAGCATGGGTAACTGATTTAATGCTGACAGCATCAAGTACAATGCCAGAAAGTCCTAGTGCATGTATGCTGCTCTTGTTCTAAAACAGGCTGGTCTTGTGATTACTCGTTCCCATTTGATCGTAATCTTTCATGAGTCATGCTCTTTCTCCATGTAGTCACGATAAAACTGAATAGCCGCTCCGTTAATTGTAACATGTGACACTGCTGAATTCACTGTTTGTGTTCCTACACAGGCACTTCAGAATGACTTGGAGGCGGAGCAGGTAAAGGTCAATTCTCTAACACACATGGTGGTCGTGGTGGATGAGAACAGCGGCGAGAGTGCCACTGCTGCTCTGGAGGAGCAATTACAAGTAAGTTGTCTGCCTTTGAAGCTGATTTGGTGACATTTTGTCAGTTCAAATAGGAGTCTTCTTCTAGTGTGTTCTGTGATTACTAGAAATGTGCTCAGTTTTATGCCTAATCTGTGTTTTGTGGCTCTGAATTGCTTCTTTATGTGTATGAGCTCTGGTATAAAAAGAATATTTACTAATGAGTTACTGGTTTAATTCATTTTATTTTTCATCTTGGCTTCAGTCTTTGGGTGAACGCTGGGCAGCCGTGTGCCGTTGGACTGAAGAAAGGTGGCACAAGCTGCAGGAAGTCTTTATGGTTTGGCAACAGCTTCATTCGGACCAGGTAGGATATTTATCCTTATACAGTACATTCATAGCTTGTACAGGTTTTTCTTCCCTTCTTCCCTCCTGTTTAAATGGACATTTTCTAAAAAGTACTAAAGAGGAGCTTTTCTTTTTTAGATCCTCTGACTTTGATTAGCCTCTTTTTTTTTTTTTTTTTTTTTTTTTTTCCCCTTGGATGAAAATCCATGTGTTTTTGGATATTAATCTGATGAACTCAGACTGAAGTACGTGTCTGTTTGTAATTATAATGAATGTTTTTCTACTCTGCAGAGTTTGTTTAGAGTGTGGTTGGATGAAAAGGAGAAGGCCTTGAATGAAGTAAAGACTAGCAACTTTAAAGACTCTGGTGAAATCAATACGAACGTGCGTCAATTAGCAGTAAGTATTAGGCCCATCTTCTGTACTTATTAGCCTTTACTCAGAAAAATGTGCTGCAAATATTAGTTTCTGGTGTAGTCAATGAGCGTTCCATCTTTAGTGTATGATTTGATTTTTTTTTTTTTTTTTTTTTTTTTTTATCTTTCATTCTTTTAGATTTTAAAGGAAGACATGGAAAAGAAGAGGAGGACTCTGGACAAGCTGTCTGATGCAGGACAGGATGTGATACAGCTGCTGCGAAGTGCTGAGGCAGGAGCCAAGATCGAGGCAGACACAGAGGAGCTGGCACAGAGATGGGACAGCTTGGTGCAGAAGTTAGAAGACTGTTCGTTTCAGGTGTGTGACAGTATCTCAGGCGGTAAAGTGTGCTGTTCACAGGGTTAGTGGTTCAAACGTCTGCTCCTTTAAGGGTTCTTGGTCAAGAGGACTTTATAGAACAGGTCTAAAATAAAAATAAAAGCAGCGTTTTTCAAAACTGTCCACACTGTCCAGCAATGCTAACTTTATGGGTTCATATTTCTATGTTTATCTGTATTTTCTTTTTTTTAAATCAAAGGTATACAAAGCATTTTTAAGTATTTTTGTCACTTCCAAGCTTGATTTCTCCTCCTCGTTTTCTCACGAATACTTTAACTCACTCCTTAGCTAATGGAAGCTGTGACGGATGCTGGGATGACTCAGGTGGAAGATCAAGTTGTCGTGGATACAGTTGCCGTGGCTTCAGCCGCTTCAATTGCCGATCAGGAGCTGGCCCCACCTGCTCCCCCAAAGAAACGTCTGGTGGAGACGGATGTAGAAGTCAGAAGAATGTAAGAACAGGGTCATAAACACACAGAATAAATCTCTTTCCTGCCAGAAAACATAAGCTTAAAAGACACACACACACACACACACACACACAAAAAACAAAACAGTGTACATATTGTCTTTTGTGTTGTGCAGGTTTGAAAATAAAATTTCTGACCTGTTGAGTTGGATGAAAACGTGGAAGATGTCCACTCAGGCGCTGGCCACCACACATCCTGAGACTACGCCTGACACCCCAGACCTTCAGGAGAATCTAAAGGTAGACCTATGGATATTTAAAACCATTTTAGCTTATTGGCTAAAAAAAATATATATTTTGTAGACACAAACTTAAATATGTGTTCAACAACCACTTTAGGATTTGGAGGCGGAACTCAAAGCAAAAGAAGCCTCACTTAGTCAAGTGATCCAGGAGGGAAGAGGCCTGATGGATCAGCTAGAGAGAGGTAAAAATATTCCTTTTTCACTATAAAGTATAAAATGATAAAATTATTATAAACAGATCATCTAAGTTTTGTCAGACATATTCCTCTAAAGTGTGTAAAGATCCTGACTTATATTTATTGTCTTAAGGCAGCTCACGACCCCTGTCTCTAACAAAAATCTTCCATTTCCCTGTTAAAGTGTTTTTTCCTCGTAAGGTTTTACCACTTTTCTGCAGCTGTCTGTATTTTGTAGGTATTTACAAGCCTACATTTAAAAAAATTTTTTTATTATTTATTTTTAAATGCCAGATGTCTAAACATGCGTTTGTGTATTTGGGGTCAGAGTAATAAAATCCTGTCAGTCTGCAGAGTTGCTGATTTCATATAACCACTCAATGAAATGAAGAGGCACTCAGGATTTTTATGTGTTTACACTGCTCGGGAGGCAGCGAGAGGTGGTGGAGCGGCAGGGCTAAGTCGGAGTAGATTTTTTAAATGGCAAACTTTCCATTAAACTGTTTTATTCCATCAGTTGCTCTTTCATCCATTTTGTCTGCTTCCCAGTATTCTATCCACCGGTGTTATTACAAGTGTTACCTGCTATGAGGTCCCACAGAAAAGATTAAACAATGGCTGCGGCACATTCAATCACTCAGATGCTTAAAGTCAGTTTAAGTACATTCGATGTGACCCAGTGTCTCTGTTTCCATCTATAGAGGCTGTGGGTGTGGACTTGGTGAGGGCAAACATAGAGCAGGTCCAGACTGAGTGGGATGTCTGCATGAGGGAGCTGCAGGCAGCCCGTGAGCGGGTTCGCACGCAGACCCGGCTGAGAGCGGTTTCTAAAGAACTTGCAGACTTGGACCAGGTCTTGCGGGAACAGGACCGGTGGCTGGACTCGACCTTGGCTGTGGAAAAGTGCAGCAAGATGGATCTCAGAAACCTGAGTGGAGAATGCCAGGTAGGATTCACAGACACCCGAATGTCTTTTGTGTGACTTCAATCCTAAATGTCACCTGTTAAATTCCTCTCTTCAACTGTTGTTTCTTTATAAGTATTACAGCTTTTACAGCAAAGATGAATCACCATTAAAAGCACTGATCAAAAAGCATGAGGGCACAGCAGGGATGTAGTAAATAAAATTAAGATGCATTTAAATGCTTGTAAAGTCTGCAGAAAATACACAAAGACAGATGAAATAGTTTGTGTCACAGTTTGAAATTCATTTCCTTTGGGTAAGAAGGGAAAGCCTGTCATTGTAAAGAATGACATCTGGCAACTTCCAGACTAGTCAGCTAACTCACTGTACCAGTGTTTTTTTTTCCTCTAATTATTTTAGATAGCTGCATGTAATTGCAAATAAATAAATAAATAATTAAATATCTATCTTATTATTCTGCATCATTAAAAAGCAAAAGTCTGTGAAATATTCAAGAAAGCTAACTGACCAAAGTGTGGTCATGTGATCACTTCTTATTCCAGATACATGAACATACTCTGTCTTTCCTCTTGTGCTTCTCAGTCTCGACTTGCTCAGATCACGGCCTTCAGTCCACGACTGGAGCAGCTGTCTGCAGAGGCAGGATCAATGGGAGCCGTGCCCTCTCTTAAAGACAACATGGTGGTGGTTTCTGCACATCATGCCTCCACCCTGCAGCAGCTGCATAGCAGAGAAAAAGAAGTCAATGAAGGTACTCCTGCTTAAGTGCATTAAAATAATTTGGTAAATGAATGCAGAAGAAATGAATTCCAAAACTCTGAGTGGGTTCGTTTGCTTTACCAGTGACCTAAAAGATTTCAGATACCCTCTTATTCCAGAGATCTGCAGGGCCGGAGATTTAAACCTCCCTTAAAACAAACGCCTTTAATCTCTCTCGTTGTTCATGGTGCAAAGCTTTCAGGTTTACAGGGAGACTGAATGAGTGATAGTTAAGATCAGCAGAGCCCTGTTCCACATGGGCTGTGTAAATTTGACTTTTGGCTTTTATATGAATCCTTGGCCAGTCACAAGTAATAGATGATGCCCTTATATGGCCTCCAAAAGTGTGTACGTGAGTGACTATGCGTAAGATCATACCTCTGTGCCAGCTCCATCTCTACCTGAGGACATGACTTGGACCTGAAGCAGTTCTGAAAATCAGTCACTGTTTTACCTCTGGAATTTACATGCGCTGCTCCTGGCCAAAAAGAGTCCATAAAGGGAGGCTTGAATGCTCTGCTGACCGTAGGTGTGTGTATGTGTGTGTGCGCACGTGTGTGTGTGTGTGTGTGTGTGTGTGTGTGTGTGTGTGTTGCTTGTCTGTTTTGCTGTACCTCTAGGGCTTTTATGACACTGAGGGTTTGGATGGGCGCCAAGGAAAACCTTTTTGTTTCTGCCTGAGGGTGGTTTGATTCTTGCTGGGGCCCTCTCTATCCCCCCATCCCCACCCCACCCTTCCACAGTTACACTCCACCTTTGCTCCTTGTGTATATAAACATAGCTAGGTTATGTAAGCATTAAATCACCTTGTAATTAACAATGAAGCACAGGAGAAGGCAGACAGGAGTGGCAGGAGATAAAAATGAGCATAAGAATAAGAATAAAAAGAAAAGTCATTTTAACTGATGAAGATAAATTAGTCACTTGTGAACCTTTGGCAGTTTGGTCGCAAAACAGCTGTGAGTTTTATTATGCATTCAAAAAATTTGTGGAAGAGGCAAATCTAAACTTATTTTGAGAAGCATGCTGTCAAACATCTGGGATTCTCTTAGAGCATGGAAAACACGATCATCTCCACCTATACAGAGGGGAAATCCCAAACCTGCTCACTGCCCCCTTGTGGTAGAACCATGATGCTTAATCCCCAGTGCAAACATTATTACACCTTAACACAATACTGTCTTTTCTCCTCTGATGTCTTCAAAATATCTTCTCTTTCTCGCCTTCTTTCAGCCCTGGCTAACCTGGAAGCCACACGGGTGGTACAGAGTGTGGTGGAGGGTCTTGAAGCCAGGCTGGCCAATCTGAAAAAAGGGATAGTTGACGTGCCTACAACAGAAGAGGCAGTGGAGCGGGCACAGGTGAGTTTTCACCAAATTATTTTGAATTTAGATGTTCTGCTAACTGACAAGCAGACAAGTAGGGTAAGAACATAAGTTCCAGTGAGGAGGGTACAGTTACACCAAGTGGTGTTTGTTTTTGATGATTTTAGGCATTGTTTAGCCACTTTGGATTGCTTTTTGGGCAGCGCGGTGTTGCAGTGTTTAGCACTGTCGCCTCACATTTCCTGGTTCAAATAATGCACTTTGTGGGTTTTCTCTGGGTTCTCCAGTTTTCTTCCCACAGTATAAAGACATGCATGTTAGGTTAAGTGGCGATTCTTGGCCTTGAACATCAGATGAACTGCTTAAAGTGTATAGAATTGAGTGCTGTATCAATTTGTGGTTAAATGCAAATCCATTTCCATTTTTTAAATTAACAATTCACGTATGTATTTGATTTTCTAACAGATTTTTGTGCTGTGGCTGAGTTGTAGATGAATACTAAATGGATAAAATGAAGTGAAAGTCAAAGCCAGGTTTTTGTGTTTGTTATTTAGAGGCTGCTGAAGACTTTAGCTGATGGCACACTTTTAAATTCATTTATGCTCAGCATTTACTTTATTTCTTTATTTTATGTACAGTGTATCAATTTCTGCCATTGTCATTTGTTTCCCCTCAAAGCACAACAGACCCCTCAGTATCAGCCAGTCACTTCCCTCTGCACTGTATTAAACCTTTGTGTAAGAGGGAAAGGGTGTGTAGATTTGTAATCTGTGTGGTGTTTTGTGTGTTGTTGTGTGTGCTTGTCTCCTCCTCCATCCTTCAGTGGAATGTGGCTCAGTCTGCGCTCTTGTTATCATGGCAGATAGGGCACGGTGCCGGGGAGGGGGGGTGGGGACGAGGCGCATTCTGGGCAGCGTGCCCGTGCATGCAACGTGGAGCTCCTAACAGCTCAGTGTGGAGCCGCTGAACCTGTCAGTCAGCTTGATAAGTGCAACATGGAGTACCATAGCAGCATCTGCAAGTCCAGGTTGCCTTTAGCCAAATGAGACGAGATGATAATCAACAGTCGTCTCAAGGGGCTTTATATTGTAAGGTAAAGACCCTACAATAATTACAGACAAAACCCAACAGTCAAAACGACCCCCTATAAGCAAGCACTTGGCGACAGTGGGAAGGAAAAACTCCCGTTTAGCAGGAAGAAACCTCCGGCAGAACCAGGCTCAGGGAGGGGGCAGCCATCTGCCGTGACCAGTTGGGGCTGAGGGGAGAGAGACAGGACAAAATACACACTGTGGAAGAGAGCCAGAGATTAATAATAACTAGCGATTAAATGGAGAGTGGTGTATAAACAGAGTAAAAAGAGGTGAATGAAAAGAAACACTCAGTGGATCTTGGGAACCCTCCAGCAGCCTGGACCTGTTGCAGCACAACTAAGGGATGGTTCATGGTCACCTGATCCAGGACACTATTGAACTAAACAGATGAACATTTAATGAGACAAAATTAGTGCTACACAGTTTGTCAGGTCTTCAGTACATGCTCAAATTACAATCATACCTATGTTTGTTGTCAGGAAACTAAGACAAAGTACATGCTTTATGTAACAAATATTAATATATGCCGGAAAGGGGGGGGGGGGCCCAATATCAGCTTATACATTGGATTTTTAAACTTGAATACAGAATTTCAAGGTTGAGTCTTTCCTAAATGTACAGCTCAGACGTCTCATTTTAATTCTGAACTTGTGTTCACGTCAGGTCCTGTGTCTGGAGATTGAGCAAACACAGCAAGCCTCTGACCCTGCAGAACTACAAAAATGGAGTCAGCTCTCTTCCAGGACCCGTGAGGAGCTGGGCACTTTGCAGTGTATTCTGGGTAGCATGAAGGACAATCAGGTAGAGCAGCTGTGTTAGAAAGCCAGTGAGAATAACAAAGGAAGCTCATTTAAAGTTGTTGTTTTGTTTTTGTTTTTTTTTTGTCTTTTTTTTTTGTTTTCTGTTTAAAATATGGCTGTGGTTTATACAGTGGTTTGCTGTTGTGCTGTATTTAGGTTTGTTTGGAGCAAGTGGAACGTTGGCTGGATGCAGTTCAGGAGTTGTTGTCTCGGGATGCCTCAGGGCTGGGTGACAGAGAGAATCTACAGGAAGAGCTGAATCAGTGCAAGGTGTGAGAAAAATGCAAAAAAACAAAACACCATGGTGCTAATGACACACTAACTTTACTACTCAAAAATAAATGAACTTGAGCAACCTCTTGAAGTATTTATCTATTTATTTATTTTTAACCTTGGCTTGAAGTTTTTTATTTCTGAAATAAAATTATGAATAAAGATTTCCTTTCTTTTTCCGATAATCAGGAGTATGTGAATGAGATGGAGCTAGTGGAAGGTTCACTGAAGCAGATGGGAGAGAATGTGAGTTCGGTACAGGCAGCTGCAGTCCCAGGACTGGCCAGGTGGGGGCAGGATAAATTGGATGAATGCCAGTCTCGGTGGGCTTCTCTCAGCAAACAGGTGAGACGCAGGGTTTTTTTTTTGTGTGTGTGTGTGTGTGCTATATATATTATAATTTATTAGTGTTAGATTATGTCATGGAAAAATAAACTTTGCATTGAAACCAAACTGAGCACAAACAGTCTTCATACCAGCAGTGACACAGAACAGAATAACAGCTCCTTCGTGCTCTTTGTGTGGATGCGAACTCTGTTCAGCTGTGGGAGCTTTCTTTTTACAGTCATGTGGGCACCTGCCTGATAACAAAGACATGAAAAAGTGCATTGTGACCTTGAACGCAGCTTACAGTTAGCTTTGGGCCTGTTATTTCTCATCCTCACACACACTCTTTGAACAAGAAAGTTACCATCACATGCCAATAATACACAGAGCCTTAAAAAGTTGAAACACAAATTTTCCATTATAGATTATAATAATACTTAATGCATGCACAATTAATCTTAATAGTTTCATAAGATGTGGTCTTAACTGTGTCCCATGCTTTTTTTTTTTAACCATCACAAGTACTTTGCTGAAAGATACATTGCCCATTCACTGATATGATATACTGCATGTATAATTGCAGAATCATAAATGTGACCATTAAAGAACAATAAACATTTGATTTTAACAATACTGATAGACAGGAATTTCTAAAATAAAAACCTAAAAGAATAAAAGATAAGTGAGTTAAAACTCTTAGCATTTCAAACAGTACCCCCCACCCCCCAGTTTAACAGATTGGTTGGTTATGGAAGCTTCTTTCTGCCACCAAAAAACAAAACATCTTTTGCCATCTGTAAGTCAAAATTTTGAGTTATCTCAGAATTTCCCAAAAATGGGAAAATAAATAAATAAAATTTTAATGATTTAAAAAAAAAAAAAAAAAAAAAAAAAAAAGGGTAGTTACTAGCGAGTTATAAACCTGATATCGTGCGTTTCCTTCCAGTTGCTGAGCCATCAGGAGCGCATGACAGAGAGTCAGGAGAAGCATGTGAATCTGAGGAAAGACCTGGCAGAGATGCAGGAGTGGATGGCCCAAGTTGACGAGGAGTTTCTCATGAGGGATTTTGAGTACAAAAGTCCTGAAGAGTTGGAGGCATCACTGGAGGAGATGAAGGTGGGACTGGAAGGGTGGAAAAATGGCAATCCTCTGTTTGGTGTTGAGTAACTTCTTTGTGTTTGCATCTAATTCTTTGTCATCTTGCGTGTCCTCGACTCTTGCAGCGGGCTAAAGAGGATGTGCTACAGAAGGAGGTGAAGGTGAAAATACTGAAGGACAACATCAACCTGCTGGTGTCCCGGACATCGCCCACAGGTGGAGGCAGCGGACATGAGCTGACCTCAGAGTTAGACGGTGTACTAGCCAACTACCACAAGCTCTGTGACCGCCTCAAGAGCAAGTGTCACACCCTGGAGGTAATGTTTGCCTGAATGTGAGATCTTTCTTACATTTTCTTTTGTTTGTGAATATAAGTATTAAAAAAAGCATCATTTAACAAATGAAGTCTGCTCTCGTAATTATTGAAGAACATGGATAGCCAGCAGAGCTTTCATTGTTGGAAAGTTGTTCTTAATGTATTAGTTACTGCTTTTAGATTATACACATCAAAAAGGAGCACTTTTGCCATTACATAGCATTTAAATTACCTTCAACCTTAAGTAAAAGCTGCTGTGACACATATTAACATGAGGTTAATTCATTGTTTTCTGCACCAGTGGCACAATTTGTCCGTCAGCTCGGACCTCTCATGGTTTGGTAGTGGAACGACATGTCGGTTTATGCGATGTGTCATTTCTTGGGCTCTCATTTTGTTAATTTTCATGCAAAGACCAAGTGAAGCTTGAAGGGAAAAATGGTGATTCTTGTTTTCAGAGCTAATCTGTAAGTGTAAAGTCATACTGAAGGGCTCCTTTTTTGATTATCATCCCCCCACACTCTGCGGAGTAAAGGTCAGGCATGTCACACAGTTGTGCTTACACTCGTGTATACTTTCTGCCGCAAGTCTTATTAGTCATCGCCTTCATTGTCCGCAGAGTTTTGCTGTTTTACTATACAGTCTTACTATACAGAAGAAAATTCACATTTAAGTGTTTCATATTGTCCTTAAAGCTCATAAACAGGGGGATACTTATTAGTGCTGTCACTTTATAGTAAAACAAAAATTTTCCTTTTAAATGTTTGTGTGTTGCTCTGTACTCTGTAGGAGGTTTGGTCTTGTTGGATGGAGCTGCTTCAGTACCTGGACATGGAGCAGAGTTGGCTCAACACTCTGGAGGAGAAGATCCAAGCTAGTGAAAACCTGCCAGAGAGCACTGAGGCTGTTAATGAAGCCTTGGAGGTATAAGCACACACACGTGTAATCAGATTAAATTTAATTCACTGTCACATTAAATTTTCTGTCTCATTATTCTTTTAAATTGTCTTTCTCTTGAGAGGCAGGGTTCAGCTTCTGAGATCTGTTTGTAGTTAAGTCACAGACCTATCCTAATCAGCTGGAGGATCATCTAAGGACTGGTTGCCATAAAAAGAAAAAAAATGCACCATCCTTCATCTCAAAGCTATTCGCTTGTTGACGTCATTGTAGTTGATGATAAATGATAAAACAAAAAGGAAAAACAGCAGTCTTAATATTATGTATTCAATACATAATTTCATAACATGTTGATCTCAGAGGCACGTTTGAAAAAGCGCTTTTGAAGAAGCATTTTCCACAGCTGAAGGCACGTGTCAGAAGAAAGTGAATAAAAAATCTGATGTAATTAGCCATTGTGGCAAAGAGTTACTTCATAAATATATGAACAGATGAGCCATCAATCTTTGAATTTTTAAATTGAATGTAGTTCTTATTTCTCTAAATATACGCCCATTTTTTTTTTTTTTTAGACATAGAAATGTAGGTATCTGAGATACAACATAACTTCACCAATAAAGATACATTTGTCATTTTCTCTAATCCACAAAGGGTCAAAAGTATACATACAGGGTCAAATATATACATATACCCCCAACTAATATTTGGTTAAGTGTTCCTTAGCAAGTTGCACTGGGGCCAGACTCTTTTGGAAGCCATTAACAAGCTTCTGGCATAATTCTGGGTCAATATTTGACCACCTGTCCTGGTAGAATTGGTTGATTTTCCTGCTTCCCTGTTTTTAAGTGTAGTCCACAAATTTTCAATAGGGCTGAGGTTGGGGCTTTGGGATGGTCATTCCATAATCTTAACCTGCTTTATCCATTCCAAAATCAGTTTTGATGTGCGTTTGGGATCATTGTCCTGTTTGAACATCCAGCTATTCTTTAGTCTTAACTGTCTAGCTGATGATTTGAGGTAAGGTTAATTTGGTGGTGGTCCCTCCTCCTCCTCCATTATTCTGTCCACTTTGTGTAATGTACCAGTGCCACTGGCAGCAAAACAGCCCCAGAGCATGATGAAACCACCACCATGCTTGACAGCTGGTTTAGTGTTCGTTGGTTTGAAAGCCTCACCTTTACTCCTCCAAACATACCTCTTGTCATTCTGGCCAAATAGCTCAATCTTCAAGTGAGTATATGTATATATTTGAGCCTGTATGTATACTTTTGGGCCTGTGTGGATTAGAGAAAACCAAATTTTGTCCATCCAAATTCTTGTTTTTTGAGTCATTAAAGATGTATGCTGTACAGTCATTCCACCCTGGAAAGAGAGAAGCTCAAAATGACCATGACATTCATGTCCATGATGAGTAAATGTAAAGTTCTGACCACTTCTGCTATATAGAATGGCAACATTTCACAAACTAATTCTTCCATTACATGTTGAACTGGATGTTAATAACCTCATTTGTCTTTGATTTGTCTTCCAAATTTCTTCTGCTTTGCCTTGATCTGCTGCTATATCTGTGGACCGCCTGCAGCATGACTGTCAGAGTCACTTTAATCACAGCGCTGCTTCTGTAACATCGCATAGTGATGAAGGAAGTTGAAGACCCTTGAAGACAATGTTTCCTGCTCTAGTCGCTGTCCTTATTATTTTACGTTTTTGACTTTTACTTTCTTTTCTCCTCTAACAAGCGCTTCTCTTTTTCTCTTCCTTTTCACTCTTTTTAAATCCTGATCTAACACCCTGCACTTGTTCCCAGGCTCAGTTTCCTAATCAGACCCACCCCTCTGGTGGTGGTGGTGGTGGTGGGGTGGTGTCGTTCTTTCTGTCCATTACCTCCGGGAAGGAAAAGCATATTTAATGACCTCACATAAACAGTGATTGTTGGGTCCAGACAAGTGCCGTCACTCTTGAAGCTCACTCTCTCGCTCGTCTCTCATTTCTCATTCAGTTATCATCTTTGTTTTGGTTTGTCTCCTCCTGACACACCCGGCCCAGCAAAATCCTGCATCTGCACTCCAGCTGTTTGCTTTTTTTTTTTATTTCTCTCTCTTTCATCCACACACAATTATTTACTGGATTTAATTTTTCATCCTGATGTTTTGCTCTTCTTGATCGTTTGGTTTCAAGGTTAGGTTTGCTCTTTTTTTCTTTTTTTAGCTCATTCATGTTTGTCAAATTTCTGTTGTAAATTTTTGGAGCTGTCAAGCTCTCGATCTTTGTTTCAGCATCACCAAAGGATTTTCTTTCCTTCCCTTTTTGCCCCCCCCTTCTGATTCATCGCGCATACGTTTACACTTCTCTCCATCTCTTCTGTCACTGCCAGTCTTTGGAGGGTGTGCTCCGCCACCCTGGGGACAACCGGACACAAATCAGAGAGCTGGGTCAGACGCTGATAGACGGGGGCATACTTGATGAGCTCATTAGTGAAAAACTAGAGGCCTTTAATTCTCGCTATGAGCAACTGAACCACCAGGTCAGGACTTTGTCTTTGTCCATGTATGTGCATGTTCTTTATTTGTTCCTGTGTAAACAGGAATGTTGTAAATTTCTTTTTTAGTAGCTAATCTGTGCTTTTTTCCCTCTTACTGCTGGAATTTGCATGTAATTCTGTACAATGCAAACTTGATCCTGCCTTTTTTGCAGGACATGTCCGTATCTGTACAGAGGAAATTGTCACCAGTTCATGTATTAATATTTCATGTAGTGTTTTTTTTGGGGGGGGGGAACGCTTCCTTACTGTATCAGTTATGTTATAGGTAAAAATATGCCTTAATGTATTGGCAAATGTAATTGAATGCAACTAAAAGTAGAAGTAATCAAGATGTTTACGGTGCCAAGTGTAACATTACACATATTAGCTATTATTTTGTCTTTTCTTTCTTTTTTTTTTTTTTTTTTAATATTGGCACATGCATGATCAGAATAAAATAGCTGTTTACGTTAAAATCTGTGACTGTAACAGATTCAAGTCTGTGACTTGGTGTCTGTGTCCTCGTCCAGGCAGTGAACCGGCAGATCAGCCTCGAGCAGCAGCTGCAGACTCTGAAAGAGAATGAACAGGCGCTTCAAGCGCTGCAGGAGTCTCTGAGCCAGCTGGACCACACGCTCACCTCCTACCTCACTGATCGCATAGACGCCTTCCAGCTTCCACAGGAGGCACAGGTACGATGCACATGAACACAACACACTTCTGTGTTCATAAGATTCACCAAATGAGATCTGACACTTGGAGAAGCCCCTGAGTCTGAAGGCCCTCCCTTTATCTATGGGCTCAACAAATGGGAATAAACTGTATATGCCGTGAAATATGATGGAACTTAAAATTGTCTTCTTAAACATAAACATGCGTTATTATGGTGGTTTTACCTGAATGTGCATAAAAACATTCCCACTATACAAGGCTTGTTTTCAAATTTCTGTCAGACTATTGGAGCAGAGATTGCAGCTCACGAGGTGACAGTGGAAGAGATGAGGAGAAGGAATGTGGCCAACTTACCTCCGTCCACCACTGATGGCAAAGCTGTCCGTGGTGGGACAATGTTGGATCACCTGCAGGTAACACTGACCTCTACTGGACAATGTCAGGAGGTGGGATCTTCTCATGGCACCACCATAACATAACCATATAATATTAATAAAGAAATACCCTTTTTTAATAAGTGTTAGACTAATATTACTAATGAGTCATATTAGTCTTTTTTTCAATGTTTTATTTAGTTGTATACAAGTTTCTGGAATCCAGAAAATGCATAAATAATTATTTGAGTTTCCATGCTTTCTTTAGCTTTTTTGCAGGGTAAACAGGGTCCTTCATATTGAATTCCAATTCAGTGCCACTGCACTAATGTCAAAGAAATGTTTGGGTTTTCTGTGCTGCGATGTTTAACTTTGTTCACCTTCTGCTTTGCTCACTGCAGAGGAAGTTGAGGGAGATCTCCACAAAATATCAACTTTTCCAGAAACCTGCTAACTTTGAGCAGCGCATGCTGGACTGTAAGAGGGTCCTGGATGGTGCTAAAGCTGAGCTTCACATCCTGGATGTTAAAGATGTGGAACCGGAAAAAATTCAGTCCCACCTCAGTGGTTGTCTGGTATGAATCAGAGCTTTCTATTTAAACAACTCACTTACAGTGTATGCGCATTGTAAAGGTTTGTCTTACCCACAGAGTAACTTATTTCATGTCTTTTTGCTGGATAGAAATTGTACAAATTGCTGAGCGAGGTGAAGTTGGAGGTAGAGACTGTGATAAAAACAGGCCGCCAGATTGTGCAGAAACAGCAGACCGAGAACCCCAAAGCGATGGACGAGCAGCTTACTGCTCTCAAACTGCTCTACAATGACCTCGGGGCGCAGGTAACTCATTTTGGAGCTCTTTTTTTTTTTTTAATTTAAATTAACACTTCCTCATCTACAAAATGTAGCTCATAATATTGAGGATTTCTGGCACAGCTGTGAGACCCTGTTAAGATGCCTTTGTTAATTGTCTTCACAGGTAACAGAGGGCAAACAGGACCTGGAAAAAGCTTTGTCTCTATCGCAAAAGTTCCAGAAGGAGAGTGCTGCCCTGCAGGAGTGGCTGAACACGAATGAGGCCAAGCTCCAGCAGAAAAATAGCTGTGGAGACATGCCAGCTGACATTGATGCTGAGATTGCATGGGCTAATGTGAGTAGCTGTCAGTGTACAGGTTATTTTAGGTTAGGTTATTATTTTTTTTATAGGAACTAAATGTGTGAGCCCCATTTGGTTAGTGTGATTGTGCATGTTTTAATCAGTGTAAAAAAACCTTAGAGGTACTTCTGTTTCTTGCCAGTAGATGGGGCAGAGGGACAGTTTGTTGCTCCTAAACACACAAAATCTAATTCTTTTTCATATGGTAATCAACAAATGTGTGTCTTCATATATAATTGATGTGCTCTTCTCCTTTTCTCTGGTACCACTTCAGTGAAAAGGGCTGAAAGATTTATTATTGCATACACAGAACAAGAAAAAGGGAAATTTGACCCCTTTTATCCAAAAAGACCCAGAAACAGTCTTAAAACTGAAATTGTATGAATTAGTAATGACTCAGTACTTTACATATAGTCATTAAAAGTAATATAGTACAGTAGAGTGTAGAAAGTTTTTTTTTTAATTGTTTTTCAGCTGTACTTGTTTTTAAATGCATATTTTTGCCAGTTTTAAAATATTTATGCAGATGCATATCTGAAAATGTTCTGTCTAGGTTTAGGATATGAAAGCAGGCTCCTTTTTTATTTCGTTGTATTCAGGTGTGTGTGTGTGTGTGTGTGTGTGTGTGAGAGAGAGAGAGAGAGAGAGTGAGTGAGTGAGAGTGATAATATTAAAACAGGCAGCTGCCATGAAAGCAAATTTTTGAAACGTCACATGATCTTGTTGAATATTTTGTACTGTATGTGCTCAATCAGGGCCTGCTGAAGGAGTCGGAGCGTCGGAAGGTGGAGCTGTCTAGCCTGATGGAGACCAGTGCTGGTCTCCAGACTCTGGTGGAGGGCAGTGAGGCTTATCTGGAGGACAAACTCTGTGGCCTTAATGAATCCTGGGATCGCGTTCGCACTTTGACCGAGGACTGGCTTAGCACTGTTCTTGTGGGTGCAAATATTTTACATGAAAAGAATAATAAAATGTCATATTTTAGTTTCTTAGTGAAGCCGAGTTGTCCGTGTGTTTTAAATTTTATTTCATTTCATTACATCACTTGCCATAATTTGCAAATAAACAAAGGCTAATCTTGAATATATAAAATAACTGTCCTTACCTTAAAAAAAAATGATCAGTTATTATAGCATCTGCATACTGTAATGCATATAAAATGTACTGATTGTTTAGTCAAACATGGTAAGTTTTGAAATTCTAAGAAATATATGTAAGAATTGTTTATTCTGTCCAATGCAAAGATTATCTTTTACTTTTAATGCTCAAATGAAACATGTTCTTGTTGTGTTGTACTTGCAAATCTTTTTATCCTCTTTGATAAAGGAGAAAATAAGACATTTAACAATAATTTAAATTCCCTAAAGATCTGCTATTTTTTTGTATTTTTGGGTGTGCAGAGTCACCAGAATGAGGTGGAAATTTTTGACGAAAACTTGGCTCACATCAGCACCTGGCTCTACCAGACCCAGATCCACCTGGATGAGGCTGAACGGCTGGCCCCAGCAGAGAGGGAAAAAGTAATAAAGGTAAGGCAGTGCAAGTCATTACACTGTGACAGATAAAACAACAGTATAAGGAGAGAGTGGCCCTAGTGTGTAGATACAGTGACCTAGCACCAGGCACATAAAGGGATTTTAACCACTGAGGTTTCCAGCTTGTTTAAATGCTACTAGTTCATATTATTCTGTTTGACTGTGTTGCATATTAAGAACCACTGGATGTCATACCATCACTGACGTGTCAGAACAAAACAAACAACCCTCTCACCTCCGATCTGATTTCATTTAAAGGTTGTTTAAACAAGAACAAAAAAAATCAAACCCCAAAACAAATAGGCTTCGATTTCAAGCTGTTGTTTTTCTACAATTTTTGAAATTTTGTGTTAAAATAACTTCCAAAAGGTGAGTATTATGACTTCATATTTTCATGCATTATTTTTTATGTTGTAAACAGTATTTGTGCCAATTTTGAGCAAATTCTATTGGCTATTGGCAGTCAACATTTTTTAACCTGCCATGACTTGGGTCGGGGTCATTCACATCAGTTAAGAATACTTCATTCATCAGTTAAATCAAATTGTATCCATTTAGTCTTAAAAAGCTATTGATAAGCTTTCCAGTGAAACCAAGATCTTAATAGTAGAGCTAGAAATAAGTAAATAAAGCGATTACAACACCCAGAATCTGGTCACAAAGTGAGCTCATGTGATCGACTGTTTTTACTGACCAGGATTGAGCTCATTTTGCATTGCTTTTATTAGCATAATTTCCTTATTTGTCACAGAAAAATGATTTTGGTATCTTTTTTAAGAGCTTCATTTAAAATGTATCCAATTTCCAATTTTTTGGCACATACCTAAACAAAGGGAGGCAATAGTACTGTGCAGATGGCAACTGTTTAAAAGAGAAGGCAAGTGGATGCCTCCTCATGCCTCTCATTACTCGCAATAGTGTTTGCCTTGCTCCTAATATGCTCCCTATAGATGTCTTCCATCCTCAGTAATGCAGTTCCCAGCAGTTTACTGGCTCTTACTATCTTTCTAACAGACGTTTTCTGTGCCTCTGAGGCATTTCCAAACCAACAAATGATACAAAAACTCAGCACACTTTCAATAAAAGCACAGTAGAACATGTTGAGCTCTTTAGAGTTCACATTGAAAGATAAAGGTTTCCTTAAAAAGTGCATATTTTGTTGTGCCATAGTGCCCAAGGCTGTCAGTCTAGGAGTCCCATTTCAGTCTGTGGTCAAGCACAACCCCAAGGTACTTTTTAAGGTGTTTAGTCACAGCCTGGATCAACTCCATTAATGAAAGTGGGCTGGGATGATTGCCTGCTAAAATCAAAAATTTCCTTAGTCTTTGCGGTGTTGATTCATCCAAAGGTAACGCTGTAAAATATCTTGAAATGGCTGTAAGGAGTTGCCAGTTTGGAGTTATATTATTATCACGCTATCAGTCTTTCCTCTGCCTTGCACCACTTGGTGAGTGCCTGTTGCACCAAGAAATATGCACAGTGAAACAGAGAGCACAGGAGAGCAGCAAAACAGAAGTAGAGACCTCACATTCAAGGGAGTTTATCTAAAACAGATCAATAACATGAAGAAAAATACCTTTCTTTAATCTTTGTTTGTTTGGAGCGCCAGCAGAAACTTCCTTTGACTGTTGTGTCTATAAAATGCTGGGATGGTCAACATTTTTAAACATGCCCTAACATGCAAACAAGGTCAGATCGGCCACTAAAATATACAACAGAAAAGCTCAGATTACCACACACACACACACACACACACACACACACACACACACACACATTTGTCAGATCTCCAGTTACCTTTTTGTATAGACAGATTTCTAAGTGTTTTATACAAAGGGAATAGCTTAGTCTGCACTTGTAGGAGAATTCAAATGCATGCATAGGGTATTGTTTTGCAAGTTTTAACAAGTGCCCTTTTGTATGATCACTAAATGGAGTAAAAAGAAAGTGAGGGCTAGGCAAGACAGGGCCGAGAGAGATTTGTTTGGGTAGGATCGAGGGATTAAAAAAAAAAAAGAGAGAGAGAAGGCCATTCTTTTATGTTGGTGTCATAATTCATCATATAGTTGCATTACTTTTTTTTTTTTAAACTCTCCCTCTCCTTTTGCCAAGACAAGTGAAGGTCCCCACTAAATATCAGCTGAGCCTAAGGCCTCCAAATCTTGATCAGTACACGATGTCCTGAGCTTTCTGGTCTGACCCAAGGCTACACTGCCATCCAGTCTGAGGGAGGATGACTGATAGCATAAACTGATAATTCAATGACCAGCTACTCTGTGGTCTGTCCTTAGAGCATGCTGGAGGAGCTGGAGGATATCGGTCTGCGTGTGGACAACGTGAGGGACCAAGCTGTCATCCTAATGACCAGCAGGGGGCCCGCCTGTCGAGATGTGGTGGAGCCCAAACTGGCTGAGCTTAACTGCAACTTTGACAAAGTCTCCCAACACATAAAAACTGCCAAGGTATTTAAAAAGAACAAAAGGGATAAAGGTACAAAAGAGAGATTAGCATTCATTACCAACTCATAACTGAACAGATCCAGTGTGGAATTCAATCTCATCATATCCGCAGAAGGTTAAACTGTCAAATAGATGCAATTAGTTCAGTCTATTTCTTTTCTTTTGGCACCACAGATGATGACGAGTCTGGAGTCGAGCACTGCTGAGGTGAACCAGCAGGCGCCTCAGCTGGTAAAGAATCTATCATTATTACAAGATGCAAGGGGAAACCAAATCATATCTTACCAGAAGATATCACAGGCAAAAGGCTTATAATTAATTTCATACATGCTGCCAAGTGTTTATAGATAAAAGACAGCCCTGCTCAGTTTGACTGTATGAAGTATAACCACAGCTGAACTGTCTTTGAGAAAGTGGTCAGATAATTCGATTTATGTGAGCAGCTCTATGTTGCCTGAGGTTTGTTTTTTCATTTCCTTCTAATCAGGTCATTCACAGTCAGGAGATGCAAGTGGAAAGTCAGAGTCAGACTCACCCTGCCCAGGCTGTGGTCCCGAGTGAGGTGAAGGACCTTCAGGCAGAGCTCCAGGACACACTGAAGGCTCTGCAGCAGCATCAGCATGACCCAATAAATACCCTGGATGATGATAAGGTACAGAGAATTACCTTTCAGGTAGACCTTTTTAACAAGTTCTATTTATTTATTTATTTTTCAAAGTTTAAAAGCAACTGTACTGATGATAATGACCGTAATGGTAATAGCAATGTAGTAACTGCTTTATTAAAGCAGTTCACCTACTGTCCAGCCTTGACTAGAGGAATAACTACTCAGTCCATTGTCTGGTCAAAGGTTCACTGTGTTCAACAACTTTCCTGAGGAATTTGACAGACAGAGCGCTGACCCAGGTTATTCTCTTTCTGAAGTTTTATGAGATTTTCTGAATCTACCAGGCTACAGGTTATATAAAGCTGCCACCTGATAAGATGAGCTTTGATTGGGCATTTCAAGGCTTATCAATCCTGGAATTCAGTCTGTGTTATCACAGATTATGACGTTAAACACACTGACTGAAAAAAATGGACCAAGGTCACTGTGCTAGTGAGGGAGTTCTTACTGTATTTTAAACAGTATTTCCTGAGCGGTGCATGCATTCTTAGAAGCATGAACAACGTGTTGCCTGTTTAAGCAAAGAGGCAGAGCTCGTGTCAGACTCTGGTGTAAATGTTTTTTTCATGTCCATTGAATAGAAGATACTAGAGATTGATTTGAGATGCATTGAAGACTGTTAAAATGTAAAAAATGTAATCTGGTTCCAAATAACTTTTGAATTGCAGGCTCTTGAATGCTCAATTTGCCCTTTTACCCTGTGTCTCTCTGTGCCAGATGGATGAGGAAAAAGCCAGCGTGGAGGACTTGCTAAGAAGAGGAGAAGAACTGCTGCAACAAACTTCAGACGAGGGCCAGAGGGAGGAGTTGAGACTTCTGTTGCTCCGGCTGCAAAGTCAATATTCTGCTCACAGGGTGAGATGCATATCATGTGTTAACATGTGAACAACGTGGGTTCTTATATTGTGTGTTCTGCTGTCCACTGATGCAGTAGTTAAACTGTGTGTTTGTGTCTGCTTGCCTCAGGAGCTCAGGGTGCTACAAATCAGGCGGGCCGAAGTCTCTGTGCAATCGTCGTCTTCTCAGACCTTCAGAGAGCAGATGGAGTTTTCAGCTGAGGTAAGAGATGAGTACATGTACTTTGGAGTCCTCTTAGACAAAAAATACTGAGATGCTGTCTGTAGGAAAGGGTGGGGGAGACTCTACTTCTTGGGGAACCATTAATGTGTGGACCAAGATGTTGCTAGTTTTTGTAAGCTGTTATATTCTTCGCTTAAAGTCTGTTGAGGCAGCGACATCAGAACCACTGAGACCAGCAAACTGAACAAACCTGGTAGGAAGGATAGCTCTATGAGGGGAAAAATGCAGCTCAGATACAGAACTGCAGAACACATTGCATCCCCTGTATGACCTGATGATCATCCAGTAGAGTACTAAAAACAGGAAGTCAGAATATAGTTTTTAATGGGTTTCTGTTCTGTATCAGATTGTTATTCTGATGTTTTAAGGGCTTTTTGTCTCTCTTGCTACATTTAGTTTAGTTGTACCTGACTTGCACTAATTTTGAACTGTCATTGTAATACCAGGTTATACACATTGTAGCTGCAGGTCTTCTTAATTCCCTACTTTCTTTTGTGATATTAATATTTATGATTTAATTTATACTATTTTTAGTCTTTTTGGATATTTTACACATTTATCCTTAAATAACATTATTATTTATCCACCTTGTTTCTATTTTTGTGATTTGTTTGTGGTAACACTTTCTTTTTCCTTTGGGATTAATAAAGTACTCTAACTACCTAGGGTGTCACTTTAATGTAGTCTCCTTCTCCGCTATGATGTAGGAGATGTCTGCAGTGGGGCGTAGCAGTGCTCCTTCACTGACTCCATCTGATTACCTTTTGGACATCAATAAAGTTCTCCTCGCCATGGCCGATAATGAGTTGCTCCTGAACTCCTCAGAACTCAGCGGGGGCCTTTATGAAGACTTTTCAAGCCAGGAAGACACACTGAGGGTAAGCCGTACTCCATCTCTATACCGACCGCTTAAATTAGAAATATTTACTGTAGACATGGTGCAGAAATGTTTGGTTTTCTGGCAGTTTATTGTGTTACAGTAGTGGAGTAGGTGTCAGATAATCAGCTGCCACATTTAAAGTCACACAGTCCTTTGTTGGTCTTTCTTAAAAGGCTCCCTGCTGCACAAACTTCCTCTTTTCCTTTCACAGAATATCAAAGACAATCTGGAGTGTCTGAGTGAGCAGGTCACAGGTATCCATGAGCGCCAGCCCGATGCCATCCAGGATGCTTCGCCTGCTGAGGTGGCCCAAATGGCAGACGCGCTCACGCAGCTCAATGCCGAGTGGGACCGCCTCAACCGCATGTACAACCAGAGGAAAGGGTGCGTGCACCAGCTTCACATACAGATAGTACAATAGATCACACTGCATATGCTCAATAGTTCTAAAGGAAACTTTTACATTAAAACAAAAGGGAGAACTGCAAACAAGCACATTTTAACATGTGGTGTGTGTGTGTGTGTGTGTGTGTGTGTGTGTGTGTGTGTGTGTGTGTGTGTGTGTGTGTGTGTGTGAGAGAGAGAGAGACTATGCGAGTCAGGATGTTTGGTAGCCGCAGGGACAATAAATGCCAGCTGTCCACTAGTCAGGAGACAGCAGGACCAGATAAAGAGATAGACCAGCACACACGCATACACACAGGCCGTAGTTAATGTCAAAACAATTCCTTGCGCATAACAGTCTCATGCCTGTTCACACAGTCTTACTCAGTCATTCACTCATTCACACACATGCACAGTGCATGACCTTGACTGCCATCAACACAATTCCTTGGGCATAAACAGTCTTCACATTTGCTGAGTACAGTTTGTGCAAAGACAGGAGTAAACTAGTAAGCTAATTTTGAGATTGCCCACAAAACTCTGCAGCACTCCATCTGTAATCACAGTAACCTCTGGGCATCATTAAATATCAAAAGAATAGAGTACATTTTGTAAAATTACTCATCCAAAACTCATTTCCTCAGCTTGTCCC
This sequence comes from Archocentrus centrarchus, assembly GCF_007364275.1. Classification (NCBI taxonomy): domain Eukaryota; kingdom Metazoa; phylum Chordata; class Actinopteri; order Cichliformes; family Cichlidae; genus Archocentrus; species Archocentrus centrarchus. The sequence continues at coordinate 14,529,179 of NC_044369.1, forward strand.
TCTGATCAGATTTGTTCTTTTCAGAGTGATTCTCTGAGAGGAAATAGCCATTGAGCAGACCACCAATGTGATAAAGATCTGTTTTTTGTATTATGCATTTAAGTAATCAGCCTCCCGCTCTGTATTTCTTTATTCAGTGGTGCTGTGAACTTTACGGTGTTGTCCGGGGTTCCCGATTGTTGCAGCGTTTTTAATAGAGGTCAACTGTTCTATTTTCCCTTATCATTTCCCATTGGCACAACATGATGAGTTCTTTCATTTTTCCATAATAGTAGCATATTAACAAGTAGAATTTATTAAAGCCGGTACAACAGATACAATATACAGACTGTTTTTATGCTCTTACTTACCACAGATACAGTAGCAGAGCACAATGATTTTGTGGTATTGCTACTTATGCTTTCTGAATTCCTCAACCACTGCGTCTGTGGGTATTCTTCTTAGGGCCAGGGAGCCCTTAAAATGGTTAAAGGACCCAAGCATAATGCCAACACCAACTAACCATACATTTCCTACAGTAACTTGTTTTGGTTGGCTTTGGTTTTTTTTTTTTTTTTTTTTTTGGAGGCACGTCATTCATTTTTGGTCTCAGTCAAAGCGGCAGCAGGAAGGGTTCACTGCACACTGAGAGAAGTGAGCAGCGACAGTTTGATGTGTCACAGTCAAGTCAGCATTTCTACGGGCATAAAACTAACACGGGTGTTAGTGATATACACTGTCTGATTGTTTTATTGGTGTAAATGCCCCACATCTAGATTAGTAATGACACATTACTTTTGTATCATTGGTAGCGCAGAACTTCAGACCCTTTTGGACCACGGAGCACACTTTGATAAAGTTCAACTATGTTGAAAGAGGCTGGAGGGACTGGAGATGAACATTTTTTTTTAGCCTGTCCTTCCTCTCTTTTTTACAGTTCATCTCCAGATTTCAGTGCAGCTCTTGATGTGAAATATATATATATTTTTAAAAAAAGATGTGGTGCATATGCGTTTCCTTGCTGTGCTGCAGGAGTTTTGACCGTGCCGTAGAGGAGTGGGGGCAGTTTCACTGTGACCTGAAAGACCTCAGTCAGTGGCTGGCTGACACAGAGAACCTGCTGTCCGAGAGCATTGGCCCTGATGGACAGCTGGACCTGGAATCTGCACGACAATACCAAGAGGTCAGTGGAGCTTGGTGTTAAGTAAAGTATGTGTGACTGCCTGGCGTATTTTTTTTTCATGTCTATTTGGCTTTCTTACCCCTTTGTGTGTGTGTGTGTGTGTGTGTGTGACCAAAAGAACTGTCAGGTCTCTCTATCTTTTGTTATAGACACTAATTAGACAAATTTGGAAATATCACATCATTAGCATGTGTTTACAAGTTATTAACTCCTGAGGATGCCGTAGTAATATGTTTGAGCTATAGGCAGCTAAATGGTTAGACAGAAGATAATTGCATTTGGTTGCCCCAGGGGAAATGGGTGCTATACTGTATCTAATAAATACACCACACATCTGACTGTTCATTATGCCGAGTGGAAATGGAGAGAAGTGAACTGAAGAGTAAGATTAGAAGGGGACTTAAATTTCGCTTTGTTTGATTGCTAAAACGGTAATTTCATTTCCAAGGGGAATTAAATTCTCTGAAGCTGCTGCATTATCGCTGACGGCACCGTTGCCATTAACACCTTTATCGGTGTGATTTGCAAAGCTTGAGTCCTGCGTGTCTATCTCTTTTACATGTTTTCACAGTCACTGAGAATGAGACGAGGGATCAAGTGGATGGGAATTGAGAGATCAATTAGCTGACTCACCCTTTAGCGGACTTTACAATCACTCACTCTACGAGTCTGTCTTGGCAGGTTAAATCTCTCTTGGTGGAAGTAGAGATTTGGCAGCTTAAGTCGTGACTCGCTACAAATCACGCCTATGTGTCAATAAGAGATTTGCCTGGAGAGATGGACCTGAGCTGGGGGTTTGGGCACAAGTAGATCAGATTATGCTGTTTGACTGAAGCCCCCCCCCCCCCCTTTTTTTTTTCCTTTCCTCCTTTTGTTTTTTTCTTTGTGCTGTATGCATTTTTAGGAGCTGGAAGAAGGCATTGCCAGTCATCAGCCTGTCCTAGTTGGACTCACCCGCACTGGAGAGCAGATAATTGACAAGCTCTCCTCTCCTGATGGGCCCCTGCTTGAAGAGAAGCTGGAAACTCTGGTTCGGCGTTGGAAAGCTATAAAACGCCAAGTCCTAGACAGACAGCACAGGTAACTCTACCACAGAAATGACCTTGTACAATAGAGGGGAAGGATCGGGGATTTAGAGTTTGACATCCTTGTGTGTTGACAATATAACCTCTTGGTTCCAGAGAATGTGGCATAGAGGTTAGGGCTCATTCTCCATTACCATCAGTCTCTTTCTTTATCAGTGTTTAGCAGGTTAACGTTATCACTGTGGTCAGTCAGCCTATAACAGCAATTTAAATGTAAATTTTTAGGATCAGGCCTGCAACTTGCAGGAAATGGAGATCCTAATCTAAGGTATGTGTGTGTGTTTGTGTGTCTGCACAGGTTGGCTGGAGGGGATCTGGCCCTGTCAGACCTGGTGAGGAGGCGCGAGGAGCTCGCTGTGTGGCTCGAGCAGGCAGAAAACGCTGTTAGCTCCCTGCCTGTCACTGCCACTGACAGAAATCTCAAAGAACTCAAGGTACACCAAAACCTAAAACATGTTCGAGTTAGTCTGATTCATGGGAGCTCAGAGACTTCTATTCTTGCTCTAGAGCTGCTAGGGAAGTGCTATTTTTATGGTCAGCTCTGACTGTGTTATATTTTCCTTTGTTCTTCTTCCCCCTCTATGCTATACTGTGTGCACAAGTTGCTCTGAGTGTCTCAATCACAAGCAAAACCGGTCTCACCCAGCAAACATACACAGAAAAAGCACTGACAACTCCTGCTTTTAATAACCCTGTTTTCATCCCCCAAGACAACAAACTCAGTCAGATTTTTGCCTTATGGAAATACACCGTGCAGAGTACAATGATTCACACTACATGTCTCTGTGCAACAGCAATTTGCTTCCTTATTTTCCATCCTTTGACTTTTTTCTCATTTTCCATCAGACAGTGAAATTAAGAGTCCGTGCATCTTTCCTTGCAGGCCCTTGCTGAGGAAATGGATTCACAGAACGAACGTCTTGGCTGGCTTAACAAGCACGCTCCTCAGATCCTGTCCAGTCCCAGTTTTAGCCCTCAGAGCAGAGAACAGCATGTTTCCAAACTGAGAGCCATCAATCTCAACTGGAGCAAAGTAGGAGTCATACCAACAGTACACCCCAGCTTTAATTGCTGCTTTTTAATAGTTGACTTCTTAACTTTGTACCTAAAGCTTTTGACTTAAATGTTGAAAGTCCCTTTATCTGCTGTCCATGACTCTACCTTTCTCTGCAGGTAACCCATGAGCTGTTGGACAAAGTGGGTGAAGTGGAGACCAACCTGCAAAGTCACGCCCAGTTTCAAGACAGGATGAACAGGCTGACCGACTGGGTCATCGTCACGCACCAGACAATCACGACCCGCGGCCTGAATCCTGTCCAGGCACAGGTAGGTGGACTAAACTCATTACAGAAAACTAATACACCAGTACTCATCATATGCAGGCATGTTGTACCTCAAATTATTTATTTATTTATTTATTTATTTTTTTACACACTGCAGGCTCTGGAGGTTTCCATGAAGGACAGGAAGAAGGACCTGGAGGACCTGTTAGCTCATTCAATAGAGTTACAGAGACGACAGCAGCTGCTGCCTCAAGAAAAGGTTTCCATAGTAATATAATTTATTAAGAAAATATTGCTGATTGTAGCATATTATTGCACTGTTAAAGTGCTGCTCTCCCACTTTGGGCAATATAATTTTGTATAATTTCTTAGTTTAATTAGCTCTTTTTATCTGGATACACACAATTTCTAATACTATTAATTTGTGCTATGTCAATAATCATATTTATGTGTCCTTATGTGCTCTTGTGTGTATAGGCTAAGGTAGAGCAGCTGGCAGCAGATTGGAAAGCCCTGGATGGCCGGCTGAGGGAATCTCTTCAGCCACCTCTCTCTCCATGGACACATCACCAACATGTTGTCCAGCACCAGCAACTGGGTAAAAAAAAAAAAATCCTAGAAATGCAATTATTTCTCTTTTTATGTATCACTGCCTCTGTTTTTATGATGCATCAAGGGCATAAGGAGAAGGTAATCCAAAACCTGCCCCAATGTAGTATTAAAAATTGGATGCTTGTGGATCATTAAGAGGGCATGACAAAAATAAGTAATAAGTTCTTAAATTTGCAATTCCCTTTTGGCCTGCCTTAATCTGGAGCATGAAATGCTTGATAAGATAACAAATAAAAGGCGAACAGCAAAGGTTGTACCAAACCAAAACAATCCCTGATGGCTCATTCATCATGATTTAGTGTGATGCCACCATCCTCTGAGAGCCATTTGACAACACCTCCTCCCTCACTCTAACATCTTTAATGTTTGTTGCATCATTTCCTTTTAAAGGAGCTCTATATGTCAAACCTTGCTTGCTTCAAATATCCCTGCCTTTTTTTTTTTTTTTTTTCCCGCCCCTGCTCCAGTATCTGCTGTCCCTTCAGCCGTGCAGATGGCCAGCTTGGTGAGCGAGGACCCACATCACCAAACCCCACACACACCGGACACCGTGGCGCCCACTGATCTCAACGAGACTGCCACTGAACTTGCAGACTGGCTTGTCCTTATCACCCAGATGCTCAAGTCTAATATTGTCACTGTGGGGGACACGAATGAGATCAGGACCACTATGGGACGTCTTCAGGTGAGAAATTGAGATTTTTTTTTTTTTTTTTTTTTTTTTTTGTGTGTGTGATTAATATTTATAGAAAAAGTAAGTTTCTCTGAATTTTCTTTCCTCACTTGGTAGGTGACAAAGAATGACCTGGAGCAGCGTCACCCTCAGCTAGAGGACATTTTCACACTGGCACAGAACATCAAAAACAAGACCTCCAACCTTGACGTTCGCACATCCATCACTGAGAAGTGTATGTATAGAACACTAGGAAAAGTTCTCAGGCAAAAAGCAAAAACAAAACACATTAGTTGCTCCAAAGATGCATTTTGTCCAAAATTGGGTGCAGAATTTGTGTTACTTTAGCATTCCTATTTATCCATGTAACCACATCTGTCTCTGACTTTAGTGGAGAAGGTACGCAGCCAGTGGGACAGCACTCAGCATGGTGTTGAGGCACGGCTCCAGCAGCTGGATAATATGATTAGCCACAGCAACCAGTGGGAGGAGCAGAGGAAGGAGGTGATGGCCCTTATTGGGCACCACGAAGGACGTTTCCATAACCTTCTTCAGCGTCAGTTCAGAGATCCCCTGACTGAACAGCTTAAAGACAATAAGGTTAGCGGATAATTTCACTGCTATACTTTCTCTCTGTGACCTACGTATGCCTCATGCCCATCCTCCCGAGGTCATTTTCTGTGATTCTGAAGCAAGCTTGTCGACTCATATTCCTCACGGAGGGAAAAAAATAGATCAAAGCAAACTTTATAACATATTAGAGGTCCTTTTATGCAGTTGTGTAAGTTTATACAAGGCGAGAATGAATAAATCACCTCTCTGAAGTATCACTTTGAACTTTAATAACGTTCGTACACCCACATCATCGATCATTTTAATTTGAGATGATGTCTTGGCCAATGATTCCTGGCACCAAATCCTGCCTCTTCTGACAGATTACAGGGACCAAACACTAGAGGGCAACTGAGTTTAACACAATCCAGGATGCTTGTTATACGGCTGTTTGCTTCTGGTGTGTGTGGTCTTTTAATAATGAGTAATTATGTATGTAAAATAGTGAAGTGCACTTTTTTTTTTTTGTTGTTGTTAAAAGAAAAGCAGCCCAGTAGTCATATGGATGACTTACTTGCTAATGCTAAATTTGGAATATTAATCACCTGGGTCTTATGTAATGTGCTTGATTAAGCAGAGGTTAAACAAACAATGTCAAAGAGCCGAGCAGCAGAATAACAAATTTCTTTGTGTTTTTCATTTTAATTATTTTCTTTTTGAGCTTAGAGAATGGGTCATTAATATCCTCACATGGCAGTTTCTCATATACCAAGCCCACAACAATAAACAGAAACCAGTTCAGGAAGATGAATAACCTAAGTAATGATAAACGGCGCCCTTCACAGTGACTTACAGTATTCATGCTGACTCACATCTGTCACATCTGCAGTGTCATGGTCCAGTGTCACGAATATCAATGTGCCTGATTGTTTTACAGGAGTTTCTCCAAGCTCTGGGCCGAGGCCAAGCAACAGTCGCAGCCTTCAACGAGCTGTCCAATCACCTTTTACGAGAGTATTCTAGCGACGACACCAGGATGATCAAAGAGGTCACAGATAAACACAACGCTGCCTGGAACAGCCTCAACAATAGGTGCATACAAATTTACCTGCTAACTTCTCAGTGTACCTAAAGGCAGATACCATTTAATAGTATTAAATGAAGATGTGATACTCCCCTCACTATTTCTGTAGTTACGGCCGTGAATCTTTTCTCATGTGTAGTTACGCATTTGCCTCAATGATATTAATTGACAGGGCGAATGACCGTCACATGCAGCTGGACAGAGAACTGAAGGGCGTGCAAGTGTCTCTCAGGGAGCTGGAGTCCTTCCTCAAATGGCTCCAGGAGGCAGAGACTACAGTCAACGTTCTCGCTGATGCCTCCCAGAGGGAAGATGTGTCGCAGGACTCCGCCCACGCGAAGGAGCTGAGGCGTCAACTAGAGGTAGGGGCTGTAAATTGATAGAGAAACTGTGAGTATGTGTGGAATATATGCACAGGTCCCAGCCTATTATCTCACTGTCATCTTTCATTAGCGCATCCTTCAGCTACTGAACAGGGGCTGGGGTGTGTGTATGTTGCTGGTTAAAGGTGTGTGAACGAGAGGGTATACAGAGGGCATGTGAATGCTTGTACCCATTGAATGTGGCTCATTGATCCTCTTGTTCTGTCCTGCTTACGAATTCTGTGTGTGTGTGCGTGTGTGTGTGTGTGTGTGTGTGTGTGTTTGCCCTCACTTGCTTGTCATTTACGCAGACCTTCCCTCCAGGTTCAGTTGACATACATCATCTTATGCTTTATGTAATGTTTTAATCCCAAAAACCACCTCATCTCAGCCTTTCAGCAGATACAACAAGCGCTAATCTACTTTTTTTTTCTGCTGAAGTTGAAATGGCTTTTTAAAAATGTTGACCCTGTCAGTCTTGTTGTCATCTCTTTTGGCTCCTACATTGAGCAGCGTTTTCACAATCTTATTGCTTTTTCGGAGAACCTCCTCATCCCTGAAAAAATGTTGCAGTGTCATCCATCTTTCAGAACTGACATCACCAGCCTATTAATAATAACATTCTCTGTTTTCTTGTTCTTGAATGCTACAGTGCCATTACTCCCACTTCCATTTTCCAATCATTTAAAATGAGGCCAAGGTTATAGAGAAAAATGACACTGAATCGCTGCATGAATGGCTGCAAAGACTTCTGATTCATCTACTTGATGTGAATGTGATGCTAACAGACTTTTGTAACCCATTGTTGAGCCCTTGCTGGATTTGGCTCTGGTAATTGGGAAGTAATGGATGCTGTTATCACATTTACCCGCTCAGTACAGTGATCTATATTTGTTGTATTGACCATAATCCATCATTATAAACCCTTTCAAATTCACATCCTGCATAATATTACATTTTAGTTCTACAAAGTTTTTCTGAGTTATCTCAAAGGTCAAGTATGTTAATATAATACGAGTAATTTCTTGTCTGTCTGTCCTCGAACTCCTGTTACATTATCAGGAGTTGAGCAGCCAAAATTGGCACACAGGTAGATCTTAGGTCCCTGAAGGTTATTATTTATATCAGACATGATCACATCATCATGTTGCCTAGGAACCACCTGCCAATGGGCTAAAATTACCCATTTGTAGCATTTATGGACCTGGAACACCTTAGAAAAGCATGGCATCTTTTTAATTCATGACAGTGACATCTCATTTCCACAAAGCTTGAATTATGCACGATATATTATGACATCATCCTGTTTGCCTAACAACCATGTAACAGCATACTGTAGCATGAACATGTACTAGTTCCTGTAGGTGTTAGATTAGTAACTGAATATAAAAAGGTTTGTATCCACCTGATACCATTAAGTTTGTACTGAAGAGCAAACATATTGTTGAATCTTTCCTGATTTATTACCACCCACCGTCTGTTGTTATCTTCTTTTTGTTCCATAACCAGTTGGAGACGAGATTGATGGATGGTTCTCGCTCAGAACATGGGTTTACATAACACAGACAGACTTTAAGCCTTAGATGTTGTGGGTTTGCTGAGTGTTGCCCCCCCAACCCTTTTATTATCTTACAATGACTGCTCTGCCACTGTTCAGTGCTCAGTTACTTTAATGACAATTTTGTAGCCGTAGGCAATTGTCATTCTTACTGCTGTTTTTATATTAAGCCCACAGTTGGTAAATGGTCAGGCTCAGCGACAAATACAAATTGGGTCATTAACTGATATTTCATGAAAATGTGAGGCTTAATGGCATAAGACCACAAACAACTGATGCTGTTGCATGTGACGCAGTAATGACAGACATGGCCACCGGAATCAACAAACATGTTTGTTTTTCTTGCTGAGCTGGATTAGAATTGATCGTGACTGTTGGATAAATTGGGGAATTATGTGATCAGTCTGGGAATCCACTGGCTAGTTTCCTGTGATTTTTATTTATTTATTTTGTGGGCTTCCAGCGTAGCCAGGATATTGGGATAGCAGATTTTGGGTTCAAAAATTTCTGTTCTGTGTCAGTCATTGTTTATGATGCAGGTATAGTTTAAAAAGCAAATTAAAGCTTAATCATTTTCAGAGACGTTGTCACCTGTTTGTAACATTGCATGAATTCAAAGGCCACTCAGACAAGTTTGTTCAATAGAGCTGTGACTTTGATATGAGCTTTGATCCCATTCAGTACGCTTTCATTATCTTGACACTGGAGGGCAGGCGGTGCACATGTCATTAAAGAGTTCCATGTAATTTTATGTTGTGTTATCCATATACAGTGTGTTTTAAATAGTTAATTTTCTGGACATTTAATCCTATAAATTCTGTCTTTTCATAACGCACGCCTTCTCATTAATTTGCAATGGTCCAGCAGAGACAGGAACATCAAAGGGCTAATTACCATGGTAATAATTTTGGGTTATGGAATTTCATATTGTCTTACTGGACCTGGTATGTAGTACACAGCAGGTCACTCCTCCACACCACAAACCTGCACATTTGGTGAAATATAGTGCAGTAATGACTTCCATGGTGCGGAGATGTACCCAACCTGAAGACCTGCTTTTATCTAGCTCACCTTGTGCATGTTTATCTGTGGGCATTAGAATTCTATGTGGGCTTTTGTGTATGATTATATGTTGATGCAAGCAGATGACACATACATACTTTCTCCAACCTCTTTCTTTGAAATATGGTACATAGTGCTTTTAACCCACAGCCATCATAACACTCAGTGGCTCTTGTAATTCCCGGTGAAGCAGAGTCAATACTCTGTGGAATGACTGAAATGGATGTTGCAGCCAGTTAAACCTTGTCTAAACAGAGCTCTTCAGTGAGCTCATCATGCCATCACTCACTGTGTGCATTTGTGTAAACGGTCTACGCACATGCCTGTTGGTAAATGGTGATTACTCTAGCTCCCTGCATTTTTTTCTTCTTCTTCTTTTACACTGCAGAGTTTACCATCATTTAAGTAAACCTAATCAGGGGCCAGGGGCCAAGTTCTATGCATTAAAAACAGTCTTTGTTTATGTGTTCATTTGTGTCACATTTTTTAAAAAAAATATGTGAGTCATAATTATAGAGAGGCTGCTGCTCTTGGTTTTCATCCTCAATTCAAATAAGTGCCTCTTGTCTTGTTGTTGGGAGGAAGACGGGTGCTTTTCATCACTTTAATGAAAGTCAAACAGAGAAGATGAAAAGGGTTAAAATATCTGCTGTAGGGTTTATACTGTGTGGTCAGGAGCTCTGGAGGAATTGAGTGGCTGCTTTTCTGATGTTGCACCTATTTCTGCTCTGTTTCTTCTCCTACCCTTTTTTTTTTTGTCTCTAAATGTCATCTCTTCGCTGCTGGTGTGTTTCCAGCAGATTTAGTCTCTAAATGTTTTCTGCACTGATAAAAGATACTTAAAAGCCTTTTATCTTTTATTTTTGACCTTGCCCTCCTTCCCTCTCTTCGGATGCTCTGCTTTCCACCCACTTTTTATTTTCCCGCTTTTTTTATCTGCAGTTTTCCAGTAAGGCCTCCCTCTTCTCTTCTCAGCTAATCGTTTAAAAATTGTATTTTTGGCAACATAAACATGGCTCATAATTAGGACGTGTACTATATCTCTCCCACACAGTTGTTTATCTGAAAATATTTTCCTGTAATATATTTGTTTTTTTAAAGTAATAGTCACAGTTAAACACACAAGCACAAGTACATTTCCTGGCTTATTGCTTAGATTTGTAGGTGTACTGTAGGCTTTGGCCTTTACTTTTAAATAAGTTATTTTTTTTAAAGTATGTTTTTGGACTAGTTGTGCTTTTATTAGATAAGCGACAGCAAAGAGACAGCAAGGAAACTGAGAGGAGACACAACATGGGTAATGACAAAAGTCTGGTCTGATGCAGCCTGTGTTTGGCACCACAGATAAAAATTAAATCAAAAAGAGTCACTTAATGGCTTTTTCAGGAGATTTTGAGAGCATTTGGCGTTTCCTAATGTAATTTGTTCTGTGATCATATCTCAGGTGTCTGAAACTGAGACAATAAAAATGGCTTTATTAGTGGAGAAGGACAGCGAGATCTGGAGGAAAAACCTATTTCTTTATTTATTTAGCTTTCCAAACTGCTGTTTATGAAACTAAGGTTTCTCAAGCTTTTTGTGGAAATAAAAAAACAGTTATCCGTATCCATTTGTTTTGTTTTTTTTTAAATGGGGGAACAAACATGACATATACACTCACTTGCTAGTTGTTTGTTGGACCCCCCCTTAACCTTCACAACTGCCTTAAGTCTTCATGACGTAGATTCAACAAGATGCTGGAAACATTCCTCAGAGATTTTGGTCCATATTTACATGATACCATCACACACCACATCTCAGAGGTGATCTATTAGATTGAGATCTGGTGACTGTGGAGGCCATTTGAGTACAGTGAACTCAATGCCATTTCCAAGAAACCAGTTTGAGATGATTTGAGCTTTGTGACATGACCCATTATCCTGCTGGAAGCAGCCATCAGAACATGGGTACACTGTGTGGTCATAAAGGGGTGGACATGGTCAGCAACAATACTCAGTTAGGCTGTGATGTTTAAATGATGCTCAGTTAGTATTAAGGGGCCCAGAGTGTGCCAAGAAAATATCCCCCACACCATTATACCACCACCACAAGGCAGGATGGATCCATACTTTCATGTTGTACCCGCCAAGTTTTCACCCTACCATCCGAATGTCACCGCAGAAATTGAGACTCATTAGACCAGGTAACATTTTTTTTCCAATCTTCTATTTTCCAATTTTGGTGAGCCTGTACAAACTGTAGCCTCAGTTTCCTGACAGGAGTGGCACTTGGTGTGGTCTTTGCTCTATCCCAGCTACGTCATGGTTGAACGTGTTGCGTGTCCAGAAATGCTCTTCTGCATGGTGGTAACAAGTGGTTATTTGAGTTACTGTTGTCTTCCTATCAGCTCTGGTCAGTCTCCTCTGACCTCTGGCATCAGCAAGGAATTTTCACCCAGGGAACTGCTGCTCACTGGATAGTTTCTCTTTTTGGACCATTCTCTGTAAACCCTAGAGATGGTTGTGTGGGCAAATCCCAGTATTTGGGGTTTTTGCTCACCCTTACACAGGCTCATCTGAAGGTCCATGCATCCTCAGTTTGTTGGAACCACATGACTACACTACAGAGCACCAATGATGCATGGTTTTTTCAAGAATGTAAGAACAACCACTCAACCATAGTGTCTCCAAGTGAGTATTATGCTGGCATTCTTCGTATAGTGTCTCGAGTGCTTGAAAAGAAGGCAACTGGACGTCTTTAGGTACGTGAAGATGTTTCACCTCTCATCAAAGAGGGGTCTTCAGTTCTAAACAACTGACGGGGAGTCCCAGGTAATTCATCAGTGAGGGTTGTACCCGTGGAGGTGTTCCTGAAGGTTGTTGAGCTAGTATTAATCATGTAAGAGGTGAAAGGGGTGAAACCATGGCAAGACATTGCCTCCCTCCACCATCATGTAAGCTATTGTGTTCACCTGAGGCAAGGTGTGAGCGGTGGTTGAAACGCCTGGGAAGGGATCTCAAGACTGCATCACTTCTGTTCAACTATGGTCTTTCACAGTGGCCATAGATGGCCTTCATTACACCCCTTTCAAACCATCTGTCTTCTCAGATGGTTTGAAAGGGTTCAGATGTGAACACAGGACATCTTTTAAAGATGCCATTCTCATTTACAGTAGGTGCAAGTGTACAGTTGAGTCTTTCAAGCACTCGAGAATACACATACAGACTACTACTACACTACACTCGAGACATGATGACTGAGAACCTTCTTGGCACATACATCAGACATTCAAACTGTGACTATTACTAAAATACTCCTTGTTGACCTCTGTGCAAGATGTCATTGATATGTTTTATGATAAAAGAAAGCGATACAGTATATTTTCAAATACTTGTTTTACATTTAAGAATCAGCCATACGTTTTACCGGCATGCAAGCCCTGGAACTGCTCCAGCTAAGGTTGCCAGTGCAGAAAATGAATGGGACTTCTACTTCCCAGAATGCTGGATGCCTGAAATAACCCCTCCTCCTTTATGTCTGTTTTGTGTGCTTCTCATTTGTCCTCCAAGTTCTTGCACAGTCTCTCTCTCTCTCTCTCTCTCTCTCTCTCCTCTCTCCTCTCTCTCTCTCTCTCTCTCTCTCTCTCTCTCTCTCTCTCTCTCTCTCTCTCTCTCTCTATTGCCTCTCACTCGTTGATTTGTTTCTTGCCTGGCATAATGTCATTCAACCTTCACAACAGATGCATTGTTTGTCTTCCCTTCCACTGCTGCTTTTCATCTTGCTCTCTTTCGTCTCTCTCTTTTTCGTCTCTCTCCCTCTCTCTCTTTTAGTGTCTCTCTCTCCATCACTCCTTCCCTCTCTGTCCTTCTGTGGATCAGTAGCAGTAAAAAGTAAGGCGCGTACGAACAGCTCCTCTTCTCGTCCAGTGCAACTCGTGCCTTCCTCTTTCCTTTCCCTCTCTGCTTGCCAGCACTTTCCACTCTTCTCTCCCTGCTTGTTTTTCTTCTTTGTTTTGTCTTCTTCATTTCCCTCTTCTCTGTCACTCTCTTGACTCTGCAGGGTGCCGTCACGAGTGATTTGTTTGATTCTCCTCTGGCTCAGCATTCGAGGTGCGCGTGTGAATGTCCTCGTGGAGGAGAAAGTGAGTGTCTCGTCTTGACCGGCTCTCTTGCATCATCGCACGCATGTGTGAGTGCATGCTAAGAACTGTGTGAGTGACTGTTTATAAAGAGAGCGAGAGAGAGAGAGAGAGGGGGAGAAAGCAAACTGAGGCTGCGCTCACTATGTTTGGTGTGTGTGTGTGTATGTGACAAAACGTGGGGGCATGCTGAGCTGAGTACGCTTGCGAGTGTGTGTGGGTTTTTTTCCCCCCTCTCTCTCTGTGTACATGTGTGTGTGCGCATCACGTCAGCTTGGCTGGGGTCTGGTCGGCTGGCTAGGGAGAGGGAGAGGGAGAGGGAGAACAATATGAGCGGGGTAGGGCAGTGCTAGCATGCGGACCAAGAACAGGCTGCTGCAGACTTGTAGCAGTCTTAAGATGATGGCCATGGTCCGGACCTCCCTCCAGAAAGTGGTGGTCTTCTTACACAGGCTCCAGAGGATGGCCATCTCCTCGCCGCGCTACCAGAAACTCTGCAAGGTACGTGGAGACACGGAGCTGGAGAACAGAGAGTTTTGTTTCTTGTTTTATTTTGTGTTGTTTTTTTTTTTCTATTTAATTTTTTAAAATTTAGTTGGAGTTTTTTATTTTTAAACTTGTATGATTGCAGATGTATGTGAGTTAAAGTCTTTTTGTGGCTTTTGGATTTGTTTCAAGCCTAGATCTATCAGATGTTTGTGCTTGCAAGCAGCCATAAAGTTTTGCTGCACATTTTTTTTTTTTCCTTCCCTTTCTTGCCCTCTTCAGTGTAAATGCTTTTGCTTTTCAGAAATCTGGAGTTTATCACCAAGTTGCCTGTTTTTGCCTCATCCATAGCTTCTCCTCTATTTTTGGCCTTTTTATTCATGAGTCATTTGGTTGTCAAGACGTTCTGTTCCTGCTGAAGTTGTTTTGAGGACTCAGTCACCTCCACAGCATGTTGTTTTAAATATATATGTGCATATATGCATCAGCGGCTTTAGGAACTTTTGGCACATCTTCCGCATATCAAAGAAAATTTTCAAAATGTGCATCCCTGCTGTAGTGTGTGGCTTTGGGTCTGTGCTTTCTATATTTTTGTATACTGTCAGCTTTGAAGTGAGTGCAGGCATACAGACTGTGGGGGGAAGTGTGTGTGCGGGGTGTTGTTTTTGGGTACACAACTGGATTTATGCTTGTTTGGGATTTTCCGAGGCATCGTGACTGGATTCAGTCAAACGATTGATGGGGTGCTGTTTCATAACATCCATGATTAATTTGATCTCTTGATTAAAGTTTTTAGCTGTCTTTATTATGTGGACATCACACACTGCTTAACAGGTTGTTGCCACACATTCATTCAGAAAGAGGTTAAGAGAAACATGAGCAGACTGTACTTGGGGTGGAACAAAGTCAGCTCTATTGATTTTACCGGAGAGAAAACGGCTGCTGACGTGCACCAGCCTTGATGCCATTTTTTATTTTTATTTTTTTGCCCCTGTTGATCATTATCAGTCGCTGATCTTTGTTGCTGTCTTTCTTGGACTGCACAGCACTGACCTGCTCTCACTCAGAGGGTAGAGGGGACCAGCTGTTGAGATTTGACAGTGCTCTGCATGTGTGACTGTTAGAGAGTGAGAGACTAATGCATCAGAACAGTTTTGGATTAGTTTCCAGCTTCAATCATGGCTCGACAAACATGTGGTGGCTCAGTTTAATCCATCCTGCTTTAGCACTCCGTGTTTGCCCCCCCACCCCCCAA
This sequence comes from Archocentrus centrarchus, assembly GCF_007364275.1. Classification (NCBI taxonomy): domain Eukaryota; kingdom Metazoa; phylum Chordata; class Actinopteri; order Cichliformes; family Cichlidae; genus Archocentrus; species Archocentrus centrarchus. The sequence continues at coordinate 14,544,470 of NC_044369.1, forward strand.
CCCTGAACTGTCTGGTTCTTTTTTTTTTTTTTAATTTCTTTAAAAGAAAAGTAAAAATTATCATGGGGAAAGTCTATTTACATTGTTTTTCCTGTTTTCTAACCTCTCATTTCAGTGGGAAAAAAACCCAAAGCAATAGTGATGGCTCAAGGATTAGACCTTGCATAAAAGTACGGGAGAGTAATAAACAGAGCATTAGGCATTTGAGATTAGCCATTAATATTTCCAGCTTATCTTGCAGATGCTTGACTTATTTTATTTTATTTTTTTAACAGTTCTAGGCAAAAACAAGTGAGACCAGATCCTTTCTGTTGCAGTGAACGTGCACATAAATGCACAATCAACTCTAACCCTCCTTTTTTCCTTTTTTACTCCAACAAATCTAAATCTTGAGTTGATTTGCTCCTTTGGCTCCATTAAGCAACCTTAGGGGTTGGACCTTCCTGGATTGTGTTCCCACTGAACGGTGGGAGGAATCAGTCATTCCATAGCCGATTACCCTCCCCTGGGTTGCATCAGTCATTCCTGCTTCGTTTGGCCTTCCCTTGGGGGGGACTGTAATGCCAGGGTAGTCCTGCCTCCCTAGGGTGCGCTCACTGGCTGGCAAACTGGAACAATGACATCCTGATGATAGATTTGAAATGGGGTCACCCTCCAGCTCTGGGCATTCTCTATTTTTTTTGGGGTCCACTCTATAAACCGCCCACATGGGCTGTCTGACTCAGGGTATTAAGTGCTAAAATACAGGATGCTAGTTCATTTAAACAGATTTATATTGATTACTAATAAATTTAAGAAGTTACTTATTCTGTATTTTATGTGCCTTAGTCTCCTGAAGAACCACTCTGTAAAATGGTTTAAAAAAAAAAAAAAAGTCTCACCAGTACTTTCTAATTGATAACACTAACCCAAGTCAACAGTTCCTGTTATTTTCTGACTCACTGTCACAAAGGCTGCATTTCACCTTTGGAAAGCCAGTTAGGCTGCAATATCAAGCTTGCCTCTTGAAAAGCACAGACTTCCATCTTATTTGTTGTCACTACCTCTAACAGAGTATTAGGACAAGGCATGGTGACCACTGACTCACCATGCTATGACGGATGGAAAGAGTATGAAATCTACTGAGTCATATCATTTTATTAGTTAATCATATTTTTCTGGTTGCTTTTGGGTGTATGCAGAGCACTCATTATGTTGATGTATAATACCGAGCTTAGTGGTGTTTGCAAGCAGCAGCCATTTAACATTTTTAAAATTGCATCTCTTATTTGGTGAGTGAATTGTTATCTTCTGCTATTTTCCCAGTTCAAAGCAATAACATTTAATGAGGTTGTATGCTATTAGAGGAATTTTCTTTAATCTATATGGGGTTCCCCTTAGGCTATGTTAATGTGCGAAGTCCTTCCATGCATTCATTCTGTACTCATTAAAAACATCAGCTAAATGCCTTAAATGTAAATGTGAGTTTCACTGGATCCTGATTGTTCCTCTTCACCGTCCTTTCACCTGGCGCTCTTGCTCTCTAGTGTCTAGCTTGTGACATATAGTTTACTGGTGAATAGAACTTCTGAGTGGCATGCCTGGTTCGTTTATACTGAGGCATACAGAGGGGCCCTTGTGGCTCATTTCATCTCCTCACTTTTGCTGCGCTCTGTCTCTCCGTGTGTAATCTCTAGCTGAGAATTGGCTGAAGGGCCCACCTCTCTCCAGAGGAGCGTCCTCCTACTCTCATTACTGTAGCATTGGCTCCTTTTGTGTGTGTGTGTGTGTGTGTGTGTGTGTGTGTTTGTGTGTGTGTGTGTGTGTGTGTGTGTGTGTGTTAAACCAAAGCCTACTTTAGAAACAGCCCTAAAGCAGCGATAATGTGCAGTCATGGCTCGTCTGTGTCTGTTTTTCTGGCAAATGCTTTGGCCTTTAGGCTCCACAGTTGAGCCACCTTTGCTCCTGGCTCACTGCTACCCCAGGACAGGTGATTCAGGCGTGGGCATGGAGCCCAGCTGTCTGACCTCCCCGTCCTTGAGCTCCACTGGGGTCCTGTGGGTTTTTAGCAAGTGTTAGCATTAGCAGTTAGAGCCTCAGGTGCAGGCAGACACTCCCCCAGTAACCTGGCTCACGCTCAAATCATGGATATTTTTTTCCTTTTCATGCATCCTTAGACACATTTAGCTTATGGACACTCGTGCAGTCTGTTCTCTAAAACATATGTGCATGCATGCATTTAAAACACCAGCATACCCACACACTCGCTCATTCCTCAGCTAGTCTGAGTGATGAGTCACAGGCGGGAGATTTATGTGGTAACAGATTCATAAATGCAGGTCATTTAAATTCATCAAGACCGTATTGGGAATGAGCAGGGACAATAAAAGAAAATGAAGATGGGTTTTTCTCTCCCAATCAACATTACATGTAAATCACCACAGATGGACTTTCTATTGGGAGTAGGGTGAGGTGAACTAGCACTTAAATCACTGATACAGCCGTGAGTTAAGCTGCTCTCCTTTTCTCGATTGCCATTACGGCAGAAAGTGACCGTTCGATTATGATAAGATGAGGCGAAGAGGACAGAAAAACTGGTTTTGAGATTGAAAATCACCACCCCAGGATTAGATAAACTACACAATATTCTACATTTTATATTGTATTCAGATATAAACAGAAAAAAGTCCCTCAGCCGCTTTGCCTTTCTCCTCTTTGTCTACATCCTATTTCATCTCCCGCACATCTAGTAAACCCATTTATCGAGCCAGTAATGCACGCGCACGTGTGTGTAGGGTTTGTGTTTATGTGCACTATAGTGATGGACTTTGTGCACACGCTTCCATTAGTGGCTTTCAGGCACTTCCCAACACCAAGCTAAAGCTGCTAATGCCTGTGTGTTTTGTCATCACACATACTTTATGGTGCTGGAAAGCGCCGTTTTCACCCAGCACCTCAACATGCGATGGTCAGAATAAATAACAGTTTATTGTTGGGAAGAAAGAGAGCTTTTGATGGAGAGGCGTGCTCAATTATCTTATAATGGTTTGCAGTAATAATCCTTCAATAGTTCCTTTTTGTACTGGTTAAATATGATCAGTTTTCAAAGGAGTTCCTTTTCTCTTGTGGTTAACACATCTTAACACAGAGCACAGCCTGCTCAGAGAGCCCAAAAAGCAACCAAATATTCACTGTTTTATTGATCTGAATGCCAACAGCAATATAAGGTTCAATGGTATTATTTATGTTTATTTTAGATATTGTGTATGTCCTAAAGGGACAGTGCACATTAATTAACGAGTGCTTGGACCCATAATTTCACCATGCGGGCTCATTTTCATCTGCAGTCAATGGGGTGGGGTGGGGTATGTGGCATATAGAAGTATTAAAAGGAATCACTGATACAAAAGCATCAAAGCACAGTTAAAAGCCCAGAAATGAAACACAGTCCAGTCTTTTTATATTAGTGGTCCAACCTGTCTGTCCAGCTATTAAGAAAGTAGATTATGTGAAAGAATTGAGGTTCAGTATCCAGCTTTACTGGAGGACATGTTTGTTTTCAGATCGCAGACTTGGCCAAAACTCACTAACCCACCTGACACCATGATCTATGGCCGGCCCAGACTTGGCCTGAGCCGACTCACTCCAAATAGAGAGATAGAGATCTCAAGGTTTTTGCCTTTCTTTCTTTGCTCTCCCTTATGTCATGGCAATCTCTCAATACCTGTTAAAAGTGCTTAAAGATTTGTAGAAACTAACCAATAAGAGAGGACAAAAAGGGACATATTGACCTGAAGGCAGTGAGGAGAATGAGGCAGTCATTTTTTGTTGCCAGCTAGAGGTCCCTCTGACCTTCCAGCTCTCTCTTATCATCCTTTCACTGTCTCATGCACTGTTTGCCCGACTGAGTCGGGGTGCAATCCAGGGGGCATCCTAAGTGCAGGAAATAAAATGAAGGGTGCAATCATTTTTCCTTTGCTGTTCCTTCTATTCTTGTGCTGACAATCAATCTGTGGGGACAAGGCCTGGGCTCCGCTCCTTGCCAGAGTCCCACCTTGCCAATATCTACGGTGAGCACACAAACAGTGCTGACTCACAGTCCATATTCTGTTTTCTCTGTGTGTATGTGAGTACCTGCACATTTTGTGGCGCTGACAAATATCACAATTTCAAATCGAAGAAGAGATTGTCCTCATACAAAGGTGCTGAAAACACAAGGCCAGAATAATGATCAGAAGGTGATTGAGCCAATTAGTATTCAACAGATCATTTTATTGATTGATCCTCTTCTCTCACTACCCTCTGTTACTTCTCTTCTCCCCCCCAATCCCTTACCTGCATCAGCTTCACCTCTTATTCTTTCTCTTTTTGTGATCCTCTTCTACCTTTGGACACTTTCCCTCTCTTGTCAAGGGTAATTAATTCTTTAAGAAGGAGTGGGACATTTGCTTGAAGATAACGTCTGTTCTTTTTACATTTCAGTGCCTCCGTATTTTATTTCTGTGGCACTGTGAGCCCAAGTGATTTTGTATTTCATTGTTGTTGTTTTTTTTGTACTTTTATCAAAAACATGGTGTGTATTTGCAGTGATTTATCACTTCTAAAAATCTCTCTTGAAAGGTGAAACGTTCACATCTGAGCTAGCATCTTTGTCTTGGTGCCATTCTTTCTCTGAATCTTGTCCTTGCTGTAGAGATAAAAATTTAATTGATCTATTCACTTGCCTTATAGGCTCTTTGTGCAACTACTCAAAAGGGGGGGGGGGGACTTAGATGGAACTACAAATTATTTTTAGCTGAGAAATAGAAAGCCGCACTTTATTCCCTTTCTTCTTTCTCTACTGTCATCATTTCACTCAGTACCAGTTTTCCTAATATCACCATAATATGCAGCATATGCACCGGCTCACATCAACCTCTTTCTATTTATGCCATCATCTGCTCTTTGCTGCCGCTCCTAAATCATTCATGCTTTCCGTCTTTTTTTCCTCCCATCCTCCGTAAACCTTCAGCCCATCTTCCTCAACTCTTAGATGGCTTACATGCTTCTTGAGCCTCCCCTCATGCGACTCTTACAAACCAGATACTTATATTCTGCTGAAAAATTCATCAAATTCTTTCCTCTTACATGGCAACATCTAATCATGCAGGGTCAGATCCTTGCAGGGCCTGTTTCCACCACTGAAGCTGTGCTCACATGCATTTCATGTACGATTCGCCTCCAGGTTTATCATCCAAGTAGTTCATCTTAACATTTTGGCAAGAAGAACTTTTTTCTTTTCTCGATTGATTTAAATCAGTTGAATTTCATGTTTACTTCACCTGCTTTATTTTTTCTGAAGGGCATGTCCCTGACTTTGGCTTTTAGTAGCCTAAATAAAAAGGAAGGGAGGTTTAAAAACAAGAACTCCAAGAAAATAGCAGGGGAAGAAGAGTGGGCAAGACAAAACAAGAACAGGAGAAAAAAAATGAGACCCAGAGAGAAGGTACAGGGATAAAGGAAATGGTACAATGAGGATGCCCTCAGAGGTAAAACAAAGAGCAACTGGAAAATGGTTTTCAGTGTTATATCATAGGGAGATTAAAGATAAATCATACTATATATAGTCTGTAATCTGCTGGCTGGAACAGCCTGCTGGAGTCAAATGCCACTGTAGAGAGCTGTAGAGGGGAGAGGGAAAAAAAAAGTCTGATGGGTAGTCACGAACATGTCACAGAAATATTGAGCATAGTTTTTGTAAAGTCATAAGCTTGCCCAGAGGAGCTCTCACTATTGGCGTGCAGTTTCTGCACTGACAAGCTTTTGAAAGGTAAAACTCTTCTTAAATTAGAAATGTCCTTTTCCCCACTACATGGTTAAAAGATTAGACACGAAACAGAACCATGTGATACTCAAGAAAGTTCAGAGAGGGATCAGAGATGACAGGAGCGGATCAGCGTGAGCAATGAAAATGTTTGTGAAAGACAGCTCGACATAAGCTTTAGCTCCCTCTCAGTGGTACCTTCACACGTCGGACCACAGACATCAAAGGAAATCCAGAGCTGTTAGATGAGACAAGGAATCAAATTAGATGTACTACGGTGCTGCAAATGTGGGTGTTCACTGGTTCAGTGTGTTTTATAGTTAGTGCAGAAATGTCTGAAAAGAGGGACATTTTCATTCCTTGAGGAGATGGGTCTGCCTTTTCTGAAAAGGAAGTTAAAAAAAAAAAAAGGTCTGACTCAAAAAGCATAAGAGGAAGAAAAACATGTCATGAGAGAAAAGATGATGGCTGCCAAGCATGCGTTTTTTTTTTTTTTTTAAAGGAAGAAATTGAAGTGAGAGAAGAGCTGTCTAAACAGGACACTGTGGAAGGATAGAAGGTGGAAAAAAAAAGTTGGATATGGTGGCGAGGGCAAGCAGGAACTTGGCATGGAAAAAGGAAGGAAAGATGGGAAGAGAGACCAGAGTCTGAAAGGAGGAGAACGGATTGAAGAAGAAAGGGTCGATAGAAGTGTGCGATTGCCTTTTCCATCTCTGGGGTTTGCAGGGCTTATTTCAGGGTCACCGGAGAGGCAAACACACACACACACACACACACACACACACTTACCCACAGACAGACAGAGTGTGTGAGAGAGAGTTTAGAATCGACCCAAGTACTCATTTTCAGCCTAAAGGATATTCTCAGAGTGGGCAGGGGGTGAGAATTCATTTATTGCCTCAGTACATGAGTGACTTCATTTTCAGTGGCTGCCTTGCTTCCCACTGTGGACAAAAGAGAAATGCCAACAAAGCCTATTACACATTTGTCCAGTTTACAGCCAAGTATGTCTTGTTGAACGTCTCCCTCTTTTAGTCTGTCCCCTCGTCAGTGTTTGTGTTTGTGTGTGTGTGTGTTTGTGTGTTTGTGTGTGTGTGTGTGTGTGTGTGTGCGCGCCAATTCGTGCTTGCTAAATATCATTGGGATTAGCGCCGGAGGCTTAATTAAAAAGCAATTACCTTTGGTCGCTGCGGGCGACGCTTGGCGGAGGGTAGCTCGACTAATCTGGTGAATGTTGTGAGGGACCCTCAGCATGTAGCATACACACGCAGACACACACAGATGTGCCGTTGTCTGCAGAATTAAAGGAGGATTAAAACAATTGTTAATTAGTGAAGTGGGGTGGCGGCTGAAAGGGTAGAAGAGGGACTGTAGGGCCAGACACACCGCTTTTCCCTCTGCATCTCACGGCCTCCGTGAGTTTATTTATGAGGTTAAGTGGGCAAATGATATACCCCACATCCAAATTCATTTTCCAGCTAGTAAGCATGCGCTCTTTCCCATTGTGCCTCTCCTGCTTTTCCACTTTTTTTTTTCCTCTCTCAAACACTGAAATAGGTTAGCACAGTTAGCGCCTGGGCTAATCTTTTAATTTTAAAGCTCCAATTAGATGTCGCTAATGACAGTAATTAGATCATCTCTCTGAGACACACTCTGTTGTGCCCTTGAAAAACCCCAGTATGCTCAATACAATGGAGGCGAATCTGCCAAAGAAAAGTGTGGGGTGGGTCATTTCCTTTGCTGTAACAATGATGGAGCTGTCTGAATACAAAGTATGCTCTGTGTACACCTAAAACTGAAGATTATCTATGACAGCGTTGAGAAATTAGACTCAGCTAAACTTTGGATAAATGTTTGTGTAATTTTAGCCACTCTGAGGTGGCCTGTGGTTGGTCTATCATTCAAAAGTGAGATTATTTTACAATCAGGTGACTTGGATTTGTTTGTGTGTTTAGGGTCCCATTCAGCGAGGTTTTTTTTTGTTGTTGTTGATTACTCTGTTTCCCTGGACCAAGTGGGGTAATAAATGAACTCAACCCCTTGAGCCTGCATCCCACACTCCACTACCCATACCCCTCTGTCCCCAATAAAACAAGCCAAAATGATCTGTATGGGCTATCAGCTAAAATTTTGTTTGAAACATTAGTGTTGGTATTGGCACAGTATTTCACATTTCACATGAGGTGCATCCCCAGATGAAATTGGTTTTGGTTGCCACAGAGACAAAGTTTTAAGTCCTGCATGTATGTTTTGTGTGTGTGTATGTGTGTGTTTTGTAATCTGTGTGTTTTGTAATCTGTGTTTGCCCTCAGGTTTGATGATTGTAGTTCATCAAGATTTAATTTTGGATTGATGTTTTTTCATCCCTGAGAGAGACCAGTAATTACCACTAAATGCTGTATGAAAAGTGCACACACACACACACACACACACACGAATAGACGCATTCAAGAACACCCCTCTCTACCTCTGGCTGATGTATCATAATTGTCCTCTGTCCTCTCCCCATCCTGGCTCACTCTATTTATAGCTCGTTTTAGGCCCCACCCTGCCAGACAGCACTATGGCAACTACATGATTGACAGGGCAATCGTCAAGTGCGCTTGATCCTTTGGACTTGCTCTCGCCCTGTCTCTTTTTCCTCCTGTTGACCTTCCCTCTGACATCACCGCCGTCTGTCTCGCTTCAGTCCGTACTGTCTGCGTGTGATCATAACTCAGTTTGGATGGCCTTGCACCCCGCTGCTTAATGCCCCCCCTCACACAGAGGATGGATGCGCAGCTCAGAGAGGAAGCGTTGGTCATAAAATGCACACTCCTACACATACTACCTTAACTGCATATGACTACATCCATTACTTACCTTTCAACCTTAACCTTTGTGACTGTATATCAGCTGTGTGTCTGCTTTGTGTTCAAAATCTTAAAAACTGTAAATGCAACAGGCTGGCTGTGATCCCTGTTAAAAGCGATGTTTATTATGATTTATTGCAGGATATTTTCAAAATTAAAAATTAAAAAAGCTTCTTGGTGAGGGAGATGGGGCAGATCTCGCTGCCCAGTTTGTAAAAACATGCTGCAAATCGAGATGCATTGAATGACACACGAGGACACATGATATGCTGTAAACACTGTAAATGATTAATATATACATCAGGTTTCCTGTAATATAATGTATTCATATTGTTATTCTTTATTGCATATTCTGATGCTTTGGGAGCATTGTCTATTGAAAGACTGATGCCAATAAAATTGCTTGAATTGAATTATAAGGAGTAATTTTGGCTCTCACTCAGCTGAGGCAACAGTGGCAACATGAATCAAAGAATAGATTTCTTCACATTTGTTTGTACTCTGTCTTTTGCAGTAGTCAGTGAGCTTTGTCATTTTGGACTTTTACAAGTGGTTAGGTAGCAGTTAAGAAAGTTAGTAGTCAGGATATGTGACATTCATGAAAGCCTCACCCTTGCCCGAAGCTCTTCACATATGCAGACCTCTTACAAATAGGTGACTCCAAGGTGTCACATCCAAACAGCTGATTTTGCTTGTTGCTCACCCATGATATATTTTTGTTCATGCCTGCCGTCTTCTCTTGTCCTCGAGTTTAGGTGTGCTCACCACTAACTCTACACAGTGTCCTGTTATCACTGTAAAAATACAAAATGTTTTTAATGTTTGTTGACAGCATAGAAAACTTACGGTCTCAAGATCAGCATAGGCAGCACTCTTGACAGAGGGACGTATTTGAATCCGGCGTCTCAGCTATCTGAAAGCGCATGCTTTGGGAATCAAGCTGATAATATATATATATTTTTTTTTGGTCCATGCTTAGCTGTTTTGCTCTCTGCGGATATTCACTTGACTGAAGTGCTGCCTTTCGCCTTCTGTCTTATCAACTAACTCTATTTTGCAGCTTTGCAATCTTCCCAAGTGTTTACATATTTTTAGATTTGAATATTTGTTTACTCATTATGTGCCTGAGTGGTTTAGTAAAATCATTTGCTTTTTCCCCACTCTAAACTGGTTGCAGCAAACAAAGTGGAGTAGGTCACATGTCTTTCTCTCCAACCATGCCCTTCAGCTCCTCTTCGAGCAAGTGTTTCCAGGCCAGATGGAGCACTTCCACCATGTTTTGGAGCTGCCCGAGGTCTCACCCCAGTTGAATGTGCCCACCGCTATCCAAATGTATATCCTAGAGAAAACTACACAAAGAAGTAGCATTTGTAGGAGGGATTTTACTGAATGCAAACCTATATTGGGACAAAGGATGTTGCAGATGAAGCTGCTAGGCTGGAGGAAAAGGGTGAAAACAACAGAGAAGGAGGAGGGTTGGTGTGACACAGGAGGATGCTAATGATAGGGTGAGAAGAGAGCAGCTGAAAGAAGTAGCAAGAAGAGTAGCATTTGTATTCTTTCTGTATAGGTGGACAGGAGACATATTTTGGCCACTCATCTCAGAATTTTTTGCTTTTGGGGTCACAGCGGAGAGTTAGGACAAACTCACTGCCTGTAAAGAAGCTTTTTGCTGGGTTGATTCAGCTCGCTCTTTACCGCGACGGTCTATTTAAGATCCATATGACTGTGGAAAGTGCAGAAACCTGACTGTTGACCGGATCCAAATTTCTCTACTTTTTAAAAGGGTAGCTCACTCTGGGTGTCTGCCCCTTTCCATGCCAATAATCCTGTGGGTTTCACTTAGTACGGGTTGCAATCCTGTATAGCTAGCAAGCGTGATCTCCAAATGCTGGTTGCCATGACAGTGTCACTGGCAGATCGTTTGAGGAGAAAAGGGGGTCCGGTGCACAGACAGGCGAGAGGAAATGAAAAAGAAATGTAATGAAGGAACATGAAATGTCATTTCGCCCTTCCCTACACATGCAGCAGAGATGAATTTCGCTAGTTTGGTCACAGCTAAAGAAGTGCCAGAGACGGCTTGCTTTAAAGGTTGCAGATGACAGAAACCGAGGCTGACCACGTAGAACAACTCTGACACAAGCTGCGCCTCTCGCCACCTCACAGGTGCTTCATGACTCGAGCTCACCTTGTTCACCTGTGCCTTTGGGGAGGGCACATGTTTGTATACTCCTCTTCCTAATTGCCTTAGTAATTCCCTTTTTGCATAACAAAAGAACATCCTTAATTTGTACACTGCTCAATTATTTAAACAGTCCTTATTATTGACTTAGCCAGCTGGTCCTGAGCAGCAGAAAGCACTCAGAAATACCTGCAGATCATAATGTGGGAGGCAAAAGGCTCAGGGAACAAGTGACCTGAATGCATAATGTCAATCTAGGGTTAAGTGATTTATGAGCCCAAAAATTATGGGAAAGTTTCCATTTATGTGACAAATGTCAGTCAGGTGAAGACAAAGAGCCGCAGTGCCGGTAAAGTGTTTTAGATAAAAGAGATAATGTTCATACTGATTTGTAGTCTGGCTTGAAGAGGCTGTTCATTGTATATTCAAACCACTGGTTCAGATATTTTAATGGCTTCAATTATGATAAAACTATCTTGTACTAAATGGCATGCATTAGAGTAATTGTATTTGGCTTCAGTAGTTGTCCCTAAAACTTGGCTGCTGCTTTTCTGTAGTTACTATCTTGGGTTTCTTACTAGTTTAAAAAAAAATAAATAAATAAAAAAGAGCATGAATTGCTGTCAGAAGTTTCCAATGAAATGCTTCCTATTCATCTTCAAAGTTGTTCGAATATCCACAAGAACGATGGCTGTTGAACTGGGCTGAGTTGTCATTTGGAAAATAAATACTCAAACCCTGACCGTCTTTGATGGTATTTGTGTCTCTGTTACAATAATCCAATAATACAGGAGTTATAAAATAATCACAGCTTAGCGAGAATCATGTACTAAGTAGTCAGATGTGAATTCACATTGAATAGCAGCGTCCAGCCAAAGCTCTCTTGGGCATTGTGAGCTGCATTGCTGCCTCAGTGCCATTTTATCATATAAAACTGTTGCAAGTCTGATTGGATGGCTCCAAACCAGAGAATGGTATTTTTTTTTATTTTCCCCATAGAATGGAGGATATTGAGGTGATGTGCCATGTTGCTGAATTGCTTCAGGAAACTGAATGTTTTAAGGGGCTGAATTGGACACAAATAGTCTCAGTAATGGAAGATGGCTTTCGGCATTGTCTGTGGCATAACGTTTTTTTTTTCACAGGTTTTGTGGCTTTTATTCACTTCTGTTCTCCAGTTCCAGCACCCTGTTATCATAGATAGTGTAGTTTTTCTCAATTTCTTCTCTCTATTGTTTTTTCATTTCTTTTCTTGTTCTTCTTCCTTTTTTTTTTTCCTTTTATATCATGGTAGAAAAGTGTTGTGACACTGCAACTTTTCCTCTTGTCTGAATCTGTTTGTTTCCATTTATATACTTGGAGTGATATGCCCGGGCCCGAGGCAGCAAGTAAATCAACTTAGGGCTTTAACCTTTCCATAAATGTGTCACTCATCACCTAATTGCTCAGTTCACTAGTTCACTTTAATTAACTAACACCTACACACGGACAAACGCACACAGTGAGTATCTAGACATGCAGACGCAGCAGCTGTGCCACTCTTTTTTAGTTTGTCACAAAGCAGACTGGATTGATAAATTGCTCTAACACTGGAGGTGCGGACGGCTGTTTGTTAATCCAGTTCTGATTGGCTGCTCTGTAAAGACGTCACACACACACACACACAGGCATACACACACACACACACACACACACACACACACACACACACACACAGGCATACACACACACACACACTATTTCCGTCTTTTTGTTTTATAATCTTTCCGATGTTCACTCTCTCTGTCTGCCAGTGGACAGAGTGCTCTGAGTGCCTTGTTAATGCTCAGCTGACATTTATAAGTGTCTGCTTTCTTAGTAATGATGAAGTTGTTTCAGGACATAATGTAGATGATTCACTAAAGCTGGAATTGTATTAAGTACACCAGTTTCTTAAATGGCTTTCCACACAGTGTTCTCTAGAGATAAATGTACTCTTGGCTTACAAACTTACAGACTGTACTTTAAAAAGTTTTTTTTTTTTTTAATAACTTGTTCATATTAATGGGATTTTCTTTTATTTTCTTTGCACAGTGTGTTCTTTATTAAGCATGTGTGATTTTAAATATTTTCCTCCTTTTTTTTTTTTTTTTTTTTGATGAATGGATAAAAAAAAATGGAAATCACTTTAGAACAAAATTGGGAATCAATTTGGAAATTAAAGAAACACCTTCAGCAATGTTACCTCTGGAGTCAATAAATTAAGCCTGAAGCTGATTTTTTAATATTTTTTTGTCAAATTCTCATGGCCCAGTAATGCTTTGATCTCTCAAAATCATTGGTAGAGGAATGTTTGTGCAAGGAAAACATTTGCACAACATATATATATATATATATATATATATATATATATATATTGCTTTTTAAGTTGAAATAATTTGATCAGTCAGAGCTGGTATCTGTCAAAAGCTCATTTTGTCAATAAAAAGCATAACTCAATGTTCCTGCATTCCTATCACAGAATAGAGAGAGGCATGTAATTACTGTATGCAAACCTCAAATGCAGGAAAAAACCAGTTTCCCTTTCCAGCTTGTAGTTTATTCCCTTTTTTTTTTTTTTTTTTTAACCCCTCAGCTTAAAACAGCTGATGGGGGATTGTCTCTCAGTTTTCAACTTTGTGAATGCAAAAACTCGAGAACCACGTCACCTAGTGTGTTCAAACTAATAGCATATGTTTATCCACTAAAAATCTCAGGTCAGGTTTGAATCTCGGCAACCTTGACCTAAAGGTCAAGTTTTTCAGGAAATCTTGTGAATTTGAGAAATATGTCACCTATGAATTTCTACTGCCAGGAGGCTGAGGGGTAGCGCTGGCGGCTAACAGTATTTTTTTTGGCGATTGTGATGCTCTTATTCAAAAACTCATCTTCTGGCTATTTCACTGAGATGTTCTGACTTCAACCTTAAGGATTGTGGCTGTAATTATTCAATCAGTGAGAGAAAATTTGAATAGACTTGATGTTATATTTTCTTATAGTCTGACATTATCTCACATTTTTCATTGATACTGAAGATTAAGTCAGATGAGATTGTTTGTCATGGTGCCTTTCTCTGGCATTTTGCTTTATCGATGCAGTCTAGTTTTATGAGATGACCTTTTCGACAGTACGATGTGTTGCATATTTCTAATAGCAGGTGACTTGCTGACTTGCTGATTTTCATATTTTCAGATCAGTCAAACCTGACGGGCCTTCAGATATTCTCATCTTTGATTCAGAAAACACATCTGATAATAAATGAAACAACTTTCTGCTTTTATTTGACTTAAACGCCGTGAATGCAAAACAACACATGAGGTATGGCGGATATTGGAAATTTTTAGAGAAACTCCTGAAGTGCTGCAATATGTCATTTTTATCTGTTCAGAATATTCAAGTGTTTACTGTATTTGATATAAACTAGATAAAATGCTATTTCATGCAAAAACATGTTTTAATGCTTGATTAAAGAATTGGTAATAGTAATTTCACCACATAAAAAATGGAATAAGAGTTTGTTTGGTTTCAAATTGATATAAAACAAAGTATCTGAATCAATGGGGGGAAAAATATTTTGGGATGACATGCTAATGATGACATTGCACAAAGTAGACACTGCCTAATGTAGACTTAGCTTTCTCTAAAGTGTGTTTCTGCAGTTAGAAATTGGAGGCCTTAAAAATGTGTCCTCATTGTGCTGCAGTGGTGAATTGTCTCTGCAGGGCCAGAATATGTAAAAAAACAAACAAAAACAAACAAAAAAATCAAGTAAACAAGTGGAGAGAGATGAGCCTCACTGCACTTGTCCTAAAGCTTTTAAAGCATCTCTTTTGAGTTTGAATCAATACTGGCTGCCCTGGATGAGAAGCTCTGCAACACTAACCATTACTCTTGACCACTGCAGTTAGTACATTTGTCTGTGGGCCATGTGCTTGAATGTTTGTTCGTCTGTGATGGAGCACAAGCTCGCATTATGGGCTGCTATTAGTGTCTTGTCAGTTTTAAAACCTCAGAGCATCCTAATGTGTCTAAAGAGTGCTCTGTCAGGGGGAAGTGCACAAAGCGGAGAGAGATGGTCAATGACTGCGCGCCTGATTTCTGAGTGTTTTCTCGCAATGTGATTTAGAGATTGGGCTTTAAGTCAAGCCCATTACTGCATCGCAGCGCTCCTCGTCAGGGTTAAACGGACTCTCTGAGAAACATGGGCTGTAAACTGCATCCAGGCATCAGACTCCAAATGGCTCTGATCACAGTCTTGGATGGGGAGGGAGACCAATAAAAAAATACATAAAAAAATAAATAACTGCACAGACTTGAACATCAAAATTGGTTTAAAAGATATAATCCACTTTCCTTTAATCAGATTAAGTGAAGATAGCTTTGAAGTCAATAGTAACTATGTCGTGCCCCCCCACCCCAACACACACACACACACACACACAAAGTAATGTTTTTTTGTGCCTACTGTTTTGTCAGCATTAAGGCAACTCAGTCAAGGCCATCACAAAATTTCGAAAGTGTGTGTGTTTGGAATATTGCGATGGTAAACATCTATCACCAGGGTGTCCTGGATTCTTCAAAGCATGTTATTATTTTATTATTTTTCAGCCTTGAAAATCGGATCTCAGCCACATCCTGGCTTCAATTACTGAGGCTGTTATTGAGCGAGAGAACAGCTCAGCAGTTCAGGCTTCATTAAAAAAGGGAAAGTGTATTATTATTTTTTTTAATACTGCCAAACAGAAACATGCATATGCTAATATACATTATACAGTTGCAAAAAGAAGGGTTTTACCGCAAGGAACTATGTGCTAGTGAATAAATTGAGCTTCCACTTTTGAAGAGCTTGCGTAATTGCAGTTATTCCAACAGACACTACAGACCAGTGTGGCTTGAGTTTTAATTAACATGTCATGTTATAAATCTGTTTTACGTAAAGTGCAGTCAAACACTTTTATTTGCTCAGCAGCAGCATATAGTGAGAGACCTTCCTGCGATGAGTAATTATCTCGTGCTACTCAGTATATCTGGAACTTTTGCTTCCATTTACTGCGCCGATTATGAGTATGATGAAATGAATTTCACACGTCTGTTGCAATCACTGCAGCCTCAGTGCTTTAAACTTTTACTTTGTTCTTGTTTTTTTGGTTGTTGGAACTAAGTTATTGTGTCTCATCTTCCCTACAGCTCACTTCTGTTTTCTCCAACATTCGGTTGCAGACTACCGAATTTGCAACAAACAAAAAAAGTCAACAAACAAAAAATGAGACTTATTTTTTTTCCCCCCGGTTTCAGTCGGTCGTGCTGTTCTCTTTTCTTTTTCTTAATACAGCCGCTAAAAGTACAAGGGTTTAGAGGAGGGTTAATTGGGTATCAAAAGGTGAGAAGCGGCTGACACCCGTTATAACCTCAAACACTAAATACATGCAAATGGGGTGCATTAAAATGGATCTTGGCGGTCATCTCTCACTTATCCCAGACATCTATTACTGCCTCTTAAAAGGACCTACATTAAGCACTGTTGTATTAGTATGTTTGACATTAAAGGGTTTATCATGATTGTAGCAAAGGATGTACAATATGAAAGGTGATGACGTGATATGAAAGGTTAATTCATTTATGGAATTGTTTTTTTCCATTTGAAAGAAATGGGAAGACACAAGTGCCTCAAGTATAACAACTACCCATTGGTTAAGTAGTTTAATTTAATATTTTATATTCTTATAGTTAAGTCCAAACTGAAATATCCGAACAACACTCAAAGGAACTGCCATCAAATCTGGTACCTAAAACAAAGTGTTATGTTTGTAACTTCTGTTCCCTGAAGGAGAGGAAAGAGGTGCCACACATAAAGTATGTGTTGGATTGACTGAAAGGGGACATGGACCGTAATGACTTCTGATTATCTGTTGCCACCAACATATCAGTGTTTCCATCCAGCCAATCATTTTTTTCCACTTACCTAATTCCATGTCTCGAGGGGGTGGTCACAGGGCGAGAGGCAGGGGTACACCTTGGACAGGTCGCCGGTCTGTTATACAGAGAGAGAGACAACCATTCATGCTCACATTTACAACTACGGGCAATTTAGAATCACCAATTAACCCAACAGCACGCATGTCTTTGCACTGTGGGAGGAAGCTGGAGTACCCAGAGAAGACCAACGCGAGAACATGCAAAATCCACGCAAATTGACCTGTTGATTCTAGTCCTCTAGAATGCTGGCATTTCATTAAAATTGTTTCATTAAAGTTGAAACTCAACATCTGTTGGATTGATTGTCTCCCCCAGGAGCTCTAATATATTTGGTGGATGTTTTAAATTTTTTATATAGCACCATCCTTATGTCTTAAATTAAATTTCCCCAGTGCTTACATGTATCTGCAAAACTGTTATATTTATATTAACGCCAGCCGTGCTTGAACATGCTAAGGTAGCATGCTAACATGTTGTACTAATGTGCTTTGCTGGCAATTTTAGTGTTGGCATTGTTAACAACAGCCCTCAAAGAAATGCAAGCATGGCTATAGATTAACTGTCTTGGTGCATGTCAAGTTCTGTTCATGGTTAAAATAAAATAAATTCTATTTACGATAATGTTTCGATAATGTGCTGCTTTGGTAATTTATTACATGACCTCAGCATTTACCAGATGTAAAATCTACTTTACATACAGGTCAGATTTAGCTGCCTTTGGAGTGTCGGCTTTTTGCTCCACTTCAAGCGTCTTGCATGTTAAAGCTGTAATATCAGAAGCCGCATGATTAGACAAGCCTTTGTAACAAACCATGAAATTGATGACAAGGTAACAAGTAATCCACAGAGTCCATTCAGCCAAAGAACAATCCATTCAGATTAAGCATAAAAATTGGTGGCATGCCATCAATGGACAGCTAACTACATACAATACTCTAAAAGTCATTATTGTATCTCTTTTATTCAGCTTTCCATTTTAGAGTTTGTTTATATTATTAAGTCTATCCTGGTAATTGATTGTTTGGCGGGATGGAGCCTAACGAAGGAGATTACAGAGTGACTAGAGGATTATAGTTGCTGTGATGAATAAATATAGACAATATAGACAGTACAGTACAGACAGATGATCCAGACTGCTGTCAGTAGGTTGTAGAATAACAGACACTTCAGCTAATCCCAGAATCACCTGGTTGTCCCCTGGTTTATTATTGAAGTAGTTGGTTTGTGGGTTATTTTAAGTACCTTATTTGCATTCGTACAGCTGTATTCCAACAGTTTTGTCTTGTTTTTCTTCACAGCTGAAATGTTTTGTTGTAATTACCTGTCAGATTATGCCTTCTCTCTGTTTGAATGATTAGCGGGATTAATTTGTGTATTCAAAATTATTTCTTACCTCCGCAAAGCTGTAAACGTGTTAGCGTATGGACTTTTCGCAGCGTATCAAACTAATGTGTACAAGTGTTTATGAACAGCTGCATATTTCAGGAGGCGCTTTACTTCACCATAATTGGACAGGCCTTTCATCTCTCGCTCTCGCTGCCTTTGAATATGCGTTTCCTCATCGAGGCAGATCAAAGGCACCACTTACAGATTAAAAAGAAGAAAGTATAAGCGGATGCAAGCATGTGTGTCTGAGTACTCATCACTGAAAAAGAAAATCTGAGGGAACATTGATATCAGCCCCCTCTTTTCCATGTTTATCACTGTTTATCTGGTTTTCTTAATCCTCATCTAACTGTGCTACTCAGCAAAGAACTGAAATTATGACAAAGCTGAAACGCTCATTTTAACAGCAGGATAGAAAATCTAACTTTGGCCTTTGGGTATTTAAAGTTGTGATTGGGAATTCTGACCAATGTGGAGTATGAAATTTGGTCACATTTTGAATTTCCGTCTTTGGCTTTTCAGATGTTTGTCTCTTTTCACTGGCTACTTTGACGTCTGGTGTTAGCTTGTGTATATAAAGGTCCTCGCCAGTGTTTCTAAAAGCTGAGAGTTTAGTTAATCGCTCTGCTTTTTCAGTTGGAGCTACACTACTAGCCACTATCAGACTGGGAGCAAGCAGCAAAATGAGCTGAAAATTTAAGCTAACATCCAAAAAAGTGTGTTTCTTTAAAGGGCCAATTGAGGCTGCTCTATATGGACAAAAGTATCGGGCTACACTTCTTAAGCTTTGTATTTAGATATTTTCTGTCCCGTTGACACAGGTGTATAAAATCATGCACCTGGCCGTGCATTCTGCCTTTATAAACATTTGTAAAAGAATGGGTCTTTCAGAAGGGTTCACTGAATTCAAGTGCAACAAGTCACTTTGTGAAATTTCTTTCCTCCTATATATTCCATTTCAAGCCACCTCTGGCATTAACATCAGGACAAAAACTGTGACACAAGCTTTGTCGCATGGGTTTCTGTGGCCAAGCAGCTGTAGGTGTAATGTGTAGGTGGCTCAGTGCTTTTGTCCATATAGTGTATATTTAAAACCCAGCTATATGGTAGAAAACATTTGATTGCATTATAACAAAAACAGATACAAATAATAACTTGTTTTGTGGCTCAAGTTTTGTTGAATAAAATTTGTGTCCTATTGCATGTTACTAAGCATTAATTACCAGATATTTGTCTGTGTGATGGATACATAAGCAAGCTTACTAGTGTTAACTGATAACTTGGTGTTCCATCCACATGTGAATCAATAATGGCTTAAAAAAAAAACTAGTTTGATTTCTGCTAAAGTGGAAAATTCAGAACAGTAATTCAGGGACCATCGCACAACACAGCAGTGATTATATCCTTCTTCTGGATGCCATCTATGACACATGGCATTTCGGATTAAATAAAAAGTAATACCTCCTTTTATTTTGAACTTGGATACATTTTTTTATACACTAAATTGTCAGCTAATAGTGAGTGCTGTGCATGATTTTATATCTTGACAAAAAAAAACTTTTGGAATAATGGACTTCATAAAATGCAGGACAGTTTGGTTTCTTGGTAATAGAGCTGTGTAGCTTGTCCCTGCTTGATGAGAACTAGATGTAATTGCATTAATGTAAAATAAAGAGGGGAAAAAGTATAAAGCCCATGCAAAAAAAGAGACATTTCAAATATTATGTTTACAGTCCCTACATGTAGTAATTATGGAATTTTTCTAATGCTATATTTGTCAAGCCGTTTTGCTAGTGACAAATAAACGTACTACTTGTAAACACTCACAAGCTGCTAAGCAGGCTGGCAATAACATAAAATCAATAATTGTTCAGATACAATAATGCTCAAAAAGTTCCGGCTGTTGCACCTATTAGTGGATTGCTCCCTGCTCCTGGGCTACGACCAAGAACAGCGACCCAAAGTGATGAGTTATGTACACAAGTGTAGATATGAAACATGCTGCCTTCTCTAATAAAAGTACATTTGAAGACAGCAGATGGGCAATGAATCATATTTCAATTAGGCTCATTAGAAAAATGAGAGGCAGATATTACATCTAAAGATATCTTATTAACATGTTGTCCCCTCTGTGTGGTCATGTGATTGATTTCCAGAGTCCCTGCTTTGTGATATTGCACACTTGTGACAGTAATGCTGACTAAGTCATTACTCTCCTATCACTTTAGATGTAATATGGTTGGTCTCACTTTGTCATGTCCTTGGCTCATCTTATGACCCTTCATGACTCAGACAGATCTCCCTGGGAAGGCAGAAGGATGTTTAACATGCATCCATCTGTGGCTTTGAAGTCACAAGGCATACTTACATAACATTTGTGCCTCCTTCGGTGCTGCTTGAGAAACGTGTGTTGGAGCCTCCGTGGGGCTGGCCCAGTGTGTGTGTGTGTGTGTGTGTGTGTGTGTGTGTGTGTGTGTGTGTGTGTGTGTGTGTGTGTGTGTGTGCCACTGTTCCCGCCCTACCTACACACTCCCATTGTCATTTGAAGTACTGAGGCACAGCTCACACACACACCACACAGACCCAGATGAGCACAAGTAGTCTTCCTATCCTTTTCTCCTCATCTTGCGCATTTTCCTCCCACTCATCGTGCTCCTGCTCCTCAGCGATGGAAGCAGCTGTTGTTTGTTCATTAACTTCTTTTAGGTTTAGCACACACATCCCACAGTTTCAGTGGTGTGCTTTTGCACTCACACACAGACATTCACGCTCTCACTGCACAGACCCGCTTCAAAAGGCACGTGTTTTCCTTTCAGCACACCTCAGTCGGTTTTGCTTTTGCATGCTGATTGTTTGTGTATTTCCATCTAATTAGACTAATTGAGTTTTCTTTGCTCTGAAGACTCGAGCTCATCTTATGACGCTGCTCTGGAGAGCATGGGTTTTGTTTGATCAGCTAGAAAGTCTGGGGAAGAGAAAAGGCGCAGACAGATCAGACTGGGAGATGTGTATATTTTCGTACCGGCTGCAAACTATTTCCCTCTGTGTGAATCAAGGCGAAAAGGAAATGTCAGTCTTTTCAGGCCACACGCTGTCTTTCTGATCTCCCCTGTCCCTTGCGTGGATTCATTTGAATAACCCTCTGGTGTACTTGTGAGTACAAGTTCAGAGCTGTGTCACCCATGTCCTCTCTTCAGATAGTTGATTGAAAGCAGATTGCATCTGACCTGATTTCCTCGGTAAGGTCACGTTGGTGTAATGCATGCAAAAACAACAAAGTAGGAGGGGCCTGCGCTTTTTTCCTTTTCAGTATGTTTATTTGTCATGGTTATCATATAATGTTTGTGATTGGATCTGCACAAACTTTGCTGGGGCAAGAGAGCAAACTTTTCTTATTGATTGATCTAAAGGGGTTTAGGGACTTCTCAGTAAAAGCCGAGTAACATACAGAACGGATTTGTGTACCACTCAATCTTTTTGGGTCTATACGCAGAAGAGACAAATCCTCTATAATTGGCCCTGTCAAACAATGTGTGTCCTCTAGAGATCTAATTTATCGTCTACCAATATTTCAAAAATAAATAAATAAATTTGACACTGAACACTGGTTTTAAACTTACTCGTGAACAAAGATGTGCTGATTGGGTGTGTGCTGTTCCAAATCGCTTGGCACATTGAAGCCATATCGATACTATTTCTACTTGGGCTGACGGGTGGCAAAAAGCTGCTGTTACTGTCTAACTATAAAACTCCACCATCATATCAAGCTGCCTAAAGATGCATTTTTAAGTATTTTTTCCTACATTTTACTCACTCATGAATAGTCACTCTTATGGGCTTTGTGTTTTTCACAGTAGATGTCCTGTGGAGACACCCACATAACATGGAACATGATGTTCCTCCATAATAGTGGCACGGCGCATCACAGCTGTTTATTTGAATGACCCTGGTAATAAATGCATTCATGCTACCATATTTGTCTGACATCCGCTGTGTGCGTCTGTACTCGTGCTCATCCTAAAGTGACCCTGTCTCGACAGGAAAGAGAGAGATTGAGTTTTATCATGTCATCCCCGGTCCCATTAGGACAGGACATAATAAACTGTGTGCTTTGTGTGTGTGTGTGTGTGTGTGTGTGTGTGTGTGTGTGTGTGTGTGTGTGTGTGTTCGTGGGTGTCATGAAATTGTAGTGAAAGGAATGATGAAAGTGCAAAGAATAGTGTGTGTGACTTCCATATAGTTTGTTAGGAGAGATCAAAGAGCAGAAAGAAGTTAATGACTTTCAATTTATGCTTCCCTAGAACAATATCACATCAACATGCTGTACTGAGAGACAACCGTTCGACCCATTAAAAGTTCACTTTATGTATAATACTGTGCAGAAGTCTTGAGCCACCCCACATTTCTTTATATTTTGCTTCCAAGGAGCCAGATTTTCTTGTAATTGCTTAAAGTGGTCTTGAGCAATAGTTTTTTTTTTGTTTGTTTTTGGTTTAGTGTCAAAGTTCAAGTTTTTAAGCCACTTAATACTGACCTTTAAACCATTCAAGCATAAAAAAGGCACATACGTAGCATGTTCCCATTTCTTCTTATTCTATGAAAAATGCCAAAGATAACACAGTGTGACAGGAATAAAATAATATTTATGCATCAACAAGGTGATTTCCAAAGACACATTAGCTGAAAACTTGGCATGTCCCCATATTGTGTGCCTTAAAACATTTGAGCCAACTGGACATGTGGAAGACAAAAGTAACAGACCTTAAAAAAACGTCTACAGCAGAACAGTATCTGAAAGTCAAGTCCTTAAGAAAAAAAATCCAGCAAAGACCTGAGAGCATTATTGAAGCAGTGTGGGATCATTTTGACAGAGAACAGAAGACAGCCAACATCCAAAGACCAGTCTTTCAAGAAGCCTGGAGAACTATTCCTGAATAATATTTAAAGAAATTAGAAGAAAACCTGCCTAAGAGAGTTCAAGCTGTGTTAAAGAATAATGGTGGTCATACACAATATTGACTTTCAAGCTTTTTGGAATTGTACAGACTCCGTTTTTGCCTTATATACACATTTTTCAGTGGATCTATTTATCATATTCTTAGCAAAATATCAAGAAATGAGAGGTGACTCAAGACTTTTGCACAGTACTGTATACCCATTGGGAGAAGGCTGCCTGGTTTCACAGGCCTAATGTTTTGATGTGAATCCCACATTCATGTTCAGTTTAAACAACAGATTGTTACTTTTGCTGCCTCTAGCAGAGCTAATGGCTCTAAGAACGTATTGGTTGAGCATTGTCTTTTTTTTTTTTTTTTTTTGTTAAATGATCTCAGTGCTCCAGATGACCTGCAGTTAGCCCAAATTGCTGCACGTTCTTCTCCTCCCCTCGATTGGGCTATGCAAGTGTTTTGGGATTTTTTTCTATTTTAGTGGGCAGAAGCCATCACACACAAAACAGCAGTGAGGTTAGGATGTTATTCCGGCTCAGTAAATCTTCAGAATTCCGTTTGCGCCTCAGTTATCGTCTGACAGAATATGTCTCATTAGGAGCAGGAAGAAGTTGTCTGTGGAGTCAAATGTGTAGCTTATTAGTGTGATGAATTATTGGTTGGATTTATTGTTAAGCATTATGTGAAGCGATAAAGCATATAATCTGCTGACGGTTATCCCCATGTGACCCTGTATGTCATTCAGACAGAAGGAAGCTGTGCAGCTGAGTTTGTGCTCATCTTTTAAGGACCGCTGATGCATTATGACGTATTTAGAAGTATTTGGGCAGCTAGTATAACTTTTGGGATCCTTGGTCATACTTAACTTTTTAATGCAGTGTATTTTTGGTTGTTGCCTGTTAACATCAGTGTTCAGAGTGCAGGAAAAACTGTTGAATGACACTAGTGACAGCAGAGCCCTGAAGTATCTGGTTTTGGCAGCTCTCACACTCCAGCAGAATTGCACATGCTTAAAAGTGGGGGAAAATAAGTTCCTTACAGTGCTCCTTATTTGTCCTCTGGGGGGAGCAGCAGCACATATAAGTTTGGAGATGTGTGATGTCCTTACTTCAGAGCTTAGAACTGGACCTGATCCCTGGGGAGAAACCTGATAAGGCCATGAAGACACAGATTATCACGTGAAAGTCAACAGGGAAATGTCAGTGAGATGAGAGAAAATGGCGGGGGAGAAAGGTTATTCAGTTAAGAATCAGATCTTTGTGGTTGATGACTGGAGAATATTGCTTTTGTCGCTAATGGAAAAGAGCCATGTGTCTCTGGAGATGAAGAAGTTTGAGCGAGAAACCATGCGGACCACAGAACACACTCACCCCTTTCAGTTCTTTTATTTTCACCTTAAACCCAGCAGAGTGTAAAAAGTGGCTCAATGCTCGTCCATGGGAAGAAAATTGAGTCCACATCGTGTATTAAGTTGTTGCACTGTGCAGGACGTCTTCGGGAAGTAAACTTGCTGCTGTATGCTGATGGCATTCATCAAAACTTGTAATGGGGTCTCAGTGGGAGATGGAATATTAAACTCTAGGCATGTACATGAGAAGTGAAGCGGTTTAAACCATGGTTAAAAACTTGCCCCTTCTAAGATGACACTGAGTCAAATCTTTGTTTAAATCCAATGTTTAAACTGGATATCAGGGCACGGAGGATTGCACACCATCAAACACGTCATTTCAGTCTAGCAGCAGCAAATGGTTGCTGACTGGTGGTCTGATAAAGCAACATGCAGTGAATGTTAGGACAGTAAGCAATTGGGGAAAGGGAGGGAGACAAATGAAGACAGGGACTCCAGACAGAGTCATGCTTGAGTGATGGGTAAAGTAATTTAGCGCAGCATGACAGAAAATATGTCAATGATATGGACTGAGACAGCTTTCCTACAGTAAACATTCCAGGAAGTAATAAGCCAACCATCAGCGAGCCAGTTGTCGAGGTGATGGGAGCTCAGCACAAGGCCGACTTGTGGGGGTTAGATATCTCACTCACCCTCCCTGGGCAGTAAACTAACTAGGAGGTGGAGATGACAGAAAATAAAAAGATAAATAGGATGGAACAAAGGTGCTGAAAGTGGGAGATAGATGTTGAGAAGGTGGATAAAAAAAAAAAAAGAGTTGGATTTAACAGGAGCAGTGGAGGACGATAAATATGGCCAAGAAATGGGATGAGAAGTTTATATGAAGGGGTAGGATGGAGAAGCCGGGGTGTAGAGGGAGCCCACAGGCTGTATAACCAGAAAACTGCATTGCAATAAAAAGAGCTCATCATACACTTAGGCGCCCACTATGTCAGTGTCATCGCTTCCTCCGTGGGGCCTCATATTCTCAGTACAGGTTTTCCTGACTCCGTGTTATTTTGTATTCAGTAAACACTGCCAACTTTGTTTTCAACTTGACACGGGTCTAATAGTGTTTTGCAAAGAATTCATAGTGTTTGCTTAAATCTATCTAAGGGTCTGGCTTCTAAAACCAGGAAGTAGTCAGAGTAAAGAATTGTAAGAGAATGAAAGGTTTGGCGTATTTTTGCTGAGCCACAAAACTTAACAGCGCTGTCAGAGCCGTTATGCAAAAATATCAGTCTGTTAGGATGCTTAGAGGCTGTGGAAAGACTTCACCGCCCGAGTTTCTAGCTCCATATGCAGTCTGTATTATTACATATTTATGTTTTTATCCTAATTTTAGCTGTGTTTTATTGGACATCGACTTGGTGCCTCCCAGGATTTTTTTGTCAGCTTTTTTGTTTTTGTTTAGTTTTTTATTCCTCTCAGCATCTTTGCTGCCAGGACAAGCATTCATTATGTAGCTTGACTGAAATACATTTAAAAACTCATCCAATTCCCTTGTTGATGTTTCCTCCTCCTTGACATTCCCTTTTTATCCTCCCACGCAAAATAAAGTGGGAGGATATTGTCGTCGTACCGTCCGCCCATCTGTCTGTGAGGTTTTACCTTTTGGTCTATAGATTCCAAAACCGCAAGGAGTAGAGCCATGAAATTTGGTATGTGTTCTTTACTTTTCAATGTTCGATGTCTTCGATGTTTAACACGATATTCATATGCCTGGATGTTTAGTCCCCTTTGTACACTGTATTTATCTGAAGAGTAAACAACATGGAGGATTTCAGGCTGCTAATGCTATGATATGCAACCCTTTTTCTCTCTCCTTATAGTAACATCAGTTCTAGATTGCAGCCTTATTGATTAGCTTGTGATACCAACTTCTGATTGGCTGAGCATTGTCTATCATGGTGGTCAGGGATGACTCATGGCCATAAATTGTACAGACTATGACTCACCATTGAGCAATATTAAAGCCATACCTACTGCTCAGCAATATTACTCAAATGTAAACATGGTTTCATAATGTTTTGTACCTGGTTGTGCTATGATTATAGTGATGTATACATAATGCATTGATATCAGTAGATTATGTGGTATGGGTACATTATGTAGTGATATTCCTGTGAACATGAGTTTAAGATGATCTATCTATCTATCTATCTATCTATCTATCTATCTATCTATCTATCTGTCTATCTGTCTATCTGTCTATTAGACATTATGTAGTATACAGACCCTATCTATCTATCTGTCTATTAGACATTATGTAGTATACAGACCCTATTTATCTATCTGTCTAATAGACATTATGTAGTATACAGACTATCTATCTGTCTATCTATCTGACATTATGTAGTATACAGACCCTATCTATCTATCTGTCTATCTAATAGACATTATGTAGTATACAGACCCTATCTATCTATCTGTCTATCTGTTAGACATTATGTAGTATACAGACCCTATCTATCTCTCTATCTATTAGACATTATGTAGTATACAGACCCTATCTATCTATCTGTCTATCTATTAGACATTATGTAGTATACAGACTATCTATCTATCTAATAGACATTATGTAGTATACAGACTATCTATCTATCTGTCTATCTGTCTATTAGACATTATGTAGTATACAGACCCTATCTATCTATCTGTCTATCTGTCTAATAGACATTATGTAGTATACAGACCCTATCTATCTATCTGTCTAATAGACATTATGTAGTATACAGACCCTATTTATCTATCTGTCTAATAGACATTATGTAGTATACAGACTATCTATCTGTCTATCTATCTGACATTATGTAGTATACAGACCCTATCTATCTATCTGTCTATCTAATAGACATTATGTAGTATACAGACCCTATCTATCTGTCTATCTATTAGACATTATGTAGTATACAGACCCTATCTATCTATCTGTCTATCTATTAGACATTATGTAGTATACAGACCCTATCTATCTATCTGTCTATCTATTAGACATTATGTAGTATACAGACCCTATCTATCTATCTGTCTATCTATTAGACATTATGTAGTATACAGACTATCTATCTATCTAATAGACATTATGTAGTATACAGACTATCTATCTATCTGTCTATCTGTCTATTAGACATTATGTAGTATACAGACCCTATCTATCTATCTGTCTATCCGTCTAATAGACATTATGTAATATACAGACCCTATCTATCTATCTATCTATCTATCTGTCTAATAGACATTATGTAGTATACAGACCCTATTTATCTATCTGTCTAATAGACATTATGTAGTATACAGACTATCTATCTATCTGTCTATCTGTCTATTAGACATTATGTAGTATACAGACCCTATCTATCTATCTGTCTATCTGTCTAATAGACATTATGTAGTATACAGACCCTATCTATCTATCTATCTGTCTAATAGACATTATGTAGTATACAGACCCTATATATCTATCTGTCTAATAGACATTATGTAGTATACAGACTATCTATCTGTCTATCTATCTGACATTATGTAGTATACAGACCCTATCTATCTATCTGTCTATCTAATAGACATTATGTAGTATACAGACCCTATCTATCTATCTGTCTATCTATTAGACATTATGTAGTATACAGACCCTTTCTATCTATCTGTCTATCTATTAGACATTATGTAGTATACAGACCCTATCTATCTATCTGTCTATCTATTAGACATTATGTAGTATACAGACCCTATCTATCTATCTTTCTATCTATTAGACATTATGTAGTATACAGACCCTATCTATCTATCTGTCTATCTATTAGACATTATGTAGTATACAGACTATCTATCTATCTAATAGACATTATGTAGTATACAGACTATCTATCTATCTGTCTATCTGTCTAATAGACATTATGTAGTATACAGACTATCTAGCTATCTGTCTATCTGTCTATTAGACATTATGTAGTATACAGACTATCTATCTATCTGTCTATCTGTCTATTAGACATTATGTAGTATACAGTCTATCTATCTATCTGTCTATCTGTCTATTAGACATTATGTAGTATACAGACTATCTATCTGTCTATTAGACATTATGTAGTATACAGACCCTATCTATCTATCTGTCTAATAGACATTATGTAGTATACAGACCCTATCTATCTATCTAATAGACATTATGTAGTATACAGACCCTATCTATCTATCTGTCTATCTAATAGACATTATGTAGTATACAGACCCTATCTATCTATCTATCTATCTATCCATCTATCCATCTATCTATCTATCCATCTATCTATCTATCCATCTATCATCTATCATCTATCTATCTATCTAATAGACATTATGTAGTATACAGACTATCTATCTATCTGTCTATCTAATAGACATTATGTAGTATACAGACTATCGATCTGTTTATCTGTCTATCTATTAGACATTATGTAGTATACAGACCCTATCTATCTATCTGTCTATCTATTAGACATTATGTAGTATACAGACACTATCTATCTATCTGTCTATCTATTAGACATTATGTTGTATACAGACCCTATCTATCTATCTGTCTATCTATTAGACATTATGTAGTATACAGACCCTATCTATCTATCTGTCTATCTAATAGACATTATGTAGTATACAGACCCTTGTACAAAAGTTCTTTATGTAAATGGAAATTTTTTTTGTGTCTGTTCTAGGATGTGGTTACCAAAAATTATTTGTGGAAATGTCAAAGATAATCACAGAATATCAATCTCTTACAGCATGCTTAAAATTGTTTTGATTTAATGAGTATTGTTGATATTGAAAATATATTTTTGCTGGAATATGCATAATATCTTTACTAACACAGGGGTGTCTCAAAGTATTTGGCTAATCGTTTTAGGAGACGGCCTCTAAATTAGGGCAAAATAGTTTTGCAGGAGGTAATAAGATTTATGCTGAATGAAATTTCTATTATGAAATGGGGCTATCCATATCGGTGATGGGTCTTGTTTTCAATCTGAACTTTAAATTTCTTCTTTGTGATGTTAATTCCACCTCATTGCTGCTCATATGTATTCTCCAATACAAAGCAAAAAGAAGGCATCTGGCTGAACTCTTTATAATAGAAGCTGTAGAGTAAATGTGTGTCAGTTTGTAAGGGTAAAGAATATAATAGCATAATAATTATGTTGTGGATGTGATGTCTATTTTGCCTTACTTCTGTTGAATTTACAATTACATAATTATTTTGTAAACACAAGCCAGAAAACTCGTAATCTTGCAGGCTGGTGTTTGGGCTTTTAGCTCTTGGGTGTTCTTGTTTTTTTTTTGTTTTTTTTCTCTCTAAACGTGAAAAACGAAATGTTCACGAGTTAATCAAATGCAGATCTGTGTTTTTTAATTTTACAGCTGTACCAGGGTAGGGTTTGGCCTTTGGAAACTCTGGTCTTATCTTTCCTCTGAACTTGAAGCTCTATTGCGAGTCCCACCCAGCAGCTCGTCCCTGAGGGGCTAGACAGGAACTGTGTCTGTAGGCAGTTAGACTCCTACACCGTGAGATTTTATGGAAATGTGCACGATCTATTATCAACTCTGTGCTGCTGCTTGTTCCCTGTATGCTGTTTCAGTTGTTAATGACAGTCACATAGTGCTGCCATTAAATTAGGACTCCCATAGGAAGGAGTGGAATATCGATTGTGGTTATTGATCCAAACAATGTTCAGTCAATAGGAAGCCTATTATTTATAGATTCCCCTCCCCCTACAATAATGAAGCTCTAATTTTTATCCAGACATTATCTTGAAATCCCAGCTCGGATATGTGTAGATCGATGGATCAGTTATTTGAAAGTGTGCAGAAACTGTCAAATTGTTTTCTGTGCACGCTCAAAGCTGGACGCCAACCAGCAGGGCCACCCCAATTCAGAAACTCTTCCCCTCTACTGAACGATGTGGACTCTAAATAAATGACCTCAGACAGAGAGGGAAAGTAAATGTCTCACCAAAGCTGAACAGCATGTTTCAAACTTCAATAAAAGGCAATTGTAAACAATATGTGAAGGGTGGGTCAGTTTATGTGAGTTCACTGTCTAAAGATTTTAAGGTTGAGTGTTTTTATAGAGCGTTTTCTTTAGTTTGCCTGCCCGAGGACTTTGATAATATTCAAAGTTGATGGCCAAAATGCGGTGCAGAACTATTATGTGAAGCAAATGTATCAGTGATTTGTTTCCTCAAAACCACATGTGTAGCAATTGGTTTGCTTGACGGGGAGAATGAGAGAAGGTGTGTAGGAGGTATTGTTGATGTGCGTAATTATGTAATTCACTGAAAAGTGGAAAGTAAAGAATTACCAAGTGACTTTTTGAGACTGTTACCAGAAACTCAGTCTTTTCTTTGGTAGAGGATATAAATACACTCTTTCCCACCTATTAATCATCTGTCTGTTTTTTCTGGTGAAAACAAATGATTCCCTTCATCCCTTTGTAGTTAAATGTGCCACTTTGTGCACATTAGTCTCTGTTGCTTTTTTGATGGCCTTCTGATTCCTCCATTCTTTTCATATTAAAGCATTTTCTCACTGTTTTCCAAAATGTTTCTTTCTTCATTCACATCATAAAGCCTTTAATTTTCTTCAAGAGTATCAGTGTGTTTGAGACTTAATTTGTATCCATGTTAGTTGGCTCATTGCACAGCATGTTTTTGGGCTTTCTTTTCTATTATTACACTTTAATTTCTTAGTTATAACCTGTACTCACCCACTGTTTTGACACCAGCGCCAGAACGCCACAGGACAGTCCCTCACACAGTGGTCTACTACTGTTCATTACTGCAGCACACTAATTGGTCCAGTCACCTAACCTTCTGAGGCCTCTCTCCCCCCCATCAAACACAGCAGGTGTCAGGCTTATGTTCAAAGTGTATTTCTCTCGCAGCCCACGGTGGAGGCGACAGCCGCCTCAGAAGCAATCACGTCACATTGACTTCTTCTCCCCCCCCCCCCATTTTCTTTCAATTTCTGTTGTGGTGTGCTGCGGCTGCATGCTGACAGACCACCCACAATGGTCAAGATCTTCTGTTTCTAGCCTTCACTTCAAACAGTGGTGAGGAGATGAGGTGAAAGAGATGGGCTGCTGAAGGAAAATGGTGATGAAGGATGGAGAGGGAGAAGTCTGAATGTTAGTGAAGAGCGGGGTGATTTAAAAGCCCTCGACAGGCCTGTAATTTTTAAAATCCAATCAATTCAGCAAGTTAATAGTGCTCACATTTCAATGACTTTTTATTCTTTTTTTTTGCTTTCATAGGTCTCTTATCCAGGGATTAATTGCTTTCTATTAAAAATTGAGATCTCTGTTTTAGGTGAACTGTATTAAAACTATAATCTTACAGACATAAAATAAAGTCAGACCTTGTTTTTTATATTTTATATAGCCATCAGATTCCACCTATAAGCTATTGACATATTCTGTTAGGCATTTACTACTCTGCATTGTATTTTTATTCTTTGTGGCAAGCTTGCCTTCACCTGGTTAGACTTAAAATGCCCACCTATGCACAAGAGGCTTATAGGAAACAATGCTGCTACTGTTTATTTGATTTCTATTTGCTGTTTAGTCTCTATGGCAATGTGGATGGTATATTAAGTTGCTGTTAATGTAAGAGAAACATTTTCTACTGCTTATTGGTCTACCACAAGGCACAATGAGTTTTAACTGTTAAGCAGCCACCAGAGAAGAGGCACATTCGTTGTACACACAACCTCAAGGGCACAGGATTAGCATCTAAGAACCATTGCTTTTTACCTCCAATCTTCCGGTCATCTCCCACGAGCCTTGTAGACACGCTGCAAGACAAAAAGCCTCTCCATAATCAATAACTGATTACCAGGTAACAGCACATAGGCTCTTCTAATCAATTTCCACTCTCCATGTTAAGGAGCTCGCATAAGAATTTCAGGATGTCCTTTTTTCTTGCTTATGACAACGAGGATGTTGAATGTCAGCTATTATTGGAGCTCCAGAAGAAGTTATTATTCTTCTGCATGACCTTTGACCCCAGTTGTCTTCTCTAATGGCAGCTCTGTCACATCAGTGAAGGTTAGCTGTCAACTGAATATCGGAGTGTGGCGTTGTAATGTGCATGTTGTAATGTGTATATTGTATATATATAGCCTGTATACAACTTCTATTAGTAGATATGCCAGATGATTTTTTTCTTGGTAGAGTTTAAAAGAAGTGCATATGAAGCAGCAATGCCATCATTCTTATATTGCTAAGTCTTTTTTTATGTTCCACTCTTTTTATTCACTCTCCTTCACAATAGTCAAACTGGGAACTGCATTAACCTTGTGTTTTACAAAGTAAAGTGCAGAATTTAATAGCTAAAACTGCTGTCAACTCTGGGATCATGTTCAAAAAGAAATTTAAGCCTTACAATATAAAGTGTTTGAAAAGTGGCCTCCAAGTTTTCAGAACTATTTCTGCTGCACAATTGCACTTTTGTTTGGTAAGAAGAGTTTATACATTTGAGCACTTTAAAATACTGGAAGCATTCTTTCATCTATGCAAACCCACAACAATTTTGTCCAAAACTAGACCGGTTTGTTATACTGTCAAATGAGCCACAACGAAGAAACACTCACTCTGCCAGTTTTACACACAGATATGCACACACACGCTTCAGGGCACTGATCTCCCCAAAGGGTTGCAGCCCTCCTAACAGGAAGAGGAGTGTCGGTGATAACCCAGGGCACAGGAAGTGACCTCACTGGATGTGGATTTAAGAGGCTATGAATTATAATGGAATGCTGCAGCTGCATTGATTTTTCAGCAGATGCTACACATTGTAAAGACAGAGAGCCTGGATTAGACGGGTTTGGATGAATCTTAAATTGCCTGGCAGGGGAATAGCTACTGAGCTATACTGTGGTGGATGGGTCTGCTGTTAGAACTGGGTTGTGTGTGCTTGGGTGTTTTGGTTTATGTGTATATGTTTGTTCACTCTGGTGCTCATTTGCTCTGTTTGTGATCCTGTGATATGGTTGCTCATCTTTATTTAGACAATATGGCCTCAGCTCCCTCTTGACATCATCCAAGATGGTAAACTGTCCTGCTTCTGTCTCCTCACCTTCAGCTCTTGTTCTTTAATGCTTTCACATCCTTTTTGGTAGTCCCCTCTATATATTTATTGAGACAAGGTTTTTGTTGAATGATTTGATGAAATATACAGAGTTTTGGATTTGGCAATCCTGCTCTCATATTTATAGTTTATTTTGTCCAGATATTTCTATGTGGGCGCTTTCTTCTGTTTTAAATACTTGTTAACCAGTTGACCAGGATGGCTAAAAAAGTAGGGAAAAATTACTTTAGACATTTAGAAATTATTGTTTGAATTTAGTTTTTTCCTTTTAGACTGAAGTCATCTACAGTTACATGGAAATTGTGAAAAAGTAACATTTACAAACACTCTGCTTACATATATAATCATGATACACTCAAAAGAATAACACATAAAATTAACATTTACACCTACTGTCTTCCAAAAATGCATTAAACAGACATCCTTCCTCCCTTCCTTCCTTCCTTCCTTCCTTCCGGGTTCCAGCAGTAGTCTTAAGCAAAGAAGCTCCTGCCTCTCCCTGACCACCTCCTCCAGCTGATTCAGGGGACACTCTCGAAGGCTTTCAATCTAATGGGCTTAAAAACATCACCAAATTATATAAAATAAGTTATTTCACTTTAAGGCAGTAGTCATACACAGGTGATTTCAAACAGATGTAAACTTGTGCATGACTCGCTGCTCAGCTTCCTGCTGAGTCTATAAATGAGGTTGATGAGTGCATTACATCAGAAAACCAGGACTAAAGGATGCTAAAACATTTGTCACTGTAAGCAATCTCTCTTGAATAATGTGTAAACAGTTAGGAAAAAATAATCCTTCCTTTGTTGCTTGTGAAGGCCAAGTCAGTCAACATACAGGCTCTTCAACCAGTGAAATAAAGCAACTAAAGCCAACACAGAGGAAAGAACAGCATTTTTGAGCTATTAGGTTTATGCAGTTTACTTTCAATTTTTGACTCCCATGACTGATTTAACAAAATGGAAATATTTAAGTTTACAGTTAAATGCTTCCTCTTATTTTTTTTATTTTTTTTTTTAAAGCAACAATGGGGAAACAGAGGAATTTCATACTTTTTTGGTTTTCTTTTTTGCCATGCCTCATGCTGTTTCTTTTGCTACATTTTCTTCTTTGCTTTGCTAACATTCACGTTGCGTTACTCCCTAGTTTATGTTCATTCACTGAACTTTATTTTTCTCTCCTCTCCTCCTCTTTTTGCCCAAGGAATTGGAAGCGTTACATTCTTACCCCTGTAATGGTTCTAATCCGCTTACCTCAGTAATGTAGACCAACATTAACTCTCACATGCCCCGCTTTAGGCTGCATCCATCTCTGTGTTTGCATTCTTAATAAATATCTGCTTTTGTAAACAGTGCTGCTTAAGTTTATTGCACAAATTTAAAGCATTAAAAAGCCTTGGCGAGCCAGAATCATCAAACAGGTTTGATCAATTTTTTTTTTCTTTTCTTGCAGCTTCCACCCATTGTTGAATGAGTTATGCGTGTCAAAGCTGCCAATTCGCTGCAGTTAATTTTACATCTTTCACTAGAAACCCCTCAAACAGCATATATTTGTCAGCATAAATCAGAAGTACGACTTAATGGCCTCAAGTATGTAAATATTTTTAATTAGCTAAGTGCACTTCAAAGCCTTTGTCTTATGAATATGCAAGGTTGTATTGTATTTTTTTCCCCCCCTCACTTGACAGCCATCTGTCTGCATGTCTTTGATGCACACCACATGTCTACCCTGCTGCTCAAAATGCCAGCACACACTCAAGTAGTCATACTAGCACTTCCACACGCAGGTTTAATATATGGAATCAATTTTAATGCTTGCACCTCTTTAACATAGCCCTATATAACACAGCTCCTATCCGAGCCTCTTCAAAGCATTTAGCCTTTGTACTGTAGTACGAATTTCAGGGCTCACTTAATTCAGTCCTCTGCAGACTGATGATATTCAAATTGTGGGATCTGAACAGTAACGGCCTTTGGTAGTTCAGTAGTTCTAGTAATTTGAATAAGGGCTGTCAAGGAAAGGTGCTGTTCACTGATTAAAATGCATAAGAAATGAATAAGGTCCTTTGTGGAGTAGATTATATCTGCCCCTGTCCTAACACCCAGACATCCCACCATCCCAAATTCCCAGTACTTTCCTTTTTCTCTTCTTTGAACAAAACATCCGCATGTTTTCATCCCTCTCGCACAGACAGGTAGAAAATTCCACCTGCACTGTTGGCCCTCTCTCCTCACTTTCTTTCTCTTAACCCTCCCAGTGATCCTTTCTTTTATTATTATTCTTGCTCTCTGCTTGTTTCCTCATGCCTCTTTTATCCATTCTTACTTTTACTTATGCTGAATTCTGTTCTTTATGCCTTTTAATTCTTACTTTTCTCAGGAGCTGCCTAGCTCTATGCCCATGCAGGCCTCAGGAAGTGGGTGTGTAGTGTGTTGAATGGGTTTAGGGGAGAGAGAGAGAGAGAGAGAGGAGGGGAAAGGGAGGATACTGATTAAAATAATAAACAGCTGTGTGATAGAGCAGGGCTAGTGGCCAGAAAGAACCAGAGCAACAGAGGAAGAGAGGGGAAAGGGGATACCAGCTATGGAGTTTGTGTAACCCCAACAACAGAAAGCTGAAGAATACAGGTAACTTTTTAAAAAGTTTTTTTTCTTCTTGGAGAGAGGACGCAATGGCAAACGGATCAAGCTCATCTCCTTCACCTTCCCGAGAGGCAACAGGATAACCGGCAGAGCTCCAACTCAAAATAGGGGCAAGAGTGTCAGACTCACTGTCCAGGATAAAGACACAGAGGCTCGAGGCAGTTCTCTGCGAACATGTGGCTCCAACAAAAAGAAGGCGGCATTCTTTGACTAAGTGGCCCAGTCATGGCAGTGATTAGGAGGGTGTCATAGAGCGTGACCAGACTGGGGCTGGAGACCCGAGGGGCTGGTAGCAAGTTGGACACTGAGGGGACTCTGTCTCTTTGAGCCTGTGTTACCTTTAGTGAGGGCGGTGAGAGGGCAAACCATGTGCCTCTGTGTGCCATAGTCACACCTCTTAAATGTGTGACTGGCGGGGATAGAGTGCTTTTTATTTGAGTAATTTAGAACAAACGTCAGGGCCCTGCTCAGGGTTAGACTGCTAGACTTGGTGTAAAAAGCTTCCTTCATGCTCTGAAGGGAAGCGGATGAAGGAAAGCAAAGCAAACCTGAAGGAGAGTGCAGACCTGTCCTCGACCACTCTGACGTTTACATCAGCCCCACTTGTCCGCCAAGACACAAACTGTTATCTCCAATTTGCAGACCTCCACCCAAGATTTGTTGGATTTCTGTCCTGGTTTAAGTGCTCCATTCCTGGCCCGAGGAACTGAACAATCAGCCTACAGCGGCTACTTTGTCAAACCTCCAGTGGCACCAGTTGTCCCTAAATCTTTGTCTCAGCTCTAAAGCATGACTGCAGGGTAACTGTCACCCTCCCTACACAGTCTGGCTGCCTTTCAAAGGAGGATGCTACCAACATGTGGCGGGATTGGGCGAGCACACACACCAGCCTGCACGTATGAGTGCTGCCAAGGGGTGTGTAAATTGCCTGTTTTGGGAGTGCAACCTGGATTTGACCCTTTTGCATTTGATGTTTTTGCAAGAGCTAGCTTTTTCAGTTGCCAGATTCGAGATTCACCAAACTGTGGATTTACTTTTGATCTGAACCCTGATCTTGAAGGTTTTGGTTTTGACCATAACCACTGGAGGACTTGTCTGCTTGCCCTGAAACTGAAGCATCATTTCATCTGTATGACAATAGAGAAGATGTAGGGAGTGGAGGGAGTGGGAGGAGTCAGATCACATACTCCAGAATGATTGGCTTCAACTTCAGCTTGCAGGAGCTGCTCAGAAAGTTTGAACAGGTATTATAAATCTGTTTTGTCATGGCTTAACCATAGTTTGTGTGTGTGGGGGGGGTGGGGGGGCATGAATGATGCAAACTATGACTACAAACACAACTCTCCTACAAACTCTCCTTTCCCCTCACATTTGGTTTGTTGTTGTGGACCTAATTTAGTCGGCTTTATGGAGTCTAAGCAATCATTATTGGACTCATTAAAATGGAATGAATGGTTCTGAGAGCGTAGCATGCAGAGAGCGAATTAGTATAGAATGAGACCCAGAGCTGTGAAATCAGCATCATTTGTCAAACCAGACCTTTACCTTAATTGCTTTATTAAGCTCTAAAGGCTAACATGGCATAGCCAAGTAAGGGTCATTGTTGTTTGTTAATGTAAACAAGTTGCTTTAGGTGAGTTTCACCAACGGGAGAGCACGTTGGGGTGTTATTTTTTAGTTTAACAGCGTGTTTAATGCTTTTATCCTCCATGAAGCTTTATGCAGCATTTGTAGCTTCAGTTTCCAGGGAGACTCGGTCGAATTGTTTCTCCATCTCCAACAAGATCACAGCCAGCAAATCGCTATCACTCATTACAGTGTGCATGAGATCCAGAACCCATTAACCTTTCTGCTGCTTTTCTTACCACTTGCACATAAATCAGTGTTTGTGTGTATGGCGAGTGCAAGTTTATAGATTGAAGAGAGGAGCCATATTTGAGATCCTTTGCCAGGACTTAAAACCGTCCATTTTTAGTCAATAATTCATAAATAAAACATTGAAGAGCAGCAAACACAGGCTAGTGGTTGCTCACATGGTGACCTGTGGCATACAAATGTTTTTTGTGTATATGTTTATGGATGTCTCTATTAATGAGAGGGAAAACATGATCCATCACTATACTACTCTAAACCACCAGCTCCAAGCAGTCTTTCACTGGTTGAAATATACCCTAAAGAGGGGTTTTGTAAATGACTATGTGCCTTTGTATGTCCCTGCAATGTGTGCTTTCTGTGTTATATGTGAATGTGCTAGTGTGTATGGGTGTGTGTACAGACTCCTTCCACTGGAAGTAAAAAGTGCTAAAGAAAAATACAAGGGAAGCACTTGGGTAATGACTTGAAACACAGCCAGCTGGCTCAGTAGCCAGTTGTCTCTCTGTCTGTTACTCTTGGTGTGTGTGTCTCTTTCTTTTACTCTTCTGTCTGTCTTTCTGTCTTTCTCTCCATATCTTCCCCCTCTGGCCCTTCTCTCTCTCTCTGTTTGCTTTCTTTCTGTCTTCTATAACCTTTAAGATGCATTTTATTTGTGTCTAAAAAGGCAGTGGATGATTATACTTGTAGAGCACAGCAGAGGCATTTGCTTCCACCTTCCTTGAAATGTCTATTGGCATTCGCTAAATTGCGGCACGTTGCCACAGGTAGCTGGGTGTAGCTGTTTTGTGTGTGGTCTGGTCACACTGTGGCTGAAATGTATTGTCCCCAGTTTTCTTTTCCAACAGCACACTTTCCAGAGCATTTCAACTCTGCTTTGAAATATGCAAAATGTATTTTACAAATTTCATGTTTTTTCATGTGCATCTAACATAACTCCACTCTATGCATCTCCTGTGTTGTTTCCTACACGTTAAGCATTCCCTCTGTACTGAGATTGTATAGATTGGTGGGTGTACATGTGCAATAATGTGGTTTTATTTTGTAGCATTTTTCTCTTTATTGAATATTTTTTGTTTTTGAGTTTGAGGAGCCAGTGCTGATTTTTCAACATTCTTGCTGTATACAAAAAAGTACACACACTTGGCATCTCTACATACAGACCATGCATTATTGAAGTTGAATGTTGAGTATTGGCAGTCTCGCTGGAGTAGGGAGGGAGTATCATTAAGACCTTAACAGCTTATTGGTCCGGTACTTAAACATTATGCTTTACTTTATTTTCTGCCTATAAATTAACAAATAATAATCTGCAGCATTATTTTTTCAATGAATCAGTTGATTTGCATTTCAGCTATTTTATTAGTACTGAATGTTGGACCCATATGTGTTTTTATGTATTTTATTGGTGCTTGAAGAGTATGAATTGGGGACCTGAAGGGCTTTAAATACATATCACTATGCATAAAAAAAACTTCATTCACTCTTCACTTCTGAGCAAAAATAGTTTTTTTGCAGGACTTTCTCAGACAACATTTACTGTACTGTAACGTTAGACTGCAGCCCAAACTGAAATTGTCTCAACACCAGTTCAGATGGTGCTTTTGTCTCCAGATGAGTTTGGAATGCACACACCTATAACAGTTAGCTTGCTGCTAGTTACTTTTAATCATTAGCCCCATTTTTATGTTTTATAATAATACTTTAGATAATCATGTGTGGGCTAAAGGCTAATATAACATTACCTGAACAACAAGAGCTGAACTGTGAGTTGGGCAGTTAAAAGCCCAGCTCACAGTCCACCTTACTGTTAAATGTTTCTTCACATTGCTCGTATTTAAGGCTTTAGAAGTAAAAGACCTGTTGCGCTTGTGGTACTGTCAGCATCGACTCTAGTCGAGTAAAAAGCAGTTTTGAGAGTTTAGTTCTCTCTGCAATCCTCCCTGAGACCAGGGTCTGCGGGAGTCTGCATGTTGTCTCTTGATTATACTCGGTTGCTGGCACAGACATGGACAGCTGGAGACACAATGGCTGAGTAGTCATTCCTGTTAAGTCTTTATTATACTTTCTGCAGTTTGGGTCCAAGTGATGTAAATTTGGCCTTCAGATGGTGAGCGCAAGATTCTGTGCGGATGTTACATTACATTACAGTTCACGAACTGCACATGTGGTCCAGGTGGTGATCTTCAAGGAAGTATAACAGGAAACAGTATTCAGCTGTTGTGTCTCCACATGTCTGTGTCCACAACAGAGTTTAATCAAGTCTTGAGAGAGCAAGCAGCTCTCTTCTGGTTAGGGGATGGCAAATCAATAAGGGAGCTGGTCAGAAATAATGAAAAGATAACTGGAGGATTACTTTTATGTAGCAATAATAAATCTATTTTCTTAATTCATCCAGTACCAAAAGCAGTTCCAATAATGATGGAGCTTATTGAAACTCTGATCTTTAATAATTTAGCTTCGTGGCCTGTTTTATACCAGGTTTTGGTACCCATCCCTACTCACTATGGAACGACGGGATGATCGAACTACTTAGGAAATTGCAAAATCCTAATCATTTTCAAAAACTAATGAGGAACTTAACATGTAGAAGCTGCTTGACTGCTCAGCTTTGCTGCATATTTTGAGCTTATTATATTATTTATTTATGTT
Source organism: Archocentrus centrarchus (assembly GCF_007364275.1). Taxonomy (NCBI): domain Eukaryota; kingdom Metazoa; phylum Chordata; class Actinopteri; order Cichliformes; family Cichlidae; genus Archocentrus; species Archocentrus centrarchus. Next base: position 14,585,287 of record NC_044369.1, read on the forward strand.
TAAAAGTGTTAATATCTGCACATATTGGGCAATATATCCGTTAATACATCTGTAATTGGTCAAAATCAGCCGTCAGCTGATCTGTGCATCTGTTAGTCTCTAGTTAGTGTAGTAGCACATTAGTGCCACTTCAGAACATTTCTGCACAGTTATTATGGTGATGCAGAGGATAAGAAAGCCATTCAGTAACAATAGCATTTTCTGTGTTTGATAATTAGAATAACTGCAAAATATTACATTTCCTGTGCAAACAATACACAAGTAACTACTTAAGCTGCCGAAGATGTTATTTTACACACAATGTCTTACATTATCTTAGTACATTACTGCACTGTTGTAGGCTATAAGTCTTATTACACTTTTATTAGCTACACCAATTTCCACCCATTTGCACATCTCTGTGCTCCAAGCAGTGTTACACTTACCCACATGCTATTGTTTGGAGTCTTTTCTTTATGTGCAGTTGAAAAAGGTTGAACTGAGGGGAGTCCCAGTAGAGAGCGTGCGCGAGAGAAGAACACGGAACAGTTTTATATATCTAAAAATAAAACATTTGACAGGATCTTCTGCTTACGTCAGTCCCCCCACTTGTGATTTAACCCTCACACAAAAACGTTCACACATACCCTTTGAGATGTGGTTCTGTAATAGAGCCACTGAGCTAAAAACACACACAAACATGAAATCTCGCTTTGTCATAATATTGAATTTGCACCTCTAACCACACACACACACACACACACACATATCCATACACACACATCCATACATACAGCATTTTTGAGTCACACTGCATTACATTAGAGTTACATACTGTATCCCAGCATAAAATCAGCAAGGCTTGTTTTCGTTCAGACTTGGTGTAACCTAATGCAGCATTAATATGAAGGCAGATATTGCTCAGGGACTTGGTTTCAGATGGCGTGGGCCCTCCAAGTCGGCAAAAGGGTAGAAGTTAAAATCTTTTTAGTCAAAGTACCTTGAGGATATTCTATGAAAATATAAACTTTTCTGCCCTCTGGTAAAGTTGTAGGCATTATGTTGTGATCTTCCTCAAGAAAAGCCTTTGTGACAAAATCTCCCCAAAATTTTGGTTCACTTACAGTCAGCTGTCATATCCAGTTTTCGGTGATCGGAATGATGTGAAGCTGCTTTATTGCTGTCCTTGACTGTACTTTTGCTCAACCTTAATTTTTCATTGATAAAATGGATCTTCTTCTTTGTCTGTATTTTTAGGACATCCAAGCTGAGATCGATGCCCACAATGACATCTACAAGAGTGTCGACGGGAACAAGTCGAAGATGGTCAAAGCACTGGGCAGCTCAGAGGAAGCGGTGTTCCTCCAGCACAGACTGGATGACATGAACCAGCGCTGGAGCGACCTGAAGGCCAAATCCGCCAACATCCGGTCAGTGAAACTCTCAGATGGAAGAGTTACTTTTCCTTTCTCGAATCATTGGGTCATGTATGTCAGATTGCAGTTTTTTGCTGCTCTTAAACTTGGAAAGAAAAAGATTTCTAGGCAGATAGAGTCATGGCAGTGATTCAGGTAGGTCTCAGCTTCAGTATACTGCTTTAGTCAGCTAGTGTATTATGCCATTGCCCGAGCTATGACCCCCCCCCCCCCCCCCCCCCCCCCCCAAAAAAAAAAAAAAAAAACGATGTCAAGTAGACCTATGGCACAACTGTTATACTGGATGCAGGAGTGTCACAAAACTGTGATGCTGCCTGTTTACATCGTGCCTTTTTGACACAATAAAACAGAATGTCCTGCAGAAACCAGTTTATAGCCCGCTGAGCTTTTGGCGTCCTACTCTGCTGTGATTGGAACTGCACTTGCAGCGTAGTGAAACCAGTTATTTGAGTGGCTTGGAGCAGTCAGCCCAACTTTGCACCGCTAGACATGCAATCCCAAAGACAACATTTCAAAAGTTGACACTGATAAATATTTCCAAGGTTGCTCTTATTCTGCTCTGAAACACCAGGCAGTTTGTTTTGAAGAAGCCAAAAATGTTTTTATTTTCAGGCCTGTGTAGAAAGATATAAATCACATATCAAAAGTTAAACTGAGACCAAGTCCACTAAATCTAATTCTACTAGGTGTTGATTGGGGCATTTAATACTCATGAAATGAACTCTTTCATAGGTTAAAGGAAAACCATTCATTGACATACAGTTTTTTGGGGACATATTCATATGAACTGTTTATTATCAGCCTTACACCGGCTTCTGTGCTGTACATGTCCATCGAGGAGCGGAAGGATGAAATACAGCTCCAAAAGGACCTGAGAGCAACTACAGCAGGACATAAACTTCGCACATGTAGTGCCACGTCAGCCACAACCTTGGCATAAATAAAGAAGATTGGTGATGAGTGGGGATGCAGACAGTGAAGAAAGTCAACACAGAAGTGAAGGTGACAGGGCCAGATGGAGATGTTCAAAGAGGAAGAGAGAGGATGAAGAAAGCCATGCAGGAGCACAACAAAGTGATATGGGATAGCAATAAAAATGGTGGAATGAGAGATTTAGCACTGATGATTGTTTGTTTAATTTGGTGGGCGAAATGGTTGTTAGTCAAGATCAAGTATTGCACAGAAAGGAAAGCAAGGGTAATAGACGGCAAGAAACCTGTGTGTCCGTGCATGCGTGTGTGTAGGAGGTAGGATCCTGTGTGATAATTGCATACAGGCCATTATGCCTTAATTGCAGTACATGTGTAATTAAGGCTAACTCAGTAAGTGGCATTAGGAGGTCTCTGTACACCGTGTTCAGATACATTTTGCTCAAAGGAGAAGAGAAAAGCAAAAGTGATTATCAACACACATCGTATGCATGCTGCCACCCACACCGTTAGCAGCTGACTGCATCCCCTTCTTCAAATAACATCCACTCCAGAAGGGTAGCAACCTCTTTTGAGTGGTTAGCAATCTGTTTTTTTTACAGGGTTTTATGTGTTGAACTGCAGTCATAGGTATGATGTAGTAGGAAGAGTTCATAAGTTGTTGAACCCTAGTGTACAGTATGTATTAAACACTATAATCTAGAGGAAAATTCTCTGAAAAAATAACAGTAACCACAATATGTGAGGATGTAGAAGTACAGCATTTGAAAGGATGTATTTACAGAGGATATATATTGGTTGTTAGGACATATTAGTTTCAGTGGCTATTTCATATTGACAGAGCACATCTGGAGGCGAGTGCTGAGCGCTGGTCTCGACTGCTGGGCCTCTTGGAGGAGCTGTGGAGGTGGATCTGCATGAAGGATGAGGAGCTGGCGAAGCAGATGCCCATCGGAGGCGATGTGCCCACCCTGCTGCAGCAGCAGAATCACTGCACGGTATGAACTTCTGCCACAGTTTGCTCCTTATTGTTTCTTCTTCAAGCTTCCAGAAAGTGAAGTTTTCTTGATTCTGTTTTAACCCCTTCAGTTATGATACAGGAAGTTTGGTGGAAAAAAAAAAAATTCATCTTCTGCCTACATAATCTTTTTAGGTGTTATACAACAGTCCAAATAACATCGAAGCATGTTTAAGCATTTTTAGCTGGGCTGTTCTGAATAAAATGTTGAGCTATTGTCGTGGCATCTGCGGCGTCTGCATCTGACAAAAACTTTAACGTTGACCATAACTCAAGAATGATGGGACCTAGAATGTTCAAATTCACACCGCAGATGCATCCATTAAAAATCTTGGACAAGTTTGAATGCTGGCGACCTTAACCTCGACCTCAACGTAAATAAAGGTCAGAGGTCAGGTTTTTCTGAAAAGCAAACAATCTCACCTAGTTCATATTCACACGCATACAAGCAGTACTAGTAATCACCCTGACTGGGCAGTCGTGTAGCTACAGTACATTTAATTGTTTAAAATTGTATCATTGCAGGATTTTGAAAGACCAATTTCAAAATCAGTCCCGTGTAGTGAGTAGTGTTGTTCCTCCCATTTTATCATTGCACTTATTGATATTTGTCATCCTTACGCTGCACAGAATCAGTTTTTCTAACAAGCAGTCAATACCTTTATTGCACTGACCCATTCATACCTTTGCCATCACTGCTATTTGTCAGCAGTGTTCCCCACTGTATTATTTATTGTAACCACTGGTTATTGTGATAGTGCACTGGAGTGTAATTGCTTTCAGATAAATGACTCAGCCTGTGGCTACTGTTTACTCCCAGGCTGCCGGCCGCCACTGTTCTTGACATCGTAATGCGTTTCTCGGCACCTCGTTCGCCACACTATTATTTTGTTCTCCCAAAAACGCCTTGAGAAGTAAACACATGTGCAGTCATGTGTTGGCAAAGGATCACAGACACACTCACACAGATCAGCCGACACACAGAGAGTTCAGTACTCGTGTATTGCTACCTCTGTAGTATATGTAAAGCACGTTTATACACTGTATAGCTAGAAGTACTTGCTTGTCTGCCTTCACGCGCATATGAGCTTGAGTGAAATCCCATTCTTAATCCATAGGGTTTAATATGACGTCGCCCCAGCCTTCTACGAAGGCTTTCCACAAGGTTTAGGAGTGTGGTCAAAACTTCCCATAAATGTTCTTCCAGAAGCACATTTGTGAGGTCAGACGAGAAGGCCTGGCTCGCAGTCTTCGCTCTAATTCATCCCAAAGGTGTTCTGTCGGGTTAGGTTCTATGATTTTACGTGGCCTACCACTTCATGGCTGAGTTGCTGTCAATCCCAAGCGCTTCCACTTTGTTATAATACCGCTAACAGTTGACTGTAGAATATTTAATAGTGAGGACATTTCACAACTAGACTTGTTGCACAGGTGGCATCCTATCACGGTACCACGCTGAAATTCACTGAGCTCCTGACAGCGACCCATTTTTTCACAAATGTTTGTAGAAACAGTCTGCATGCCTAGGTGATTGGTTTATACACCTGTGGCCATGGAAGTGATTCAATGATTCGGATGGATGAGTGAATACATTTGGCAATTTAGTGTATCTATATGCACTCTCCTAAATGCTGTATCTGCTTTTAAGGTCACGTAAGCTTTTAATGAAGTTTAACAAACCCCTTTAAGCACAAGCATTACTAATATTTTGAAATTTAATTTTAGGTAGCACTTTGTTATATATCATACTTATTGAGGCTAATGAAGCAATCATGCATATTGAAAAGCAATGAGTTTCAATTTTAGGAACCACTTCTGTAGTGATTGTAGAAGGAAATATGAATGAAAGGTGGGGGAAAGACAACTGACACAGATAACAAAGTGTATAATATTTACAATACAGAAATTCCAAGCCTCAAAAGAAAAAAAAAAATCATTAGAGCAGTGTGCTCAGTGCATTTCCTTTTTAAAGGCAAATATAGAAAATGATATAACTGATCTACCACAGAGATTAAGAGCGGGCTCTTCCGATGGCAGCAGATCAATTTCTTGGCTGCTGTAATGCCTGCTAAGTATAGTCTTTTAATGGTTTAATGAAGAATCATTACTCAAAAACCAGAACAGATTATGTAGAAACTATATATTATGGGAAAAGAGTCACACTCTGCCATACTGTTGGACAGTCACTAAGGAACCAAGGGCTCAGTATGAGAATTTTATTAGTGATTTTGATTGAGATCGGTTAATCAAAATGTGCTTACTGTGATCTGAGGTGAGGCTCACTCTTGTGTGTCTACTGAGTACCTTAGAGAGAAAAGAGAAAGGCATTGCCTTAGCTGATCAGATGAGCTCCATTATATAAGCAATGAGTCTGAGAGCACACTCAGTAACCACAGTGTAATCTACCTTCATGTCCACTTTTACCTTCCTTTTCTCATTACCCTCTCTCAGCCCTTTTATCTCATTTTCTGTCATCCTTCCCTGTGGTTTCTGTCTCCAGCCTTTGTGCCTCTTTTCTTTGCTCTCCTCCTCCCTATGTTTTTTTTCACGTTTACTCATCTCTGCTTCCCCTTGTTCATCTCCAGGTATTCAGCTATGAGAATGCTCAAACAGGAAATAATGAAACTGGGGAGTTGAAAGTGCGGAAGGCTCACTTACCATTTTTCCCTGTGTTATATTTTCCCCTCACTTCCTCTGTGTTCTCTGTAGATTGGCCTGGAGGTCTCGGTGACCCTTAGAAGGGTTGGGGAGGTGGCTAAGCAGAACAAAAAGCTGGAGCTTTGAACATGTCATGCTCTATTACTTGCTTACACTGACAGACACATACTTCCAAGACCCCTCTGCTCACACATACATACGCAGACACAGTCTGTGAGTAATACATGCAGCAACTGCTCTGGCGGAGAGATTGGGGGAATGCGCATAGATATAAGTATATGGAAATTGGTATCTGTGAGGTAGGGAAGGCTTAAAGTGGGTTTTTTCCCCCTCTTTTTGTTTTGGGAGACTTTGGGAGATAAAAGATGAAGGCTAAGCCACTTAGCCCAGCAGAGAGCAACGGATATTGCTGTTATTAACGAATTGGAAGGAAGAAAAATATGAGAGAGCAGTGGTCCGAGCAGTTACAGAAGAAAGCGATAGGCAGGCAGCGGCAAACAGAAGCAAAATTGGACGGAGAGAGAAAGAGGACATAATAGGTTTACTATATATGAGGGGACCAGAGGGTAGTGGAGGTAGAAAAAGTATAAGCATGGCCCATTTCAATCTGTTTATTTCCACGATATTTAGATTTCCAACTCATCTATTGCATTGAGTTATAGTTCAACAAGCAGATTGTTGAAGTGCTGAAAGTGTGAGGCGGATGAAGGGGTATTGTCCAGGCTTGCTTGAGTTACTTCTTGCGTAACTCTTTCTCTGTGTATTGATCCGTGTCTGTTTTTTCTCTTCTAAAATGGCCATAATAGCGTTTATTAATTGCACATTCAATTACCCAGTAAAACGCCTTTGTCAGCATCAAGCTGATTAAACTCATCAGTCTCTTCTATTAAATTAGCAGCTTTTAGATCAAGGAGTGGGAACGAGGGACCAAAAGCTTGTGGGCATCTTTAACGACTCTTATCTTTCAGCAACAGTTGGTTTTCTTGCCGGCATTGTTAGGAAAGTCCAATCTGGTTCTTTCAAAAGCTCATTCAAATGTTTCAGAATGAACACCGGCAACAGGCAGTGTGCGATTCACTTTAAATTTAGTTAACTTTTTTTCCTCTTATCTTCTAAATTTGCTTAAGTAGCATACAATTACTCAGACTAAAGCGGGGAGAGTCTAATAATCTGCCACAGGACTCATCTTAATCAATGTGCCTGCATGATTGATTAGCACCATTTACACTTGAACGGACAGGTAGTAAAAGAGAATGAAATGGATTTAAGCACTGTGCTGGACTTTAGCTCAGGGTTTCTTTTGCGGGGGGGCTATTGGCTCACTATTGGCTCTCTCTCTCGCTGAGGAACTTTAAATTGTTTTTGTCTGCTTCATTTACACTTGCAGCTTAATGAAATTGCTAGACTGGTGTCTTGATGGTCTATAGCACTGCTGGTTGAAATCACACATGCCTTACAAATAATAAAACTTTGTTGCCTAATATTTTAGAAGCCCCTCTTGTGCTGCCAAAACAACTCTTATCTCTTGGGGTCCTCTGGGTTTGTCCTGTAGTTTTTGGCAATGGGACACTGGTAGCAGATCCTTTGGGTCCTGTTGGCTGTGGGTGGGGCATCCTTAGATCCGGTGTGTTCAAGAACATTTCATTTACAAGTAAGGTCAACGCCTTGGGTCCTTTGTTGTCTTTCTTGAACCACTGGAGGAGTATCATTGCTATGGTTTGGGGAGTAAGGTCCCCAGCAATGCTTAGGTGAGTGGTACATGTTAAACTAACATTCATGTGAATGCCAGGATCCAGCAGAACACTGTATTGTAACAAGTTGATCCGGTTTTCCACACCTGTCATTTGTTTTAATGTGAAGCTGTTTTTCTTAACCATTGAAGCAATTCTGTGATCATCCACTTCAGTTGTCTTCTGTGGTCTGTTGCTTACCTGTCCAGTACATTCATTCTTTTTAAAAATGTACCAGATGGTTGGCCACTCTCAAAGCTTTTTCCATATCATTGATTTGTTTAAAATGATTTATCAGTCTGATAGCCTCCCTCACTCGCATCAGCATTTCTTTGAATTTCACATTAAGAGATCCAGTTTAAAGATACCACCCACATGTTAAACACATCAAATACAGTTGTTAATAATGCTAATATTGCTCTGAAACTGTTGGTAAGTCAGCAACTGTTTACTAAAGTCATGTGCAAAGCCCTTGACTTTTGAAGGTTAGGGTAGTGTCTAAAGCAAAAGAAGTAAATGAACAATAGTGTGGTCATTAGTTGTAATTATCAGTGGGAACAAGCGTGACTAAATACTGCAATACTATTTTAAAGAATGATGCAATGAAAGGCTATTCAAAGATGTACTTTTGCAAGCAACATTAAAAAAAAAAGCATCTAACCGTTTATAAATAATGGCAGTTGCACTAATGTAATAATGTAGTAAAGAAAAAGGAAAAAAAAAAGTAAAGAAAAAAGAAAAATAAATGTTGTTAATTGCAGAACTGTTGCAAGTAAAGTTCTTGTACATCCACAGACATTGCACAGCCTGTGGGTATTTTACTAATTTAACAGTGTCCAAGGTTGAATGCATTCGTTAAGTGGAGTATTTGTTTTCAAACGACCACTGGCTATCACTAACTTTCAGCTATCCTGAGATAACAGTGAACGTTAGGGGCAAAGGAGCAATTAAATTTTCAGTTGAATCACTCTGAGGGTCCTTTATGAACTGCGCAACTGATGCAACTCTAATTTGGCCCAGACAGCAGAAGTTCAAATTCTGGCCTCAACTAAAAATAGTTTTTGCTCGAGAAAAAGCCCCCCCCCCCCCCCCCCCCCCCCCAAAAAAAAGTGTGATCGAACTCTTATTGTCAAGGCTCCTTAAATTCCCTCTGGGTGCTTCTCTTATGTTGACAGATAGTATATTGTTGTATTCCTTTTGGGAGGCTTATTTTTTCTAGAAGATGAGGGCTACGGTAATATCGCGGAGAGGCTGAGATAGGGTTTTGAGAGCAGGAAGAGGGATGTTTGGCAGAGCTCCGAAAGAAGCTGTGTTGTGATGCTATCTCATTGGCGCCACAGCACAGGGCACTTAGTGATAAGAGTTTGCTGTGCTGCTACAGCCACAAACCACACTCTTACACAGACCTGGACACAAGCACTTGCACACAGACATAATCGCTCAGGCACAGAAATGCACACACACAGCCAAGGTCACGGTCACTCATAGCTACAAGGTAGATGCCAGAAGTATTGTGAAAGTGACAAGAGCTCCTTCTTTCTCCAGTCTCCGTAAATCACAGAAGCCGTGGCCGTATTCTGATGTACCAGAGCTTGAAAAAGAGCAAAGAGAAAACCTGTCCTGTTTTGTCTTTGACAAAGATGTCTATGTCTCATCATTCAAAGGCTCACTGGGATTTGCTTGGGGAAAAAAAAAAGCTTTTTTGTTAACTTAAAAGCTGCATGTGCGTTTGAGCTCCACCTTTCAGAGTGTGAAAAGTGTGTCCCTGTGTGAAACTCTGATAATGTGCGCTTGCTGAGCTTTCACTAAAAATATTTGGTTGCATGTTGGGTAAAGGTATTTTATGCTGTCACCTGCCTGAACTGTAAGGATACCCAGTGGCTGGATAACAGACACAGAGGCTGTTATCTAACAAAGAGGATTAGTTGGCACTGCTCACGTTGCAGATATTACAACCTTCTGTGGCTTGTTTCTTTGGAGCCAATACATTAAAAGATAATATTACATCTATTGTAACTAACAAGGAATTTTTATTACCCAAACTAGGCCTGCGTGATATGATTATTAATATGGCTGTTATTATAATAAATATGCCTGAGCTTCAGAGTCCACTTTTGACCACAGCAGCCTCACCACAAGCTGTTCTTAAGCTTCTCAAGCCACATGATCTTTATCAACAGTTTTTTTTTTTGTTTTTTTTTTCAAGCTGTATTTGAGTTTATTTTGACACATAGTGCAGAAATAATACAGCACTGCTTTTCATAGACGTAACATTATACAACAGACAGGGCAAATACAGTAACTCAGACTGGAAAGTATATATTTGTGTGAGTAATGAGAGATGTGGTCAACAGGAATGCAATAATAGGTAACAAACCAGCATAATACAAGAAGGAGAAAAGAAAAATCATTCAGTATGAAGTCAACAAGTGCTATCTCAGAAGTGACTCAGTTTGTTCCTGACATCACGACTCCGATTCAAAAAAAGCTGTGATGGTGTGATGGACAAGGCAACAAAGGCTAGAAAAGCAAGTTATACTAAAAAGAAACAGCCGGAGGAACATTTTACACTAATTAGGTTAATTGGCAACAGGTCAGTGATATGATTGGCTAGTAAAAGAGCATCTTCGAGTGGCAGCGTTTCTCAGAAATAAAGACGGGCAGAGGTTCACCAGGCTGGTAAAAACTGTTTACAAATTGTGTAAAATTTTCAGAATTTTCCACAATGTAAAATTATGGAGACTTTGATCTTCATTTATAGCATATAATATTAACAAAAGTCTCTGTGCATGAAGGACAAAACTGAAAATCAATATTCGATGCCTGTGATTTTCAGGCCCTCAGGCGGCACTGCATTAAAAACAGAAAATGTCATAGGAATCACTGCATGGGCACAGGAACACTTCTAGAAATCACTGTCTGTGAACACAGTTCACCGTGCAATCTGCAAATACAGGTTAAAGCTCTATCATGCGAAGAAGAAGAAGCCATATGTAAATATTATCCAGAAATGCTGCCGTCTTCCCTGGAAAAGTGGAAAAGTGTTCAGTGGTCAGATGAATTGAAATTTTGAGTTCTTTTTGGAAAGAAGATGATCAGCGCTAACTTCAAAAGCCTGCACCTCTGATGGGTATGGGAGTGCATTAGTGTCTATGGATTTGGCAGTTTACGCATCTGGAACGGCAGCATCAATGCTGAAAGGTATATCTGGGTTTCTGAGCAACATATGCTCCCATCCAGACGACGTCTTTTCCAGAATCCTGTATCAGACAAAAATAGGGGAACATTCCTCTCCTAAAAGTCCAGCAGCTGCTCTCCTCACTTCCCACACGTTTATAGGCTGTTGTTAAAAGAAGTGGGGATGCTGCACAGTGGTACACAGTGGTACACATGGCCCTTTCCCAACTTTTTAAAGATGTGTTGCTGCTATCAAATTCAAAGTGACCTCATTTTTTTTCTTAAAATGGTACATTTTCTCAGTTTAAATATTTATGTTTAAATATGTTTAAATATTTATATTTATGTTTTCTGTTTTCTGCTGTGAATAAAATATAGGTTTATGAGATTTGGAAATCACTGCATTCTGTCTATATTTACATTTTACACAGTTTCTCAAGTTTTTGTATTGGGGCTGTACATAAATATAAAAGCAGATCTTTTTAATAATCGTCATATGGCAGATGCATCATAAATCACACATTATTATCGATGGTTGTTTAGAGATGTTAAAAATGTATTATATCAAGTCAGACTTCACATATGTGTAAACAAACAAGCCAGTTCTACATATGGCTTCAACAAGCCATTTGCTGGTTTGACGCTGTGAATATTGGTGTCTTCTACATCTGGATGTAATTAGGCTTCCCTGATTTATTCATCCAAGTACAGTATGTTTCCACTAGGATGCTGTTCATGCTCACCCTGAGCTGTTATCTGTCATTAACACATTACAAAACTGATATCAGAATATTTTACTTGCTTCACTCTGAGTAATATGCAGCAGACTTTGTAAATAAACCTTCATTTAATTTGGTAATTTAAACCACCAACACTTCCGTGAGTGCAAAACAAACAAAAACTCTATATAGAAGACTAAAGGGTTGGTGTCAACTTGGGGGGGAGTCCTCCCTGCTCAGCTCCTCATCCTCTTTTTCTTATCTCTGCACACACCCATCTTCCTCTTCCTCAATCACCTCATTTACTTTCTATCTCTCAAGGTCCCCTCTCTGAGCTACCTGCTTATTATGTTTCCTCTATGTGAACGGGGAGGAAATCATTGGAACGAAGCAAACCATTTATTAGCAGGGATGATCTAATTTGTGTTCAGCAGGATGCTCCATTTCAGGGTGAGAGTACATTTGTCTGCAGGAGGCTGTGTGAAATTGTCATTGCATTGGTCTAAATCTAACTTTTACAAGACTTTACTTCCAGAAATTACTGTGTAGGTTTTTTTTGTTGTTGGGTTTTTTTGTTTTTTTTTAAGAAATAAGTGGTCATAGGGTTAAGGTCACCCAAGAAATTATAGGCTAAATAGGACAAATGTTCACACAGATGTCTAAAATGAGATAGCAGTGACATTTTATAATGAAGGTCACGCAGAAGGTAATAGTTAAAGTATGGGTGTACATGTAAGCTGCATCTTAAGTAGTAGGTGTTAGAGCATGCAGCCGGATAGGATAGTTTCTTTTCAAGGCGATCCTTTCTGTTCTGTTCTTAGGTCCTCGGATGATGCTGGTAATACGATTGAAGTGAAGCCAGCATCTTGCCGTCAATTTTTTGCATCTCATTTCTGCTGCGCTCGACTGTTTGATCAGTCTGATAAGTGTGAGACTTTATCAGGGCGAGTCGTCCCATCTAATCAACTAGCTTCACAGTGTCTTCAACTACACTGCCTCTTCACAAAGCAATCACGCACTCTGGTAGGCAATGAAGACCTCGGGGTATCACATGTGTATTCAAACAAGAGCAATTATAGCGTTACACACCATTCTCACTCCCTTTATGCAGCTTTATCGCCTGTCCTGCACTCTGGCGATGCTGAC